>NC_056749.1:313161959-313526959 GCF_019279795.1 Protopterus annectens | reverse complement strand
GGGATGGAGGATGTTGCATCGAATGAAGTCACCTACTCAGATGGAACGTTATGGTGAGTACATAACTTCTAAATCTGAAGTAGGAAGACTTCATTCGTCTGCAACCTGTGGGACAGAGTCCCTAGCTACCTGAATCTTGGGCGCCATCATGGAGGGATGTTCGTGCACCGCTGAGCCAAAGGATGCTCTTCCTCTAGAAACAACATCCACCTTGTAATGAGAAATACAAGTATGAGGCGAGGCCCAAGTAGCTCCCGCGCAGATATCATCCAACCAAACACGGGACTTAAAGGCGGCTGACGTAGAAACTGCCCTAGTAGAATGAGCCGTAACCCTCTTAGGAGCAGGTCTGCCTGAAGTGTCATATGCCTGCAATATGCAATTAGCAATCCATTTAGACAGAGTGACTTTAGACACTGCTTTACCCAGAGCAAATTTAGCAAAGGAGACGAACAGCTGATCTGATTTCCTGTGGCCAGCTGTCCTGTTAATATAAAAACGTAATTGTCTATGAACATCCAATGAATGCAATTTGTATTCCCCTTTGTTTGAATACTTGGGAAAAAAAACAGGCAAATTGATTCACTGGTTAATTTTGGATTCAGAAGAGACCTTCGGAAGAAAAGATGGATTGGTCCTGAGGCACACCCTATCAGGGAAGAAAGAAAGGTAAGGCGGTTTGACACAAAGAGCCTGAAGCTCAGACACCCTTCTGGCTGAAGTGATAGCTACCAGAAAGACAGTCTTCCAGGAAAGGAATTTTAAATCAGCAGAAGCTGCAGGCTCGAAGGGAGGAGCAGTAAGGGCCTGCAGGACTAAAGACAAATCCCAAGGCGGTACAACCTCCTTGACTGGAGGCCTTAATAAAAAAAACTCCCTTGAGAAAGGATTTGCATAATTTCGCTGTCATAAGGGGAGCTGTGACCTGTCCAATGTGATAATGCGATATAGCCGCCAATTGTACTTTAATCGTGGAAGAACTGGCCCCTTGATGAAAGAGGTCTGTTAAAAATTCTAGCACCGCAGAGATAGGTGCTGAAAAGGGATCCACCGTTCTCTGCCCTGCCCATATAGAGAACCTCTTCCATTTACTCCGATAAACCTGTCTGGTAGAAGGTTTATGAGCAGCCACCAAAATTGCTTTGACCGGTGAAGAGATACCGGGAGTCCTAATTAAGGTTGGAATTGGAGCAGCCAAGCTGTCAACTTCAGGGTCCGCAGATTGGGAACTGGCATTCCCAGAGGGTGAGAGATGAGATCCAATTGGATCCAGAATCCATGGTGGATTGATTTTGTGAGACCATACGAAGGGAACCAAGGTTGTCGAGGCCAGAATGGGGCAATGAGAATCATTCTGCTCCCCAAACTGTTGGCTTTCTGCAGAAACCTCTGCATCAGAGGAAGTGGAGGGTAGGCATAAAGGAGACCGGGAGGCCAAGCATGCACAAGAGCATCCTCGAACTCCCTGGTGGGGAAGTAGAGCGAAGAAATTGTCGCATTTGGCGTTTGAGGGAGAAGCAAAAGATCGCAACAGGGTTGCCCCAAACGGCAAAAATCTTCTTCGCTACTTGAAGGTTTAGGGACCACTCGTGTGGAGAAAGGATGGTGCGACTGAGCTTGTCCGCAAGGATGTTGGACTTTCCCGGAATGTGCGTTGCTATCAGAAAGCGTTTGGTGGAAATTGCCCATTCCCAGACTCTCATGGCCTCTCGACAAAGGGGATAAGACCTGGTTCCTCCCTGCTTGTTGATATACCAGACTACGGACATGTTGTCTGTCTGAATTGCAATAGTCCCTGTAGGAAGAACGTGGTGAAGTGCTTGCAACGCTAGGAGCACCGCCCTCATTTCCAGGACATTTATATGCAATGATGTCTCTGTGGGATTCCACGTGCCTTGGACAATCTTTCCCGCAGAATGCCCCCCCCACCCGAGGCAAGAAGCGTCCGTGGTCACTGTGGCTCGGGGAAATGCAGCGCAAAAGGGTCTTCCTGCTAGGGGCTCCGGAGAAAGAAGCCACCACAGAAGGGAGTCCCTGCACGCTCTGCTGACCGCAACCGGAGCGTTTAGAGACGAACAAAGAGGAGACCACTGAACTTGAAGGGTCCATTGAAGAACCCGCATGCGTAAGCGGGCATGAATTAGAAGCGGAATAGCTGCCGCCATAGAACCTAGGGCCCTCAGGACCGAAGCTGCAGTTGGTGACGGTTGAAGGATCGCTGTCACATGACACCTCAGGCTGACGATACGGTCTGGGGTGAGGAAGGCTCGCATTGATCTGGTGTCTAGTCTTCCTCCTATGAAATCTATAATTTGAGTTGGATTCAGGAAAGATTTCTCCCAGTTGATCGTTATGCCCAGCCTTGGTGCTAGTTGAAGGAAGTAATCCCTGGCTGAGCACAGAAGATGCCTTGATGATGCAGTTAGGAGCCAGTCATCCAGGTACGGAAAGACCTGTAATCCCTGGAGCCTCAGGTGGGCCGCTACCACCGCTAACACCTTGGTAAACACCCTGTGGGCTGAGGTGAGACCAAAGGGAAGGACCCTGAACTGATAGTGACTGGCCCCCAGCCGGAAGCGAAGAAACCTCCTGGATCGCCTGTCCATCCGAATGTGGTAGTACGCATCCTTGAGGTCTATGGAACACATCCAGTCGTTCTCCCTCAACAGGGGGAGTATAGATTGCAGGGTGACCATCCGGAACTTTTGCTTGGTTACTGACAGGTTCAACAGGGAAAGGTCTAAAATTGGTCTTAAGTCCCCGTCTTCTTTGGCACCAAAAGAACCTGGAGTAAAACCCTAATCCGCTTGATCTGGGGACGCTGGATGGCTCTTTTTCCTAGCAGCTGCTCGATTACGAGAGCTGCCGCCTCCCTTTGGTCGGGTGGAACATCTGGGAGGCTGTGAGATTTGGGGATCTTGATTAGGGGTATTGAATATCCTCTGGATATGAGTCGAAGCACCCAACTGTCTGTTGTTATGGACTCCCAAGAAGTCAGGTGCATCGAAACCGCCCCGACTGCCTCCAGAGACGGACAGCCGGGCAACCCTTCAGGGCTGCTGCGTGGGTCTCTCAGAGAAGGTTCTCTGGACCCAAAATTGCCAGGAGCCCCCTGCCTCTGGCACGACGACCTCCCGTCCTCCTCTGCCACGGAAGGACTGGTTATCCGAGCAGGTTGGGACTGCTGCGACTTCGGAACCACATCTTCTTCTGTCCCTTTTGGTTCTTAGAGAAGGACCTCTGGGGAGCTGAGAAGCGGACTCGACGGCAGACAGCGTCTTCCGTCCTTTCGCTCTGGACAAGTGTCTCGCGAACAGTCTTGCCAAATAAGGCAGAACCATCGAAAGGGGCATTCAAGGTCGCCTTAAAGGGCTCAGCAAAATCACAATGGCGGAGCCAGGCCTGTCGCCTCATGACAAGGCCTGCTCCACTGGCTCTAGCGGCTCCCTCAGTAGCATGAGACAGCAGCCGCATAGATGTGTTGGATACAGATCTGAGAGTGGCCATTCGGGTGGAATAAACCTGCTTATCCTCACTCGAGATGGACTCGGGGAGATGCAGCGTACTCTTTAATCAGATCTCGCTGCATCCTAATGACATCGCCATGTAGTTCAGCGCTCTCAAGGAGAAGGTCGCTGAACTAAACACTCGCTTCCCAATTCGATCCATCGAACGGGACTCCTTGCCCGGAGGATGGACGGAGGGACTCTCCTGGGCCAATTCCTCTTTGTGGCCGCAGCCATCATCATGGCATCTACAGGGGACCCTTACTCCAGTGGGTGCGGTCTGATGGAGGAGAAAGAATGCGGTCCGGCGCTTTGGGATAGGCTCAATGGTGTCCGGATCCTTCCACGCCCTGATAGATATAAGATCTACCAGGGGTCAGCAGGAGGGGACACCCAAGAGGTAGAAGGGCCCGCCTCGAATGCCTCCAAGAACACAGACTCGTCCGAAGAAGCCTTGGGGCAGACCACCCCCTGATCCTTAACATCTCCATGATGTCTCCAAATGAGACGCCCTCAGGGGTGACCTGGGGAGCCTTCCCCTTCATCCAAGTCCGTGTCTTCAGTGACGGACTCAGGGAGTCCATGTGCCTCCTCTTGCACTTGCGCTTCGAGGTACTTCATCGGGGGCTGTCCGAGGAGTACTCTTCAGCAGATGGATGTTCCAAGGGAACCACTTGGGACATCGAGGCGGGCTGTCCCTGGGACCGGCTGGTGGGGGCCTGGCCCAACTGCAATGGAGTGCGGGATGGAGCCGTGGCAGGGACCGGGGGTCCGGAGGTCCTCGACAGTGCCCTTTCCATAACGTTGAAAGCCGAGGGGGAGCCAGCTTCTCTAAGCCCCGAGAGCCAACCCCCACTCGGATCCGACGTACGGATCGGAGTCGGAGCCGAAACCGTCGGATCCGAGACCAGTGTGCTCCGACCTGGACGGAGCCGAAGACACACCAGCTCCCTCGGATCCGAGGCTCGGCCCTCGGCTCCGAGAGGTCGGGTCCGGCACCAAGCACTCAAGGGATGGGACGGATCCGAGGTGCGCCGACCAATCGGATCCGACCCACCCCCGGATCCAAATCTGCACGGCGCCGAAAACTCCGAACCCGTGGTATGGGTCGGAGAAGGAGCTACGGGGGCGAAAAGAGGGGTCGAAGCCCCTCCCGGTTGGGGGGGGGCTAGGAGCACTCCCATTTGCATTTGGGCCTGGATGAATTTCCTCATCATCCGGTCCATATCAGCTTCGCTCATCGAAAAGGTCGATCTGGAGGAGGCCACCGAAGCGGACCTAGAGAACCGTCTCGGTGACCTCCTGGAAGGGCTAGCCTCCTCCTCCTCGGGTCCAGGAGAGAACCGAGGGGAGTGGAGCCGAGGAGGAGGAAAGCTAGAAGGCACAGGGGAAGCCCGCTTAGATGGAGGAGCCGAGCTGGAAGCCGGCTCTCCTCTTGTGGTGCTTCTCCTGTGCCTCTCCTTCTGTCTCTCCCTACTAGAATCCTTCCTCCGGCATTTTTAAGGGAGGTTGAGTCCCAGCCGGAGGGGGAGAACTGACAGCAACAAGTTGCTGACTGGAGGGGGCAGAGGCCGAAGCAGTATCTGGGGGTAAAAGACCCGCCAGCACTAACTTCGACCTCCGTTCCCTTAAAGCCCGGGGGTTGAACCCTGCACAAATGGTACAACCAGAAGACAGGTGTTCAACCCCCAAGATGAACGCACCGAGTGTGGCCATCTGCTGGGGACAGCTTATGGCCACACTCGGTACATTTCGAAAAGACAGCCTTAGGGGCTTCAGACATAACACCTAAGGCCTAAACACACACAGACACACACAAAACTACGAAAAACCCGAGAAATTTAACTAAAGAGGGAGGGAAAGCCTTAACCACACACAACACTAACTATTTTTTAAACAAAAAATGAGAATTTTAACAATTTTCCTGTCAGAAAACCACTTATCTCAAAAACCACGCCAGGAGCTCAAGAATTCCGTTGCTTCTTGAAAAGCGGCAAACGAAATCTGAGGTCAGTCAGGGCGTGGCAAGGGGTTATGGGTAAGAGGGAGGAGCTAGGAGCTCGGAGCCTAAGCTTTTGAATTGCCGGCTCGGATCCGAGGTCGGATCCGATACCCACAGGTTGCAGACGAATGAAGTCTTCCTACTTCAGATTCATCATTTGTTCCTCAATTATTCACAAGAAAGTGAAACCACTACTACACTATACCTTTATACTTCTCTTAATTTGTTTTCAACATATGCCCACTTATTCACATGCTTCTCTTATTTTCTTAAGAAATAATTTCATTTGGACTATGGCAATATGCTAGTTAATTTTTTCTACTTCATCATCATATACCTATCACACATATCAACAATTAACAACAATTAGCCCATTTGTTTCTTCATTCTCCAAGCATTTACAACCATCTTAACACATTTTATCTTCTCTGTCACTTTCCACTTTTAATACTACAATTAAAAATATATCATCTATAATGTACATATTCCCACTACCAAGCTATAAGATTCTAACTATATCTGTCTTACCTTTAAGTTTAACTCTCTAATTCTCTTTCCCTTTTCCTACCCCCCCCAAAAAAAAATTGAGCTGTATTGTTAAATATTTTTAACTGTATAATTTTCCTACATGCTAATGTTCCATTGTTACTGTATTGTGCCTTTTTACAACATATTTGCTGTTTAGATAGTTTTCTGTATTATTTCACTTGCTTTATAATTATAATGTTGTTTCCTTACAAATTCATGTAATGATTTTCATGTAACTTGGAGCTTTTCTACCCAGGCCTCCACTGAAAATGGGTCTCAAGACCAGTGGGCTTTCCTGGTCAACAAATGTCAATAAATAAATGTTGTTGTGTCTTTCGGCTTTTCCCGGTTAGGTTTCGTCACAGCAGAACTCCGGTCTGCTAATGATTGGTAGTTGATTTTTACATGCCGAGTTATCAGCCCTGACACACAACCTTCAACGAAGGTATGTCCATTCATGCATGTCTCCACGCAGAAGACGCTCTAGCTGAGAATCGAACCGGACAGCATCTTACTGTGAGGCGACAACGCTACTGCAGCACCACCACCGCGGGTCAAAATGTCAATAAATAAATAAATAAATACATTTTAGACAGAGAAATACGCAAGAGCCATGGAATGCAGCTGTCTTGTGGAGGTAATAGAAGGATTTGTATGCTTCTAATAACCATTAGTTTTGGCAACTGGTATTCTCATATAACTTTTGGCAACTGGTGGTGCTCTACTAAAGAACAGCCTGTGATACAGATCCTGTACTTGGTGTGTGTGTGTGAATAATCCCACGTTTGATAGAAAGAACACAAGCTGCATAGTAACAGGAGGACTTATTTAGCTGTGACTCATTGTGATAAAGATGAATGTAAAACTAATCTTTTTTCATCTTTATAAGCTTTGGTGCCCAATAACATAATATGATATGAAGAAAATTTCTGAGAAGTTAAAAAAACTGATTAATGAAACAAATACCATAATAATATTATTATATCATGTAGCTATATAGAATTAGACATTTACTTTTAGAGGGCTCTGGTTGTTTAAGAGTACACCAAAATGTTTTGGCTTAGAAAATGATTATGATTAAAGGTTTGCCAGTAGGTGGGTTTTGACAGCATACTAATGTGCTTACACATGGCTAGAAACTTTGGCCGTACTCTTAGTCATTTGCACAAATGCCATAGGGGTATACCTGATGTTTACAAATAAGAGTAGTAAAGTGGAGATTTGTAGAAACCATTTATGCTAAAGGAAAATACCTTAAGTATAATGAGATGCAAATAAGAATATTGTAAAGTTGTATATACTAATGAGGTGTTCCTGTGATTCATCATCCAATATCTGCATGATACGCACATTGGTTGCTGAAAGGGATGCCTCACCCTTGATATCGGAGTTGCAATCCACAAGCGTTTCCCCAGCCATCCCTTCTGTAGTTTGTTCAAGTATGCACAAGCATTTCCCTTCACACAAATTAATTATTTCCCCCTAGCAACCCCTTCAGTAGTTTGTCTAAGTATATACAAGCACTAAAATAACACAAAATAAATTATTTTGCTCAGTGATTACTTCAGCAGTCTAACTTTGTTTGCAGAAACACTTCACTGACAGCAAAATGAAACATTTCCTATAGCAATCCTTTCTGTAGTTTTACCAAGTACACACATGCACCAAAATGAAGCATTTCTCCCAATGATCCCTTCAGTAACTTGAGCAACTATGCAATAGCACCAGAATGAAACATTTTCCAAGTGATCCCTTCC
Source organism: Protopterus annectens (assembly GCF_019279795.1). NCBI lineage: Eukaryota > Metazoa > Chordata > Ceratodontiformes > Protopteridae > Protopterus > Protopterus annectens. Next base: position 313,519,166 of record NC_056749.1, on the reverse strand, counting down.
ACAGTTTCTTCGAGTATGCCTAAGCAATAAAATGAAATATTTCCCATACTGATTCCTTCAGTAGTTTCACCAAGTATGCATAAGCACCAACATGAAGCATTTCCCACAGTGATCACTTTAGTAGTTTGACCAAGTATGTACAAGCATCAAAATGAAACATCTCCCCAGCAATCCATTCAGTATCATGTTCAATTATGCACAAGCACCAAAATGAAACATTTCTTCCAGTGATCCCTTCAGTAGTTTGCCCATGACAGCACAGGAACTTCACCAACACCAAATGAAACATTTCCCCCAATGACCCCTTCAGTAGTTTGTTTACATATGTACAAGCACTTCATTAACACTAAAATGAAACATTTCCCTTAATGACCATTCAGTAGTTTGTCTATGTCTGCAGTCATTCCACTGACAACAAAATGAAACATCCCTTCCCCAAAACCCCTTCAACAGTATGTTCATATATGCATAAGGATTTCACTGACCTACAAATAAAACAGTTCACCCAATGGCCCCTTCAGTAGTATGTCCATGCATGCAGAAGCACTAAAATACAATAAAAAAAGTCAGTAATTGTACCTCCTTTAGAAATGTATGGCAGTACATATCACTTTTTTCCTTTACACTAGTAAGTCTGTATTCTCATGGTAAATTACTGCATAAATTCAGGGCCATTTACCCACTTAGTATGCAGATGAGGTCCTTTTAGATTAATTTCTATGAAGCCTACTGATCTGCAAAAGAGTAATGTGCCTTATCTGCTTATTAGATGTTCCCCTATTGCTTATGCCTTAAGCATGTTAGGCTTTTGTAATAGGGAGGCATGTTTAACAAAACCTTCAGATTTTCGTATCATCCTGAAAGACATGATTTGCATAATCATGTAGCACCACTCTTCACAATTTATTACTACGTTAATGTGAAGGGGTGGACTATGAATAATGCTACTTGGTTAATAGCTTGATACAGAAAGAGAAAAAAAGAGTTTCAAATAAAAAGCAAGCACAAGTTAAAGTATAAAACATCCAGTACTAACTTAAGCAGTTGCTAAAAGATGTCAGTTAAAAACTAAAATGTATGAGAAAGAAACTTGCCCATCATGAAAAAATATATACCTTAGAAAAGGACATTAATGATTATAATCAGGACAATGTTTTCTATGGAAAAAAAGCCTATATTTGATAAGAGGGATGTTCAAGTTCTTAATAAGGTGTGTCAGTACTACACTGACACCAACATTAGAGGAAGTACTTGCAAACCACAGAAGTGGTGCACAAATATAGAACTGCATTCAGCAGATGGTGTTCAACGTGAACCACCAACACGAAAAAATTCTACTAATGGTGTTAGTACTAACTGGGGGTAGTGGACAGATCTACACAAACTTTGTTCATGAACAGTCCAGGAGCTACAGACTATAATGTCTTAAATATAAACAATGCCAGTGTGTAATTTTTTGCCTCAAGCAAGACACAGAGGTTGAAACAGGAGGCAGAAGTGAAGAGGCAGACTTAGAATTGAGGAAGAACATACAATGGAGGCAGCAATTAAGAAGAGGGAAGGCACATTGGAGGACTATTTGATTGCTGGTATCAGAGTAATGAAAGCCTTCTCTTTTACTAATGTAATTAGAATGATTATTCCTAAAGTCACTGTATGTCCTAGGGATACTTATGTTTTTTGGGAGTTTGTCTCATAGTTTGAGCTAAAGAAGGAAGAAGACATGGTCAGTTGTGTTGAGTAAGGAGACAGAACTAGTTAAGACTACTAACAACACTGAAGCTAAGGAAGTATGGAGGTTCTGTTAACCAATCAACAGATGAGAGGTAAATCTCTGTCAAGAGTTTTGTAATTTAGAATGGGAGGCAGCAGATTTGCTTGATCATGTACTGTATGGTTAGCCATTTAACATGTGTTATAGTAGTTCAATGGTGGTCAAATTGAGGGGAAAAGGGGGATAAATTAACAAATTCAATTTGAAAATGTCTGTAGGTTTTTGGCTTTTTTAAGGGGTAGGAAAGCAGGGAAAGGTCATATTCTAGATGAGGTTTAGGACATTTTTATCAATGGCTGCATGGCCTCCGTGTGTGAGAAAGTTTGGCAGTTTAGTGTAGGCATAAGGGGTTGAGTTAGTCTTAGACTTAATGTTGTTAATGTGTAAGGACATACTAAAAGAGTGGCCAAGTAATAGGCCTGAATACTTAAAGGAGTGTACCTTTTCATTGGGAAATATAATCACAGGACAGGCATTTTTAGAAGGTGCCCCTGCTGTCTGCTCCCATGGTCGGGCTAGTGTCTCTCCAATAACAATTGCCCCAACCACTACTTTTGGAAAGTGTGATACACTACCTGACAAATACAGCCTCTGAGGTGTTATCCTGTGAACCCTGTGCTACTGAACCACCCACTGTATTATGGACTGCACCATGAAACAAAAAACCTTATAACAATTGTCCCAACCACTACTTTTGGAAAGTGTGATACACTACCCGACAAATACAGCCTCCAAAGTGTTATCCTGTGAACCCTGTGCTACTGAACCACCCACTGTATTACAGACTGCAACATAAAACAAAAGACCTTGTAGGTTGCTTAACACACATTTGTTCCCTGGAGAGCACACTGCCTCAATCGGCAGCTGGGCTTTTTTGTTTTTGGTACCCGCCGTGTTATTAGGTACTCCATACTCAAGTTGTCCCCTAGAGTTAACTTTCTTTTCCTTTCCTTCTTTCCATTTCTTCTTGGTTTTTGATCTCTTCCCCCTCACTATCTATTGGAATACATCTTGCTACTAGTATCAGACCATATGTAGTACAAACACCTCTTAACTTCTAGCCTTCTAGCGATAGTACACATCTTAACTAACTATACTAAGCTGCTAATGCTCTCACTTGTCCACACTATCCCCACTAGATCTTTTTGCCTTTAGGTTCATACCTCTACCCCAACATCTTGCTCCACAAGAAACTAACCTGTTTCTTTCTTGTGGAAACAAATATTGAGACATTAGTCAACTGATAATTTTTTTTATCTTGCATTGGTCTTGTATTACATACTTACCTCCACCTCGGCTCTTCACTGTCATACTATTCCTTAAGCTTTCATCTCTCCCTCTCCCCCACTTATGTCAGATATGAGCTTATAAATATTTCCCATACTTGGGTGCCATTTTCAAAGGTGCCCCTGCTGTCCGCTCCTGTGGCTATGCTACTGTCCCTCCAGTAAGTGTGTTAATTTTTATATTTCTGTTGATAACTACATACTGCAAACTGAAAACAATTTCTGTCATTTGTTCTTTATTAATGTATTTTAACACTATTACCTTTTGCTGCTAAATTAAGTTATCAGTTGGAAACTTTTATACATTCCTTGTAGGATTGCTAAAAAATGCTGCCCTACCTAGCTTTAAGTGTTACATGTGAACAGCATTTAGGCAGTTGGAATTTGCTGTTGCTCTATAGCGAAACACAATTAAACCTCACTTCTTAGCTTTTCTCTTGCCTTGGTGATTTGATGTTGTTTTTACCATCACTGGCAATCTAGCTTCCTGGCTTTATGAGAATTTAAGTGAATTACATTTAGTTGTCATGAGCACTCTGTGATGCTCCACTTTTAGACACTCACAATACTGCTAAACCAAAGGCTTGTATAACCTGTTAAGACTTATTCACTGCTGTTAATCACTGTATTAGCTGATTTAATGTGGTGTGTTTCACTCTGGTGAAGTTGTCTGATAAATGCTATGCAATTTAAAGTGTTGTAATGTTTCATACTGGCTGAAGTGTTTTCCCTTTGCCAACTTTTCATTAAGGGTACTTTATCTTTTGCTGACATAATTGATGGTGATACTGCTGTCTTTTGGTACTATTCACCCCTTACATTTATATACGCTTTTCCCTCTTTCCTTTCTTTTTTTAGATAACAATTGCCCCAACCACTACATTTGGAAAATGTGATACACTATCCAACAAATACAGCCTCCAAGATGTTATCCTGCAAACCCTGTGCTACTGAGCCACCCACTGCATTATGGACTGCAGAATAAAACAAAAGACCTTGAAGGTTGCTTAACATGGAATCTTTGGTTCCCTGGAGAGCACACGACCTCAGTCGGCAGCTGGGCAGTTTTGTTTTTGGTACCCCCATATTATTAGGCACTCCATACTTAAGCTGCTCCCTAGAGTTAGCTTTCTTTTCCTTTCCTTCTCTCCATTCCCTCTTGGTTTTTGATTTCTTCCCCTCTCTATCTATTGGAATACATCTTGCTACTAGCATCAGACCATACATAGTACAAAACACCTCTGACCTTCTAGCAATAATACCCATCTTAACTAACTATACTAAGCTGCTAATGCCCCCGCTCATCCACAGTATCCCCACTAGATCTTTTTCCCCTCAGGCTCATACCTCTACCCCAACATCCTGCTCCACAACAAACTACACTGCTTCCTTATTTTGGAAAGAAAGATGGAGACATTAGTCAACTGATAGTTTTTTTATCTTGTATTGGTCTTGTATAGTTTTTTTATCTATGTTGGTCTTGTATTACTTGACTTACTGCCACCTCGGCTCAACCCACTCCATTCTCCTTGCTTTGCTCAGGCTCACTCTGCTCCTCTACCCTGCCCCCATTCCCACCCACCCCTACTTTCATTACATTTATACACTCTCCTATAGAGTCCACACCTCCCATTCTCATCACTCCCAACCAATCAGCAACCTTCACCTAAATTATCCTAACCACTCCCTTTTCTTTCTTTCCTAACTCCCTAATCTGATTATAGCAAGCTCTCATACAACATATCCCTCATCCCTCACAACCAGAACTGTTACACATCTACCTAACTATCCCTACTTTATTCCTACTTACTCAACTCACCGCTTACCACCATACACTCCTCTACACTAATTCATCACCTACAACCAACTATCCTTTTAATGTAAATACTGCTCCGCACATTCTTTATATCTCACCATCTATCTCTACCACCTCCCACATACATCTTTACAAAGTCAAAACTCTCATCCTCCTACCCCCCTCACTCAGAACTAAAGTAAATATTTCTTCCACTACTCTCTTTATCCTCAACCTACAATACAACCTTTAAATCTCCTAGTAGCTAGCAATATTCATTCTAACCCTGGTCCTACACACTCCCACTTAACCCTTGCCAACTTCTATCCCAACCAATTTCTGCCTCATACACAGCCCTTCCAGATACAAACTACACTACTCTTAAAAGTCTAAACCTGTACTCCATTAACATACAAAGCCTTCTGAATATAACTACTGAACTACACTCCTGGATATTCTAACACTCTCCTCACATTTTAACCATAATCAAAACCTGGTTAAAACCACACATATCCAGTAATGAAATCCTATCTCCAGGTTACAATGTATTTTGATCAGATAGACCAAAGAAGGAAAGTGGTGGTGTTACAGTTCCATACACCAACACACTAAACCTCTCCCCCCTACAAATTCCACTTCCAAATTTCCACCAAGCTGAAATACTTATACTCAACTGTCCTTTGAATACCCACAAAAAATTGCTTTTGCCTCAATCCATGGCCCACCAGGTAACAACATTCCAATCCTAGAAAACATACTGGCGTGGCTATCAGACAACATATCTTACAAAACTGCCATTCTAGGAAAAGTTAACATACACTGGTAAAAACTTACATCTCACTTACTCACAATCAGCAATAAACCTCCATGGTTTCATGCAACTCATTACTTCCCCCACCCATATTAACAAAAACTCAAACTCCTCCTCAATCCTAGACTGGATTCTTACTACTGATCCTAACCTGCATCATAACCCCTGCACCTTAACCAGACTCCATTAGAGATCACCTCCCCATCTGCATCCAGAGACACTCTTACCAAATACCTACAACACATGTATGCAGAGATTGCCATAAACTATTCTCGTCTGATGCTGAAACATTTAATACAAAACCAGCTTCCATTAATTGGTCCTTCCTTTATCACCCCCCTATACGAGGTGTCCTGGCCTTTAACCAAATCTTACTCAGCATACTAAATAATCTTGATCTCCTAAGAAAAATAAGATAAAAAGCTAACCATGCACCCTGGCTGACAAAAGAGATTAGATCTCTCATGTATAAAAGAGACAGTACCTGGAAAATTTGGCAAAAAAAAAATCTCCAATCCTATACTAAAAATATAAGGAATGGGAACCTTACCAAAAAGCATATTCACCAAGACCAGAAAAAATTCTGTAATACAGCACAAAACAAGCATTTGTCTAACCCCAAAAAGTTTTGGTCAGCTTTAAATAATAGCCTTCATCCTGGTAACCCCTCAACCCCAAATCCTGTCCCTAATAAATCTCTACTAGAAACAGCTATGTTACTTAACAGCTACTTCATTAATGCAATATGCAAGCTTACAAACTGAGACCAACACTCCAAACACCTCCTTGCCCCCCCTCAAACTACAAACACACCTTTCTCTCTCAAACCAATTCCCACCTCCTACAGCAAATCCCCTCTCCTAAAACTTAAACCTTGCTCAACCTCTGCTGACAAACTACCCCCCCCCATTTCTTAAGTTAGCTGCCAAATCTATTGCCTTCCCTATCTCTATACTAATCAATGGGTCTATCCTAGAAAGCACAGTACCTGACATATGAAAATCATTTTATACTATTCCACTAAACAAAGGTGGCAACTCCACAGACCCCCTCAAATTTCAGACCAATAGCTATCCTTTCACCACTCTCAAAAATTCTTGAAAAATTTATTAACTCTCAACTAATGAATTACCTTATCCAAGAAAACCTGCTAACACCTACTCAACATGGCTTTCATCCTCACCATATTTCTTTTACTCAAACCGTCACTGAGGCTAGAGATAACAATAAACGTGTACCTTTTCTTATCCTGGACCTATCCAAAGCATTGAATACTGTATCCCACTCCAAGCTACTAACAAAAGTAGCCCATCTTAATCTTTCCCCACCTACCATTCAATGGTTCTCCAGCTACCTCTCTAATACACAGCAGTCTGTGCTATGGTTGTCTTCTTGCTCCCTTTTCTTACTAGTTCAATCTGTGGTCCTCCAGGGCTCTATCCTGGCCCCCCTCCTATTTAATATCTTTACCAACCTCCTTCACTCTGCCTATACCCAGTCTATATTTATCCAATATGCCGATGACTCTACTCTCATTTCCTCCTCTGATAATATACCTCAACTACACACACTCACCCAAAACACCTTCATCTCTGTCAAAAAATGGATAAATGATAACCAGCTAATCCTTAACCCAAGCAAGACTAAACTGTTACTCTTCCTGCCAAAGACTTTCACACACCACAAGTCCACCTTCACTATTTCCTCATTAAATAATACTATTATCAAAGCTATTCCTCATACAAAACTGCTAGGGACTTTTACTGATGACCAGCTAAAATTCGACCAACACATTCATTACTGCATCAAAAAGACAAACCAAAAAACTAGGACTATTATACCGTAACAAAAAATACCTTAACCCTGATACTAAAATATCTTTGGCTAAGGCCTTCTTTCTTCCTTGCTTGCTCTATGGCACCTCCATCCTCAGTAATCTTCAAACAACTTTGCTCTCCCAGCTTGAAAAAACTTACAATAAAATTGCCAAATTTGCAGCTTCCATGCCTTACAAAACACATCACTGCTTACCCTTAAAAGAACTGAAATGGCCCAAATTTCTTCATCAAATTCTCACCAGCCCACTTCAAATCACACATTCCATAGTACACAAACCATCCGCCTGCCCATCACTTTCTTCCATCATCTCCCAATCCACACCCATTCACTCACTGAGAAGCTCTGACAAAACTCCTACACATACACAGACCCAACAAGAACATAGGCAAATCCCTCTACAATCATTCTGTCTCTATAGCTTGGAACAAACTCCCCTTTGCTATTAAAACTAGAGCTAACTGTTAAACCTTTTAAAAAAAAAACTCACATCCTTTCTCCTAAGCTCATGGATCTGCCCATCCCAAGATCCCATTTTTTTCTCCCAACTACCCCTACTTTTTTTTTTCCTTACCTTCTTTATGGTCCTCTTTATAGGGCTTTACCCTTGGACCACTGTAACCAAGGTACATTACAATGCAAAAGTGATCTTTGTAAATATGTAATATCTTGCAACTCTAAACTCTTAACCTCTTGTTGAAATGTCTTTTAGGTATATTGTAAGTCCTATAAGTTATTACTCATGTTTTTGTAATCCTGTATCACTTTGCTATATGTTTTAAACATGTTTATAAATTAATGTACTGGAGCTTTTCTCCTCAGGTTGCCACTGAAAATTGGCCCCTGGTTCAGCTGGACAAACCTGGTTAACAAATGTTAAATAAATAAGTAAATAAATAAATATTTTTTAAAGCATAAACAAGTGAGTAGTGATTTTATGAATACTCTGTTTTCAGTTAAAAAAATAATAAGATTGCCTAGTTGGAAAATGCGTGAGCAAACAAAGCAAACAAGAAAATAGTTGTCAATGGTGCTAGATTATGTGTTCTTCTATGTTAGTGCAAGTGGTAATAATTTTTTCTTTTTTTTTTTTTTTTTTTTTTTTTTTTTTAAGGTGAATTTGAAAACAAAATAACCATTGAAAGTATTGAGATTATTTGTGCTTTCTTGTTTCCATGGTAAGAATTTTCATCAAAATAGTGACATAAAAGGTTATTTAGCTGGAGTGGTAGACACAACCAATGTAGTAAGAAAATTTTGTCATGAAAATGTACAACTTCCCCAGGTACAGATTAATTATATTTTGAATCTGGACAGTAATAATACTGTAAATATTGGGCAGATTGACCTTGATGATGTTGAAATAAATATGCTAAAACTGATCTAAAATTTGTTCCTATTATTTTGTCAATACTACATGAAATGAAAAACGATTAATTTACACTGTGTAGAAAATTGCATGTCAGACATTTGGGCATATTATGTATTTGTGTATATATTTTCTCTGAGAATGAAGCCTTATCCAACTCTTTACAGTTTGATATGTCTGAATAAGGAGAACTGGTATACTCCTTTTTTTGATGATGATTGCAGTATGGCAGTATCTAAATCAAAAAGGGTTATCATGAGGGAAATCCGTTCATAGTAAAGCTTACCACTCCAGCCAATCTTCTTTACTAAATGCTTAAGTTCCTTTCAATACTGATGGTATTGATGTAAATAGTTTATTTGTACTCCCAGCCAGTAATAATACTATTAAAACTTTTAATTCATGCTAATTTTTAAGATGAAAAATCTTTCTGAAGAGTATAAGAAAATAAGGATGCCTTGCTTAATTTTACAAAAGCAGAATGGAATGCTTTGTAAAATCTTACAACTAAAAATAAATTAAAATTTAGACAAAAGTAAAGGAAATGTATGAATAGCTAACAATATTTAGCCATGTGTTTTCAGCACTTGCTGGATACATTTTTTAAATAAATGAACAGAAATGTTCCTGAACACTTTATTGCTCGGTTTAAAAAATACAGTGCACAGTTAGAGAATGTTTTTGGAAAAGGTAGCAGATAAGAAAACTATTGAAAAATGCTAGAAAATCTGTGTACTACTGTACGTGAAAGATTCAAAAAATGTGTAGAATTGGCTGGGATCCCCCCCTTCTGTTTCAAGTTATGGTAAGCAGAGTGTGAGACATAAGATGCACAACTAATGACTATTTAATGAACTGACTGGCATTATTACCATTATTAGAGATTCTTTTGATTTTTTTTTTAATTGAAATAGGTAAAGCAAGTTGACAAAAGAAATGTATAGAAGAGCATAATATACAGAGCTTCAACAAAAATACCAAACATGTGGATGAAAGAGAAGCTCCTGACAATTTTCTTTGTGACTCTTCTATGATGACTTCTGTTGTATAGAGAACTTGAATTGTCTGCAAAATATATATATTTTTCTGTTAATAATCTAGTGTAGCAACAACTGGTAGGCACTGCCTTGGGACCCCCTCCCCCTGCATTTAGTTATACAAGCAGACTGTGGACTTTGCAGAATGCGAGTATATTCATAGCACTGGCAGTTTTCCTAAAGAGGTTGAAATGCTTCTGTTACACTGATTAACTAGTTTTCTTCTGCAAAGTCGGTCAACCAGTCTACCTACCCAGTTAGCAAACTGAAAAACGATAAAATAAAAAAAAATATTCATCAGCAGCTCAATGATATAATCCTTTGTATGTATTAATTATATTCAGCTTGATTTATAAATTAAACTGAATGCAGAAAGTGGCAAAAAATGAGAAGCAAATTAGCTTTCAGTTTCCTAAATGTGAGTACAAGACAAGAGAGTTAGCTTTCTTTAATAGAAATAAATGTACCTTTCTGTTTCAGGTAATAAACAATTAAACAATAACATTGTGATAATGACTGGATTCTGGAACCTGAGGCAAAAAAGATGAGGGTCACAAGAATAAGAGACCTCAATCTTTAAGAAATATTTACAGTGTAAAAACAGTAGTCTATATCATCAAATTATATGATGCAGGAGAAACATACTTCTACATTACAGAAACAGTACACTAACAAATGTGTATCTTCATCACAGTCAGTGGTTAGAAAGATGTACATTGCATGGTTATTGCATATAAAACATATGGTTATCACATAATATTACATTAATTGCAACCCAGCAGTGTGAAAATTCACTCTAGGTGATTTGATCATTGTTGATGTGATACCCCGATCCCACATACAAAATAAATAAAAAGAGGTTGACAATATTGCTAGTAGTATCTTTCTTGGATAGAATTCTAATTATTTTAAAATAAATTTGTACCACAGTTCAAAAGTAATGGAATGTGAGTATGTTAAACTATCATACAATATTTTAGTAAATCTGGAAGCTGTACACAGTATACAAGCCTTAAAATGAAGAAAAGCCTGGGACAGCCAAGTAAATGTTATATCATCAGACATATTGACATGACTTTACATATGGAAAACCAACCAATCCAACCATCAGCAAAATACATGTATATTTAATTATGCAGAAGAACATATCATGCAGGAAATAAAAGAAGATACAAACAATTCCAAGTGAACTGTAACAGAACTATTAATACAAATTAATGTCTTACTTAAGATGTGTTGAAAACAAGCTTCCTGAAACCTTAGGGAATACAGTTCACAAGTAAATGAAAACAATACATATAATTTATTAATGTAAGCTTCCTAGTAATGTCATCAGAAACCAAAGCTACCTTTAATTCAAGAATAAAATTCCACATCAGCAATCATGCTGTGTATAAAATGTATACAATGGCCATTTGTCCTGTAAGATTCTGTAAAATAAATGTTCTCACGCATGGTAGGTCACAGACCATAAAACAAAACTGATGGATTGTTCTTTTTTCAAAGCAATTATATATCACTGCTATCTCAAAATACTGTACAACAATTTGCCCTTTTCATTTAATGCACAAAGCTGCTTCCTGACTTATGTGAACTCACAGAGTAAGACATATGCATGAAAAGCAGCAATTATTTAAACCAAACACCTGAATAAATATGTAAAATTAATCATTTCACTTTATGTGTCCCACCCAGTTTCAAGAGATTTACTTGTTACATAGCCAAATACTGATATGAGAAAAGGTAAATGGTCACGGTGGTTAATCATGTTTTTTTTATCAAATTGACTTTATTTGTTGAATTTGTTTCACTGTAGGCATCAGTAAGCACATGTCAACTCTACTAAATCTGCTCCACATGTTGGCTAGAGCCCGTTACTTGTTTATTTTAATATTGCTTATTAATATAAATTAAAGTAACAAAATATATAAACATTCTATTACAGGAGTAAGCTGAGGCAATTAACTTAATGATAAAATACAATGTGCAATACAGTGAATGTCATCAAAGGATTTCTAACAGTGAAAGTCATCTCCTAAAATGACAGCAAGTAAAGATCTAGTGGATACAGCACAATAAGTCTTCTTTTCTCCTTAACTTTAACCACTCAGCTAATTGCTATATGGTTGTTATCATCAAACGAGAATACTTTAGATTTTCAAGATAGAACAACATAGCCATATATACTGGGTAGGCCAGGATAACAATTACCTTAATAATGAAACCAGCATATTAACACTGAAAATATTTAGTCTGTGACAGTTAATGGGTACAGTGATATTCTGCTTAACTGACAACCCCGTCATGCAAATATCTATACAGCTGGTGCGTGAATCTTGCAAACTAAAGTTGCAGAGCTTGTGTAAAGATACGAAAGCTCTTTTGCATAAAAAGTGGGATAAAGAGGAACACCTATTAGAAGAAGATTTAGATAAAAAGTTGCAATAAAGTAAACTCTCTTGTTTAAGGAATAAGAACATGCTCATAGGTACTTACTAGGCTATTGATCCACAAGGATATTTAGAAGCCTAGCTATTCATTCCTACAAAGATTTTAGCCTTTATGTTTTAAGTATGAATAACCCAGAGAGGAGCAGAATATTTACATCTTGACCCTCTTAGTGAGGGATAGGAGAATTAAACTTTGGGTTCATTTGCTGTTTCCCATCCAGTCATCCAGATTACATTTGAATGATATAAAAGAAGTAGTAGGTACATGCTGACTGAAGAACAACTCATTGTCTACATATGTTCCAGGGTCCCTAGCTACTGCATCAATTTTTAGGTATATTTTGTCAGTGTGATATTGACAAGGGATTGTTTGCAGAAAGAAACTATTATACATTTCTTGACATTTAGTGTTAGTCCATGGTTTAAACACCAGCTACTGGTTTGGGAAAAGCCCTTTTAGAAGATCGTGTAGTCCTCTGAGGAGTATGATAGCATCCAATTTACAGTCCTCTGCAAACATGGTCAGCCATAACCCTTAACAGTAGTTTTGAGCTTCAATAAGTAAATGCCAAAGAGGAGTGACAACAGGACTGAATCCTGGTGTATGCTGTTAGTGACAGGTCTTTTGGAGGATGTAGATCAGCCTACCTTAATTTCCTGGGTTCTATTTTTGATCCAGTTTGCTAGCTAACAAATTACATAGGGATTAACATTTAGCTAGAATAGTTTATCTATGATACCCACGTGTGGGCTGGTGTCGAATGCCTTTGTGATGTCCAGATAAGCAGTGTGCACTGATTTACACTCATCCATTGCTTCAGTGATCTTCTTGATGAAGTCAACCATGCTAAATAGGCAGGATGTACCATTGGCAAATCCAAACTTGCTTTGGTCAAGCATTTGTAGGTAATCTTTTTCCTTATTTATTAACTCCATAATGATCCTTTCAATAGGTACATAGATTCATAGGTGTATATTAGACTAACAAATCCTCGGGCCTTTATAAGTCTAGCTGTGTAATGTAAGTTTGTCCCACAAGTTATGAATTTTAGACATTTATATAGGGGGGTGATTGTTGGTTACAACATGATTTACTGACTGCCTCTGTCCATCAGAGACATGGGAGCCACATCATAGGTGAATTTTCGATTTCCCATTCAATGGTCCAAGTTACACTTAAATAGTTTTAGCCAGGGACTTTGTTTTATGTGGATGGAGTAAGGGAATTCTCTGAGATTCATATCTGTTTCTCCAACATGTCCTATTTGCATTGTAAGCAAAATGAAAGTCTTTAGATCTAGTAGTCTGATGCAGTTTCTTTTGCAAAGGTGCAAGATTCATCAGAGTGTGTTCCAGGGTTGCCTTGTATGCCAGGCATGGATCACCTCTCAGCAGGCTGTAGGAGACGGAGTATAGAGATAGGGCTTTGAGGCAATCCATACAAGATATTGCGTTTATGCCTTGCATTCTTTTTGTAAAGATTCTTTGTGGATGTTCCAGTTGCTGCACATGTCTGGTTAGGTACATACTGATGGGGGCATTATACTCAATGATGGGCATGATTAGGGCCGAGTATAGTGGTACAAGGACTTCCCTGGACTTAGATGCCATGCACTTACTTATAAGTTGAGCCATGTAGAAGGATTTCAGTATTACTTTGGGTACATGTTGGTCGAAGGCCAGGTCACGTTCCATATGTGTTCCCAGATCCCTGAATATTGGGTCAAATCTTAGGGGTGTATTATTGATGAAGTAGTCTTCTGGGATGGCCAAATTCCCAAAATGTACCATAATGCATTTCCTGGCATTGAGCTTTACGCTGCAGGTTTGGCATCAGTCATTTGTCTGTGTTAGACCCTCTTGTAAAATGTTAGTGTCTTGGGGGATTCTTTGACTACTCATTTTGCAATCATCTGCAAACTTGATCAGCCAGTGGCCTTTGTTATTTTCCTTAACTTTTGAAAAGGAGATACCAAAGAGGAGCAGGCTCAGCACAGAGCCTTGATGGACTTCACTAATGACTGGCCTCTTTGTGGAGGAGATCTCACCAATCCTAACTTCTTGGGTCTTTATCAGTGAACCAGCTGGCTATCCAGCATGTTGTATAGGGTGCTATGCCTAATTCCATAGGTTTGTTAACAATGATAGAGTGCGGTATTGTATCAGATGCCTTAGCCAGGTCAAGATAGGTGGTATGCACTGTTTTACTCTCATCCATTGTCTTGACAACCTCCTCAAACAAGTCCACCAGGTTCAGTAGGCAAGACTTTCATTTGTCAAAGCCAAACTGGGATGGATCCAGTGTCTGAAGGTCTCCTATGTCTTTATTATTTTCGTGATAGTATATTCCATGGCTTTGCATATAAGACTAGTCAGATTAATGGGTCTGTAGTTTCTGGGATCTGTTGATGGCCTGTCCTTATAAGGTGGGATGACTATTGTAGTTTTATTTATCTATTTATTTGCAGGGGAGGTCCACTGGGCTCAAGGAGCCCATTTTCAGTGGAGGCGAGAAAAGCTCCACAATACATAGTAAAAGCTCATAATATGAAGTACAATACACAGTATAAATACAAGCAAAGTAAGCAGATTTTACGTACAAAATAGCAAAAATTAAACAAAGTTAAAGTTAAACAGAAACATAGAGTAACGTATAATACATATTTACAAGTTTACTGGTTGAGAACAGTAGAACAGAGTTAGATTAGTACACATGTTTAGATCATCTGAGATTGGTATAGAAGTAATATTTGCAAGAAGGCAGTACATAGGGTTAATCCCTAAAGTGTAAGGAAGAACTAAACTTATGTATGATGAATGTACTCAAGTATTAAGCAGGTTAGGTAGGTAGAGTGTAATTGCATATCCATTTATGGGAGACGTAAGAATGGAGATGGGTTTTGAAGTATTCATAGTTCTCAGAAATTCTTAGAGATGGAGGGAGACAATTCCATTTTTTGGCCAAGGAAAAGGGTAGGAGAAGCTGACCAGCGGGACGATTTGGTTTATATATACAGAGATACAGAATTCTCCATTCTTGTGGCACAAAGCCTGTTTTAAGACTATAGTTTAATAATAACTCCAATGGCCTGGCTAGGTCATATTTTAGACTATTCAGGAGGCATACTGGATAATATTAGGGCCCACTGAGGCTGTGTTTTGGTATTAGCAAGCACAGCCAGAACATGTTCTTTGTAGTTGAAGGGGTTATGTTTGAAGGGATTTCTTGGGACGTGGCTGGGACTGAATGGGGGAGGGGTTAAAACTGGAACTGAATTTGTCAGCCAGCAGATTCGCTCCATCACTTGGCTCATTGAATGTGGCACCATTAACCACCAGTTCAACAAAGTTCTGTGTGTTGTCTTTGGGGATTCAGTCGTGGCTGAACAAGGCCCTGTAATTCGCTTTTGTTTGGGAGGCTATTTTATTCTCAAAATCATCCCTATTGGACTTAATTAGCCATCTTAGCTGCCTCCTTATTTTGATGAGAGAGTTCTTATCTTTATGGGAGTTACACTTCCTGATTTTAGCCATGATTTTTTTCCCTTTGCTATATAACCTGTTTAATCTAGGATGTCAAGATGGTGGTTTATGTAGTTAGTTTTGGGCTTACTTCTGGTAGGTACAACAGTCTCTATGGAGCCATTGACATAGTTGTTCAGAGTTTCTGTGAACAATTCTGCATATGCTGCTGTGATTTCTGGATTTAGAAGGCATTGAATTTTGACAACTATAGCTTAATAAAAGGAAGTTTGCCTGGAAATTGTTCCTAACATTTACTAGGTTTACTGGGATTACCGATTTGATTCTGAAGGAGACAGCTTTATGGTCAGACCTTACCAGGGATGACATGACACTGGGGATGGTGCAGTGTTCTCCCATATTTGTGAATAAGAGGTCCAGTATGTTGGAACCTCTAGTGGATGCATGCACTAACTGGTTAAATGTGTTTGTAATTATGAAGTCCAGGAATTTCTGTGGCTGCAGATTTGGGGCCATGTAGGATTCTCAGTCTATAGAAGGATAAGTACAGACCTCCATGATTAAGGTGTTAGGTTGGATGGTGACCATCTCCATTAGGCTTAAGTACACACTACAAGTTTCATGGGACACAGATGGTGACCTATAGCTTGCTAGTATATGGTATGGGATATATCTATGGTAACCTGTATGTGGAGAAACTCTAGCATGTCATCCTGTTTAACCAATGCTTGTTACTAATATATATATTGAGACACCTCCATATTTAGCTTCTGTCTGTACAGATACTGGTCTAAAAAGGAAGGCATTGAAACCTTGCACTGCTGGGGTACCCTCTGCAGCTTTAAACCACGTCTTTGTAACTGCACAGATGTCTACATTCTCCAAGGTGAAGAGGGCTTGAAGGGAGTTTAGCTTTTTGTTTAGTCCCCTGATACTGAGCAGTAACACCTTGAGGCTCAGTTGAGTTGATTTTGCTGTCAGTAGGTTTGTCAATTTGTCATTGTCTAAAAAAGAATGAATGGGGAGGATAAAGTTTTAGCTAGTATTTGAAGTACTAGAGAGGACAGGTGTAGACCATCCTTGGCAAAGCAACATGGTCTGTTAATCATGTCTTCCCATGGTGACAAATACTGGATCCCCTTAAAATAATACCAGAAACTCAGCCAATTGTTCAAATCAACCTGAGACACATAGAGAGATTTGTGATGTCTTTCTTCATATAGTCTAGGGAGGTATCTCTGAGGTCATTTATTCCTACATGGACTATGATGAAATCATTGTAGTACCTGTGGTGCAGTGATGTGAGTGAGTGACGTGAGTTTGTGAGTGAGTGACGTGTGTGTGTGTGTGTGTGTGTGTGTGTGTGTGTGTGTGTGTGTGTGTGTGTGTGTGTGTGTGTGTGTGTGTGTGTAATTTGCAGATCCTGGCTCCAGACAGGACACTAATTGTTATCTTCTCCTTGTTCAGCCTTTTAGAGGGGTTAGAGTCCTTGCAAGTGTGTTTACTTGCCACATGGGCTTTGTGTTTGGTGCTTAACTGATTGAGGCTGTATATTCCTTGTTAGGTGTTGCTTTTGTTGAGTGGTTTGGGGTTTACTGATGACAATCTTTGCTGTTGTGTGTCTTAGAATATCTTTTTTGTTCATAAAAATTGCTTTTAAGTGTCTCAGCATATACTGGTGTGTGTGTGTGTGGGGGGGGGGGGACTGCTGTATGCGTCATGTTGAAAACCCTATGTGTACTTCTGTGCAGGACTCTAAGCTCCAGTGACACTGTGTATGCATACCTGTCACATAGTGTATTCATTACTTGAAGGATTAAGTGGATACCCATATCCATCAGACTGGCTACAGAGAAATTAAGAAATTGCATATCCATGTTGTCCTACCCCTAATTGGTGAGGTACAAGGGTATGGCATATGGGAGTTAATGGAAGGTTATTAAGCATGCTTTGTGGAGGGGAGTTAGAGGCAGAGTAGGCTATAAAATACTAAATTTAACAGTACTGCCAATTGATGCACAAACTAGCTACTCTAAAAATGTTAGTATGCAAGTTATTTGCTCTATACTAACTTTTTTTTACAGGATCCGCGGTGGTAGTGCTGCGGTAGCGTTATTGCCTCACGGTAAGATGCTGTCCGGTTCGATTCTCAGCTAGAGCGTCTTCTGCGTGGAGACATGCATGAATGGGCATACCTTTGTTGAAGGTTGTGCGTCAGGGCTGGTAACTCGGCATGTAAAAATCAACTACCAATCGTTAGCGGACCGGAGTTCTGCTGTGGCGACCCCTAACCGGGAAAAGCCGAAAGACACAACAACTAACTTTTTTACAGGGCTTTAATTTACGGGGAGTTCTAAAGGGTAAATTTGATTCTAGACATTTGTGTCTATGCAGGGCACTGGCGCAGTCAGCAGCTACATACAAACCTTCCAAATTTATACCAACACTGGAAATACAGAAAAGTGACTACTGGTCAATAATAACAGCCACACTTAGAGCCCTTTTGTGTGCTTCTCAACTCAGATAGACCAAGCAAACACCTACTGCCACTAAATGAATAATCCCAATCATCCTAATGTAAAAGCACAGTAAAAAAGTGTCCTCAGTGAAATGCTACCATGAACAAACATAAAGATACAAATAAAGCAGTGTACTTTAAACAGCTTATAAAAGTTATGACTGTTCAATAAAAGTAAAAAAATGTCCAAAAACTAAAAGGAACAAGACAAGACGAGTGTACACTGCAAAGTCCAACAGGTTTAATAGCTGAGTAAAAAAAGCTTACAGCAATCAGTAGTCCGGTGCACACTCCGGTAACTGCCAAGCAATAAAAAGTTAAAAACGATCTGGCTGCAAAGAATTCAAGTCACAAACTGTAAAGCACTTTACGTTAGGAAACATTTCTCCTAACTTCTTTAGACAATAGTGCTCAGAAATAAAAAACAAGTTAAAGTACTATCCTAGTGACTCATACTTGTTAATACAATTAAGCCAATTAAGCACAGTCACATAATTTAAAGGTATAATCTTAAAATACTGAAGTCAAACAGTTTGTTTTTGTTAAGTCATTAGGTAAAATGAGTGCCTTAGTTTTATAAAAAACAAAGTTCTGTTGCCTTGTAATGGAACATGTAGTAAATAAAATAGTATTAATTAAAATTATAGTTAGCTCACTTTACTTATAGCTAATGTTCAGGGACCCGTGGAAGTAGTAATCTTTTCTTAAAAAACTGTGTTGTGTAACATTTCTTTTGACCTATAAAAGGTGGGTGTAACTTAGCAATTATAACCTCTCTAGGGCTAATGAGCATCTATTATTTAACCATCTAACAAAAATAATGTATGTACAGCTACTATCTCTTAAGGCTCTTTAATTTTAGCACACATAGAATAGAAGTAATTTCATTCAAGCCCGGTGGAAAGCATGCACTGAGTCTAAGCTGCCACAAAAATTCCAATTACTCTAACATAAGTGTAGACACCTCTCCTCTACTACTCATCTCAATTGAGTCGATGGCCTTAAATTTAAAACTGGCTTCATAATCTAAAGAGAATGTAGTCACAAATCTCAAACAGTTTTGCTCCCTTTGTGGTCCAATACTATTCCTAACTACGGGGTTACTCAGTTCTATCTCTACTGAGACACTGGTTTCCAAAGTGTGAGCTGCTGTCCATCCTTGGGAGAGGATGGGTCTGAAGTGGCCAGAGGCCCTTTTACTACTCATCTCCTTTATAAGGTCAGCAATCAACTCAATCGGGTACCCCCACTTGAGGAACATGGACTTCAAAAGTTCACATTCCTCAAAGAAGTGGTCATCCTCCATAGTCATCCTGGCTGCTCGTACCAGTTGGCCCTTCACTACACTCCTCTTCTGGTGCAATGGGTGAAAACTAGTGTAATGTTAGAATGAGTTAGAGTAAGTACTCTTTCAGAAAATCCTTGCTAGATATTTATTCTGGGCTCTATCTTTAGATAATTCAACATCCAAGAAGCTCATAGAATCTATATGGAAATTACTAGTAAACCTGAGAAAGGTGGTGGACCTATTAAACTGCTCCAAAATTTCAGCAGCTAGTTCAACACCCCCTTTAATAATCATAAAAATGTCATCTAAAAAGCGGGTGTAATAATAAATATACTCATTCAGTCCAGGGTTATCAAAAATGGTGTCTTTTTCCCATTTGGCCATGACTAAATTGGCGAAACTTGCTCCACAAGGGGAGCCCATAGCTACACCAATCTGCTGTCTGAAAAATTATTTTTCAAAGGTAATATAGTTATTGGACAGTGTTATACCTAGCAATTCCTCCACCAATCTCAGTTCTGAATGTTCTGCCCCTTTAAATCTCATATGGTCGATAACCCATTCTATTCCCAAGGTTTGTGGGATCACCGTGTATAGATTGCAAACATCCACTGTTAAAAAACAAAAGTGCTCATTTTAAGCTAAAGAGTTAATACTCATAAAAATGTCCAAGAGTCTTTGCAAATCTGAGGTTCCAGGGCCACAAATCTCTTCAGAATGTCATCTATCACCTTAGCACAAGAATAGGTGATTGATTTTAGGTATTCCAAAAAGTACAGGTAGTCTAGGTGATAGTACTGACAAATAGTTAAACATGTCAAGGTCGATGAGTGAGTCAATGAACATATCATTCAGGAACATTCTGATAAGGTAGTATGCTATGTTCAATTCATTCAGGCTCACTTTAATATATGCTATGTTACTTTCAAGTATCTTCCCCATTCTTTCCCAGTAGTCCATTTTGTGCATAATGACCAGCCCACCCCCTTTGTCAGGTTTCATTAGGCGGACTGGTAAAAGTCTAAAGTTGCTTAGGGCTTCTCTTTCATTCTTTTTCAAGTTGGTCCTTAATTCTAACTTATGTTGACGGTTAATAAAATCCCTAAAGTCCATTTCGCACATTCTTTCAAATAGTAAAATGGACGGATGTAAAGGGGGACTAAATGTACTTGAAATACGCAAGTTTGGGTTCCCATTGTAGTTCCTGTTACCCCACAGTAATTGCAAATTGAGGTTTCTAGTGTAAAGTTTAAAGTCCAGTAATAAGGACCCTAAATTAGTAGCATGAGTTGGAATGAATATACATCCTTTTGCAAAAATTTCAACTAATAGAGGGTCGATAGTGTATTCAGTAAAGTTGTAAATTTTAAAATCTCTGCTTTTATGACAACATTACCAACAACTTAGTAGGACAACTGGCAACTGGGAGTGTGAGTATTGTGGAGAAACTAAAACTGTTTGATTTTAAACTTGTTAAAATAAGAAAATTACAACTAGAAGTGAACTACTTTAGTGAATGTCTTAAAGAGAAGATTATGCTGAAAGGCTTGCATTTTTGGCAGTATCCTACTGGACTAGTTAAAGATTCTGCCTTTCACATGGAACTAATGACATTTTTCAACACTCAGGGGTTAGAATTATTGAAGATTATGTCCAAGCATTATCAGGTGCACATTAATGAATTATCTAGTGAAGTTACTACCCTCGACGAAGAAATTAAAAGGGACCTTGACTTCCAAAGATACCATTTTGAATGTAACAGGACTTTTACCAGTATTAATAACTTACTGTCAAAAACTAGGGACACTAAAATTAGGAAAATAAACAAAGATCGGAGGGACTATGCAAATGGAACAGCTTACCCAGACCCACCCCCATCACAAATATGGAATGCCCCTAGAGGTTTTAATACCACAAGGGGTACATCTGGTAATAGTAATGGCAATCAAAATGAGGGTTTACCAGGGTCTAGAAAGCAAGGGGCACTAAATGAGAACAAAGCCCACCAAAACAACTACTTCACAGACCAGGATGATAAGGACAACAATTCTCAGATGGCAGGCGTGAGTTCAAATAATGTTCTAAAAAACTCCATGAAGCATCGGGGGCAGGGGGTGAACAAATCTACCCCCAAGCAACAGAGGAAATACAACACCAGGTGGAACAACAGGAACAAGAGGTGACCTTTCACCAAAGGGCCAGTTCAAATAACCCCTCTTGTAAAGTTGTAATGAATAAAAGCAGAGATTTTAAAATTTACTTTACTGAATACACTATCAACCCTCTATTAGTTGAAATTTTTGCAAAAGGACTTACATTCACTCCAACTCATGCTACTGATTTAGGGTCCTTATTACTGGACTTTAAACTTTGCACTAGAAAACTCAATTTACAATGAGCACTTTGTTTTTTAACAGTGAATGTTTGCAATCTATACACGGTGATCCCACAAACCTTGGGAATAGAATGGGTTATCAACCATATGAGATTTAAAGGGGCAGAACATTCGATTGGTGGAGGAATTTCTAGGTATAACACTGTCCAATAACTATATTACCTTTGAAAAGGAATTTTTCAGACAGCAGATTGGTGTAGCTATGGGCTCCCCTTGTGGAGCTAGTTTCGCCAATTTAGTCATGACCAAATGGGAAAAACATGCCATTTTTGATAACCCTAGACTGAATGAGTGTATTTAGTATTACACCCACTTTTTAGACAACATTTTTATGATTACTAAAGGGGGTATTGAACTAGCTGCTGAAAATTTGGAGCAGTTTAATAGGTCCAGTATCTTTCTCAGGTTTACTAGTAACTTCCACATAGATTCTATGAGCTTCTTGGATGTTGAATTATCTAAAGATAGAGCCCAGAATAAATATCTAGCAAGGATTTTCCGAAAGAGTACTTACTCTAACTCATTCTTACATTACACTAGTTTTCACCTGTTGCACCAGAAGAGGAGTGTAGTGAAGGGCCAACTGGTATGAGCAGCCAGGATGACTATGGAGGATGACCACTTCTTTGAGGAATGTGAACTTTTGAAATCCGTGTTCCTCAAGAGGGGGTACCCCATTGAGTTGATTGCTGACCTTATAAGGGAGGTGAGTAGTAAAAGGGCCTCTGGCCACTTCAGACCCATCCTCTCCCAAGGATGGACAGCAGCTCACACTTTGGAAACCAACGTCTCAGTAGAGATAGAACTGAGTAACCCCGTAGTTAGGAATAGTACTGGACCACAAAGGGAGCAAAATTGTTTGAAATTCGTGACTACATTCTCTTTAGATTATGAAGCCCTGATCACAATACTGGGCAAAAACTGGCAGTTGTTACTGTCCGACAGGGATATACAAGGAAAATTGGGAGGCAAACTGCTGGTCACCTGGAAAAAAGGAATGAACCTAGAAAAACTTACTGAAAATAGTTACATCACTTTTAGAGGTACCCCAGGGACATTTAATTGTGAGGTATGTAACCAGTGTCGACACATTGCTACAGGGTCAAAATTCATTATTAGGGGTGAGACTATTTCCTGAAGAACAAGTTTAACTGTAACTCCATAGCCTTAGTCTATGTAGTATTATGTCAGTGCTGCCCTAGTTTTTATGTAGGCAAGACTGACCGTAATTTTAAGGAGAGGATTTACGAACATGTTTATTACATTAACAAAAGGAAAATGGAGAGACCACTAGCTAGACACTGCATTGAATACCCTAACCACAATTTCAAATTTAAGGCCAACAACTCAGTTGAGATGAATAGTAGAGGAGAGGCGTCTACACTTATGTTGGAGAAATTGGAACTTTTGTGGCAGCTTAGACTCAATGCATGCTTCCCACTGGGCTTGAATGAAATTACTTCTATTTTATGTGTGCTAAAATTAAAGATCTCTTAAGAGATAATAGCTGTACATACATTTTTGTTACATGGTTAAATAATAGATGCTCATTAGCCCTAGGGAGGTTATAATTGCTAAGTTACACCCACCTTTTATAGGTCAAAAGAAATGTTACACAACACAGTTTTTTAAGAAAAGATTACTACTTCCAGGGGTCCCTGAACATTAGCTATAAGTAAGGTGAACTAACAACAATTTTAATTAATACTATTTTATTTACTACATGTTCCATTACAAGACAACAGAACTTTGTTTTTTAATAAAACTAAGGCACTCATTTTGCCTACTGACTTAAAAACAAACTGTTTGACTTCAGTATTTTAGGATTATACCTTTAAATTATGTGACTGTGCTTAATTGGCTTAATTGTATTAACAAGTATGACTCACTAGGATATTACTTAAACTTGTTTTTTCTTTCTGAGCACTATTGTCTGAAGAAGTTAGACGTGTTTCCTAATGAAAAGCGCTTTACACTTTGTGACTTGGATTCTGTGCAGCCAGATCATTTTTAACTTTTTATTGCTTGGCAGTTACCGGAGTGTGCACCAGACTACTGATTGTTGTAAGCTGGTTTTACTCAGCTATTAAACTTTGTTGGACTTTGCAGTGTATGCTCGTCTTGTCTTGTGCCTATTTGTTCAATAAAAGTACTTCACTTTGTGGAAATGAGCAAAGAGCAACTCAACTGTGTACATTTTATGAAGGCACTAAAAACAAGGTGAGCTGTTTAATAAGCCCTCTAGCCAATAAAACAACAATATGCAGAGATCTCTAGCATGTCTCTCTAATCTAAAAGGACCAGAGTACAACCCACTGCCACTAAATGGTAAATCCTCAGTCGTCTTCCTGAAAAAACATAAAAAAGAGCTGGAGTGTAAAAACACTATTACCCAACAGCTAGCTAGATAATAAACTCAGTTCCAGTAAATCAGAAAAAGAGACAATGAGAGGCAAAATTAAATTTTTTTTTCAAAATAAGCACAAGAAAAGGCAAATAAATAATTTAAGATATCAACAGTGTTGCAGAAAGGGAGGAGCTTAAAAAGTTCAATTTACAGTAAGGGCAGACAGTTTAAAAATCAACACGTTTAAAAAGCAGAACAAGGAATGACAGGGTGGGTGGGTGGAAAAATCACCAGCAGGGAGTCAGCAAAAGTGCTTGTAGTTTTTGCAGGCCTTGAGTCTTACCAGACAAGGCAAGGCCACATATATACACTCTGCACTTAAGCATCACTAAAGAAACAAATCAACCAATGGAGAAAAATAAAAACATCTCTTTCAACTTTCTGGTTTAAAAGCCCGTGTTTGCGCTGGTTTCTCATCTTTCCTGTAATTAGTCTAGTCCAGATACAGATTTGCTGTATCCAGGACTGTTTGTAAGCTTCTGAGACCAGCTACTAGTGTCAGAACCATGGCCTTAAGCTCAATCCCAAAAAATGTTTCATCATCCCCTTTGGGAAAAACCCGGTTCCCATGAATTACCACATCGATGGTAGTCCACTGAACACAAAAGGCATTATAAGAGATCTGGGAACACAGGTTGACAGCAACCTCTCTTTTGACCACCACATTGCCGCTGTGGTCAGAAAGTCCTTCTATGTGGCACATCTCATTACTAAGGGTTTTGCATCCAGGAAGAAAGAGGTCATTGTCTCCCTCTACTCTTCCCTCATTAGGCCAATCATCAAATACAGTGCCCCATTTGGCATGTACCTCACTAGACTCCTACAGCAACTGGAGAGGCCACAAAAGTACCTCACAAAGAGGATCCTAGCCCTTAAAGGACAACCGCACCCTCAGACTCAAAAAACATATTTATTTCATCATGGTTTGGTGTTTCCTACATTTTAACAGCACTCTGGGACTATTTAGAGCTTTTTAGATATTTTTATATGCAATTTCTGACTCTGACCACATGGGGGCTGGCATTTTGAAATAATTCAGACTGTTTACTCTGCCTCTAAGTATCCCAGAATGCATTGTTTGTCTCCAAAAAATTGCATGAGATCTGCCACATTTTCCTTTAAGCTGCTGTCACTTCATTGACTTAACAGGCATTCACTGCTGTCTTAAAGTCCCCTACTTTTGGTTAAAATGTCATCCTTTTTCAATGACTACTTCAAACACAAGCAGTGGAAATGCTACAGAACAGAACTGAAAAGTGCATTTCATTGCTTTTGTTTCTTAGAAATGCTAACTTGCTTTCTTTTGTGAAGGCTGAAATCTAGTTCTTCAAGGCATCTCCCCTCCCACTTCACACCTACCTTCCCTAGCCGTCAAAGATCTAAGGGTAATTTGACCCATTATCTGCATGTGATTGACAGCTCACAGCAGGTGACTAGAGTAATGTACTGTTTTCTTGTCAGCCTTTCCCTCCTTACAGTGGGACACTTTTTTTTTGTTGCACTCCTGTCAAATTTAGAACCAAGCTACATAGCACTGGGAATAATCACCGTTTTGCAAAGCATCAAACTCCCACTTATTTTTCCTTCCTGTTTGATTAAATAGCTAACAAATGACACACTATAAACATGAAATATTTTACAGACTTGCATGACAGCACCAACATGCTTTTTTAAGACATAATTTAAAAAATTATGGTATTGCTTACTACTTGTAATCTGATGTAGTGTTGTCGATTAATTGTGGCAGACATCTGCTTCTTATGTAAAAACATGCAATTAATGTAAACGCATGATTATTGCAAATTTATGCTCTTAGTTTTTGCAGCTGTTACTGTGCTTCTGCCTGTACTTTGTCACATATCGGTAGGGCAATGTAAAGCAATATGACAATACAAAAACAAAGTTTACAAAATTTAGAAATTACATCCAAAAATGAGACTCACCCACTCACCTCACCACACTCACCCACTCACCACACCACACTCACCCACTCACCTCACCACACTCACCCACTCACTTCACCACACTCACCTACTCACTTCACCACACTCACCTCACCACACTCACCCACTCACTTCACCACACTCACTCACCACCCACCTCACTCACCACCCACCTCACTCACCACCCACCTCACTCACCACCTCACTCATGTTCACCCACACTCACTCAACACACTCACCATCATCCACCACACCTCACTTACCCACATTCAGTCACCCACACTCACTCACCACCCTCACCACACTCACTCACCCACCACACCCACATTCAACTCACTCACCACACTCACCCACCACACTTCACTCACTCACCCACATTCACTCACCCACACTCACTCACCACACTCACTCACCACCCAACACTCACTCACCCTCACTCATTCACCAACATTCAACTCACACACCCACATTCAACTCACCCACCCACACTCAACAACTTACTCACCCACACTCAACCGCTCACTCGCCACCCTCACTCACTCGCCACCCTCACTCACTCACCACACACCTACACTCGCTCACCCCCCACACTCACTCAACTCACCCCCCACACTCACTCAACTCACCCCCCACACTCACTCACCCCCCACACTCACTCACCCCCACACTCACTCACCCTGCACACTCACTCAACTCACCCCCACACTCACTCAACTCACCCCCCACACTCACTCAACTCACACACCACACTCACTCAACTCACACACCACACTCACTCAACTCACACACTCACCCTTTCACACACATAACCACAAGTTTGTTTGGCAACACCAGGAATGACCCCAGGCTTTCGTCCGAGGAATGCACGAGTAATTATGTACTTTGGCTGTGCAGACATCAGAAACACATGCCTATACAGATCTTACACATCAAGCCGCTCCATTCAAATTGTACATGAAATGCACCCATTGAACAGTTTTCCACTTACAACATTATTAAAGTACTTTAATCCAACACTAGTGAGCTCTACTTTACACAGCCCAGTAAACCTGTCCACAGATTCAGCTTCTACAGCACAGTCCAATAAACTATCTACTGTATATTAGTGTTAACACAGGAATTTCCAGTTCTTATCAGCATAACCACATACACAATCTTCCACCTCAGACCTTTCATAAAGGATGTTTTATTTTTAAACTTTCATCCTTCCCACTTTAGGGGTCTTACATAAATCCCAGCAAAAAGGGAGACCTATAAACTGCAATCACCCTGATCCAAATCCATCCAAACATGGCTGCAAAACTAAAGGTGTTATGGTTTTGAGGGGAGGGTTAAGCAACCATGCCCACACCACCTGGGAACAATTGAATTCTTCCTGTCTTTATAACTACACAGTTCCACAACCACAGGAAAAAAAATACCCAGCAAAGGCACACCAGTACCTAATGGAATTAAGTGACAATTCAGCACTAAATCATTAATCACAAAACAGACTTTATCATTTCAGCATATGAAGAACATACCAGTATAGTGTATTTAAAGTTACATCTAACTACCAGATTGTGCTGGGACAGCTTTAGAGATAAAAGTGGTTTTGTAAAATTCAGCAGATACTGGCAGAGTGCCCTTTATCACACAAATGTGCACAGACTTGCCCTTATCACACAGATGCGCGCACACTTGCCCCTTATCACACAGACACAAAGTTTGTTTGGCAACAGCTAAAATGATACAAGGGCTTCTTCCTTCTGATAGCAGTCTTTTAACTATAGGTTCATAGGTTGGTACTAGGCTATCGGCCCTAGGGCTTATACAAGCCTAGCCATAACAATTCCCTGGCTATTACTTCCACACTATTTTCTACCCTGGACCCCTGTCTAGCAGGATGAGTGACGTGATCCCCGGGGTTAATTTCTTTCTCCCATCCAATCGTCAATGTTCCATTTGAAGAGGGCCAAAGAGGCGGTCTGCTTGACATGTATGGGCAAGTCTATTCCAGAGTCTGGGCAGAGTATCTGAATCAGGAACCTATCCCTCCAGCATTTGTTTATTGTGACTCTGAGGGATTGGGCTTTCTTTAAGTGTAGCATGTCCCAGAATGGGTACATGTTTTTTCCCAAAGGGGATAACTATACATTTCTTGGTACTGAGCTTGAACCCATGGCTCTGGCACCAAGCATCTGTTTCTGTACGGCCCTTTTCTAGAGTATCCACAACATTTCGGGATTCAATAATGGCTCCCAGTTTGCAGTCATCTGTGAACTTTGTTAGCCAGAATCCCTTAGTGTTGGCCTGTACTTCAGAGAAGTAGATGCCAAACAAGAGCGGTCCCAGGACTGACCCCTGAGATACTCTGACTTGTCAGAAGCTGGATTTGGAGTGGGCTACTTTTACAGCGTGGGTTCTGTCAGTAAGCCAGTTGGCAACCCATCGAGTGACATAGGGATTAATGCCCAGCTTAGTAAGCATTCATACACACACAGACACTTGCCCCTTGCTTGCATTCACACACACACGCACACACACAAACACACACACACTTGCCCCTTGCACACACACACACACACACACACACACACACACACACACACACACACACACACACACACACACACACACACACACACACACACTTGCCCCTTGCTTGCATTCACGCACACACACACTTGCCCCTTGCTTGCATTCATGCACACACACACTTGCCCCTTGCTTGCATTCACGCACACACACTTGCCCCTTGCTTGTAGTCACACACACACACACACACACACACACACTTGCCCCTTGCTTGTATTTACACACACACACACACACACACACTTGCCCCTTGCTTGCATTCACACACACAAACACACACACACTTGCCCCTTGCTTGCATTCACACACACACACGCACACAAACACATACACACACACACACTTGCCCCTTGCTTGTATTTACACACACACACACTTGCCCCTTGCTTGCCTTCACACACACACACACACACACACACACACACACACACACACACACACACACACACACACACACTTCTTGCTTGCATTCTCACACACACACACACACACACACACACACACACACACACACACACACACACACACACACACACTTGCCCCTTGCTTGCATTCTCACACACACACACACACACACACACACACACACACACACACACACACACACACACACACACACACACACACACTTGCCCCTTGCTTGCATTCAGATACACACACACGCACTTGTGGCTTTAAAACACAAGAACCAGTATGACGGTCATAGTCCATGATACCTCACTGGACTATATGAAGAGGGACATGGAGCTCTCTGAATACATATGTCCCAGGTGGGTATGAATCTAGCCTTGAGTCGCATCCTACCTTCTGCAATGATTATACAACAGGACCAGCAAAAATGACCACCTTCAACAAATGGCTTAGTTTCTGGTGTCACAACAAGGGGATTCAATCTCTGACAGCTTGGGTAGACATAACCGACAAGCCATTATGCTTTTCAAGAGATGGTTTGCACTTATCACCACTTGGCTTCTGAATATTGACAAAAACTTTGTCACCATAGTGCCTTTTTTAGGATATGCCAAGTTAAGCCCACCAACATAATAAAAATCAGTCAGAAATACCTAAAGGTGCTGCTTCTCAATGCTCTTAGTTTAAATATAAAAAAAATATTACTTGGAAGCACTCCTTACCCTAGAAAATTCACACACATATATGCAGTCACAGAAACATAGTTCAGAACCATAGTAATCACTCTAGCTATTAAAGTCTACAGTGCCTTTCATACATTTTGATCCCCCTCAGCTCTGAATAAAACATATGGAGGAGGTGTTTCAATGTTTTTAAAGCACTAATACAATGCTATACTGGTCCAAAAACATGACTGAATTGAGCTGCTGCTTGCCCAGCTAACCACAGGTGTGAACCCCCATCATATCCTTGCATAATAGTGGTACTAAAAATAGACACAGGAATGTTTAGAGGAGATGCATTAAACACATTATAAACCTAAACCAGGAGCAACATTAAATCATACAGCCCTGAAATCAAGTTAGTATCTAATCATACTGCCTATGCTGATAAAGCAATTTCAATGTCCATAACTGAAAAATCTGGCACGGTACAATTAACACCACTAAAGCAACTGATGTGTTACAGTAAGACAATCTAGCAGACCTGAGCGAACGGCGTTACTGCAAAATATCAATGCTAATAATACATATAAGTGGAAACAAATGGGTGCCACTGATGAAATTATATAGTATTCTCCATTCATAACGAATGCTCCTGCTATGCTGACTCAGCAGAAAGTACAGTTGTGTACCTACCATAAATGTAGATGTTCGAGTGTATTCACTGTTGCAGTCATTACTCTTGGGTTATCCTGCTGGCAGGCTACCTGCAGTCTGCCTGAATTCCAAAGTCTTGGTCCGGCGTCAGTTGCTGTCGCCTCTTCCCTGACGTCAGTGCGCCAGGGGTATAAAAGATGCAGCCAACGCCATTTTCTTCAGTTTTTCTTGCCCCAGATGTCAGGTGTCCCCAAAAGGGTAGGCTATAAATTATGCCAATAAACATGCATGCACTAAGGTAATCATTTCCTTCATCTACAAGCAAATACGCCACATAGGTTGTATAGAATAGAGAAGTACAGATAAGACCCAGCAAAAGAAAGGGGGATGGAGGGAGGGTAACCTGGACTGCAACAGTGAATACACTCGAACATCTACATTTATGGTAGGTACACAACTGTACTATGTTCATCGTGTTTCACTGTTGCAGTCATTACTCTTGGGTTGAATCCCAAAGCTGAGGATGGGTGGCTGGGGCTAAATAGGATTAGGAGAGGCTATGAGGCCCTGCAGAACTGCAGTGGCAAAGCCTGCTCTGGATTTAGAGTAGAGAGGTAAGTGGTAGTGCTTTGTAAAGGTGTGCACCGAACTCCAAGTTGCAGCCTCTAAGATGTCTTTGGTTGGTACTCCTCTGAGGAAGGCTGCTGCACAGGTTGAATGTGGCCTAATGTCCTTAGGCACTGATTTGCCATGTTGTGAATAGCAGAAACAAATGCAATGGCCTATCCATTTTGAAATAGTCTGTGTTGAGATAGTCTTTCCTTGTGATCCTGCAGCATATGCCACTAAAAGTTGCTCAGTCTTTCTGAAAGCTTTAGTTCTGTCCAAGTAGAAGTGTAGCTGTCTGTGTATGTCCAAAGAATGCAGAAGTCTCTCACTCTCACCCTTGTTCTGTGGGTTTGTATTAAAGGTAGGGAAGTGAATGGCTTGGTTAAGGGCCACACTGGACACCACCTTAGGCATAAATGTCGGGTTTGTCCTCAGAGAAACCCTGTCTGGATGGAAAATGATAAAAGGTTCCACAGCCATGAGTGCCTGTAACTCCAAGACTCATCTTGCAGAGGTTATTGCTAGGAGCAGAGCTGTTTTCCAGGATAAGAATTTTATATCAGCTGTTGAGGATGGCTCAAAAGGTGTGAGTTTTTCCAAGACATAATTGAGGTCCCATGCAGGTATTGGTGCTCTCCTTGGAGGTCTTATGTTTTTGGCCCCTCTGAGGTACTGCCTTATTAAAGAATGAGAAAAGATAGGTGGTTCCGTATTGTAATGGGTTGAAATGGAAGAGGCATGGATCTTAATTGATGAAAAGGATAGGCCTCTGTCCAACATCTCAGTTAAGTATTGTAAAATCTGAGGAATGTTTGCAACAAATGTGTCAATTCCTTGTGCCTGGTTCCAAGCACAGAATCTCTTCCATTTTTCTGCATAAGATTATCTGGTACTGGGCCTCCTGGCCTCCAAAATAACATCCATCACAGCTTTGGGCACAGACATTGCCAACATCCTAGCTGACAGGTTCAGCGCAAACTCCCCCCCCTCCCCACCAAAAGGGAAAATATCTATCCCAGCAGAGTGCTGCCCCCCCGACATCTCAGATGCTCAGGTAAGAGCCGCCCTCTCCAAAGCAAAAAACACAGCATCAATGGGACCAGATGGTGTCCCAGGCTGTGTCCTACATGAACTCCAAGAAGAGCTAAACCCAAACATAAAACTACTGTTCAATCTCAGCCTTACTACAGGATATGTACCCAAAGAGTGGCATGGGTCTGCAAAGCTATGGAAAGGATCATCATGGACCTCATAAATAAAGATATTGGGGACCTACAGACACTGGATCCTACCCAGTTCGGCTTTGTTAAGGACAGATCCTGCCTCTTAAACCTGGTCGTTTTTTTTGATACAGTCACCAAGGCCGTTGATGAGGGGAAGGTGGTACACACAGCCTACCTGGACCTCGCAAAAGCCTTCAATACAATACCCCACTCGGGCATTATAGATAAGCTCACCAGCTTAAATATAAACCCCTATGTCACTAGATGGGTTGCAAACTAGCTCTAGGACAGAACCCACATGGTTAGAATTGCTGGAGCCATGTCAGACTCCAAATCAGTTACAAGTGGCGTCCCACAAGGCTCAGTCCTGGGACCTCTCTTGTTCGGTATATATTTCTCGGAGGTACAGTCCAACACGGAAGGACTGTGGCTGACCAAGTTCGCAGATGACTGCAAACTGGGCACCATAATCGACTCTCCAGCAGACACAAGCATCCTCCAAAAGGGCCTCATAGAAACAGACAACTGGTGCCAGAGCCATGGCCTCAAGCTAAATGCCAAAAAGTGTATAGTCATCCCCTTTGGCAAAAACAAAGTGCCCACAAATTACCACATAGGTGGAAATCCATTAAGTACAGAAGAATTAATTAGGGACAACTACGTGGCCAAAGTGGTTAGAAAAACATTTTATATAGCCCACCTAATCATGAAGGGATTCACATCTAGATCAGGGGAGGTCATCGTGTCTCTTTACTCATCCCTCATCAGGCCCATAATTGAGTACAATGCCCCTTTTGGGTTGTACCTTACCAGACACCTGCAGCAACTGGAAAGACCCCAAAAGTACCTCACCAAGAGGATCAAAGGGCTCAAACAGATGCCATATGCTGCCTGGTTAAAGAAACTCCAGCTCTACTCAGTGGCACACCGCCTGCTCAGAGGCGATCTGTGCCTGACGTATGAAGCCATGTCCAACCCGGAATTAATGGGCATGCTGCACCTCAGGAAATCCAAATCCCATCGAGCTACGCGCTCGAGAGACTTGAACCTCAGCACTGAAATAAATAGGACATGCTGGAGGGACAGATTCATAACCCAGAGGCTCCCTTCACTCTGGAATAAAATCCCAGTCCAGATTAGGCAGAGTCCCTCATTGACTCTCTTCAAGAGGAATCTTGATGAGTGGATGGGAGATCGTAGGTTTACCCCGGGTATCACTTCTGTGCCACTGTTAGACAGAGGCACAGTATACTAACCTCGAAAAAGGGCATAGCAAAATTAATTTAAAATGGGTGGCGAAAGCCAAACACACTCTGGCTAGGCTTATAAATGCCCTAGGGCAGATAGCCTAGTATATACCTATGAACCTATGAGTGTTCTGAATGGCTACATTATCCGCCATGCTGCCAGATTTAAGGTTCTGAGTTGGCTGTGCAGGATCTGATTGTTTTGCTGGGTCAGTAAGTGTGGAATTTAAGGCAATGTCCAGGCTGGACCTTGAGACAAGTTCTTTAGGATTGGGTACCAGTGCTGGCGTGGCCAGTATCATTTTTGACTTCTCTTGTCTGACCTTTAGGAGTACCTTGGGGAGGAGAGGCAGTGGAGGAAAGGCATATACTTTTAGGTTTTTCCAGCTGAAGGATAAGGCATCCACTTCCCATGCTTGTTTGTAATAAGTCCTTGTGCAGAATCTCTGTAGTTGGCAGTTGTGAGGGGAGGCAAACAGATCTATGTCTGGGAATCCCCATTTCCTTGCTATCATGCTGAAGACTTGTGGATCCAGTTTCCACTTGTGGGGATCCATGCGTTTTTTGCTTAGTTCGTCTGCCAGAGTATTTATCTTTCCTGGCAGGAATTATGCTTGCAGGTGAACTTGATAAGTCAATGCTGTGTCCCACAAAGTCATGGCTTGTCTGCAGAGGGGGTAGGAATGTGTGCCTCCCTGCTTGTTTATGTACCACATGACTGTAGTATTGTCCGTCTTTATCAGTAGTTGTCCTGGATGAAGTAGATCCTTGAAAGCTGTCAGGGCATTTTGAACAGCTAGCATCTCTTTTTGATTGATATGAAGATGCATCTGGCTTGCAGGCCATGTGCCCTGAATACATTTTTCTGCCTTGTGCGCCGGCCAGGCATAATCTGATGCATCCGTTGTTAGTGTCTGCCTGGCTGTGGGTAAAGTGAATGGCTGTCCCTTGTTGTGGTGACAAGCCTGTGCCCACCATCGAAACTCCTGTTGCAGGCAGGGAATGAGGGTAATTAATGTTTCCAGGCTGTGGCAATGTTGAGTCCAAACACATTTTAGATACCATTGTAGTTTCCTCATATGCAGTCTGGCATATGGAATTAGCAGGATGCAAGATGCCATGAAGCCCAAAGCCTGCAGAATTTTTCTTGTAGATAACTGGGTCTTTGTTGCCAACATTTTGAAGTAAGAAGTCAGTTGTCTTTGTTTGTCTGGCATGAGATAAGCCATCTGGGCAATTGTATTTAAGCTTGCACCCAGGAATATTATCTCTTGAGAGGGTACTAGTTTTATTTATTTTTGTTTACTGTGTACCCTAGGCAAATTAGTAATCTTTTTACAAACGCCAGATGCTTTAGTAGAATGTCCTTGTTCTCTGCTTGAATAAGGCAGTCGTCCAAGTAAGGATATATCTGAATTCCTCTTTGACTTCAAAATGCAATTACTGGTGCCAGGCATTTTGTGAAGACCCTGGGTGTAGTAGATAAGCCAAAGGGCAGTGCAGAGAATTGGTAGTACATTGAACCAGCTATGAATCTGAGGTATCTTCTGCAAGATTGTCTGATTGGGACATGCAGGTATGCCTCTTTTAGGTCCAAAGTTACAAGCCAAGCCTTCTTGCCCAGCATGGGCAGAAGCTGCTGCAAAGTCAACATTTTGAATTTTGGAACTTCCAGAAATGTGTTTAGAATAGACAGGTCCAGTATTGGTCTCCAGGCTTTGTCCTTTCTGGGTACCAAGAAAAGTCTCGAGTAAAATCCTTGTCCCTGCTCTTGCTGTGGTACTCGCTGAATGGCCCTCATGTCCATGAGGGATGAAACTTGCTTTTGTGCCTCTGCACATTGATTGTATGGCAGGTCTGGCATACCTTTTGCCCTTGGCAGGGTGTGAAAGTGGAACCTGTAGCCCTGAGACACTATATTCAAGACCCATTTGTCCTGGGTGATCATGTGCCAATTTTGTGAAAAAAGTGCTAGTTTTCCCCCTAAGGGGGCTGCCAAAAGATAAGTGCTTGGTGCAGGCAGAGGAAAGTCATTGGGACTGTTTCCTGTATAGCTGTGATTTGTTTTCTCTGCTTTTGGAGGTAGAAGCACCCCATTGTTTAGGCCTGTTTGAGCCTTGGGGCTGGGATCTGCCTCTTTGTGGCCTGTCTGACACTGGAAAGGACCAATTATTTCTGGGCCAGTTCCTGCTAAATCTGGGTGGCTGCACCTGTAAGAAGTCCTTAACTGTCTGCATAGATTTTGCTTTGTCCTCCATTTTCTTCAACACCTCCTCTGCTTTAACACCAAAGTATCATACTGTAATGGAGCATCTAATAAT
Source organism: Protopterus annectens (assembly GCF_019279795.1). Taxonomy (NCBI): domain Eukaryota; kingdom Metazoa; phylum Chordata; order Ceratodontiformes; family Protopteridae; genus Protopterus; species Protopterus annectens. The sequence goes on along the minus strand of NC_056749.1, from coordinate 313,483,067 downwards.
TTTGCTTTAACATGATCAGGCAGATTCTGTTCCTTTAACCAAGCATGCCTGCTAATGACAAAACCCGTAACAGCAGCCCTGCAAGAGGCCTCCAGAGAATCAAAACCACATTGCAAAGTATGCCTTCCCACTTGTTCAGTTGCATGCAATAAATCCTGCATTTCCTTGTTTTCTGCGCATTCAGAATTTGTTAATATTTTCTGTTTAAGCAGTGACATTAAGTACTGCTGATATTTAAGCATATGAAATTGACAATTTAAAGCCCTCTCAGCCAAGGTAGCAGAAGTGTAAACCTTTTCCCCCATCTGTCCAGTGCCCTTGAATCCCTATCAGAGGGGATAGGGTTTTTTGCAGTGGAAGCCTTGACCCCTTTGGGACCCTGAGAAATAGTTTCTGGGTCAGCAACAGGGTTTTTATAAAGAAATTTATGTGAATCTGGAACCCTGTAGTATCTGTCTGGTTTAACAGGAGCTAGAGGTAAGGAGTCTGGAGAAAGGCCGGACTCTGAAAATACATCATCTACAATGTCTAGCACAGGGGGAATAGCAAGAGACCTGTGCTGAGGAAGTAAAAGAAAATCTCTAAGCTTTTTCTTTGATTCTGAATAATCTTGTCTCTCCCAGTGGAAGTGCTCCCTCATGGTATGCAGGGTTTCCCCAAAAGAATAATCCTCAGGAGGAGAGGCTGAAGGGATAGATTCTTCAGCAGCAGAATCCTCATAAGAAGGAAGAGAGTATTCCTGTTCAGAAGAGTCATAAACTATATCAGGCAGCACAAAATAGGGCTAGGAGTGCATTCAAACAGGAGCTGTGTGTAGAATTACATTTTTAATTCACTAGGAAGACTTATCTTACCAATGAAGCAAAAAATGCAGACGAAAATGCAGGCAATCCAAACTTTTCAGTAGTCCCTCAAACAAATGCAGTTGACAGGATACACATACCATGAAAAGGAGTTCCACACACCACATGGATTTTATTAGATTGAGTGGGCTGGGTAAGGCAGGTCTGACATCACAATGTGGGAGGAACACTGGCTCTTCTATACAGCATGCAAATCAGGCGGGGATTACATCACTTTGGGGGAGGAAACATCCCGATAGCTAGAGCAAGAGCAGATGGCAGATGTGACATCATAATTTCAGAGCCAGCTACAGGTTTTTCAAGTTGGTTTGCAAAGTGAAACAAAAACAGTATAGAAAGCTAGGAAGCAGAACAGGAAAAACAGTTGAGTGGGTTATTTTTTAAAGCTGCAAGGGTGATTTTTTTAAGCTTTATCAAAGAACAGGGACTGGAAGAGTCAGCAGGTTGGGGAATCTGCTTTAATATCCTGTTGTTTTCCTTTAAGCACTTGCCCTATATGAACAGACTCAAAAAACTCCAACTATTCTCTGTCTCATATCGCCTGCTTAGAGGCGATCTCTGCTTGCTTACAAAGCCATGTCTGACCCAGCTCTGTTAGAAATGCTACATCTAAAGAAATCTCAATCCCTCCACACCACACATTCCAGAGACCTCAACCTCATTACCACAATCAACAGAATGTGCTGGAGGGACAGGTTCATAACCCAGAGACTGCCCATGCTATGGAATAGACTTCCCATACATGTCAAACAGAGCACCTCACTGGCCCTCTTCAACAGAAATCTTGATGAGTGGATAGGAAATAGAAAATTCACCCTAGGGATCAGTCCAGTGGCTCTATTTGACAGAGGCACTGAGAACTAAGGTCAGGTGGCACAATGCCAGCGTAATCCTATGGGCTAGGCTTTTAAGCTCCAGGGCCATTAGCCTAGTACAAACCTGTGAACTTATGAAATGTGCAGCCTGGGTAAGTTAAGTATCTATCTCCCATATAGAATAAAAACACCAGGCCAAATAGATTTCTAAAAACAGAAAACAAAACGGAACAAGTAAAACAGATAGCAGCTCTATCCGTTTAAGGAACTACACAGACATAAACAGAGATTACTTCCCAGGGAATCAACAACAGTGCCTTTAGTTTTTGAAGGTCTTAAGTCTTATCAGAATAACCTTACAGATGAAGCTGTCAGAATAATGGATCTATAATTTTCTATGTCTGTTGATACCCTGTCTTTGCACAAGGGGGTTGACAGGTGCTGCCCTCTATTCATCTGGTACAAAATCTGTTTGGAGGCTGACACTAAACAGAATCTACAGGTGGTCTTGACAGGTCATTTCTGGCTGGTAAATAAACAGTGCAGTAAGTTATTCAGCCCCAAAGAAGCAGCGTTTTTGGCCTTGAGGACTTCTTCTTGGGATATTTGAGAGAGGGGTGTAGATGTAAGTAAGAGATCTGGGAATGTAAAAAGGGAGATGGGTGTGAAGTTAAAGCTAAATGTATCTGCTAGTAGATTGGCTATGTCCTCTGGGTCTGAATGTGAGATATTTACTGGTAGCTCTGTGTAGTGCTCGTTATTGTTTTGAAGGATTCTAACACAATTAAATAAGGGTTTGTGGTTGTTTGCCTGTGTGGCTATATTTATCTCATATCTTACTTTAATTGATTTGACCAGGGTTCAGAGTTCCACGTTAAGTTTATCAAGAGCTTTTATTGCATCTTGAGAGTCATATTTATTTTTACATCCAATTATTTTCTTTCCTTTTGTTATAGATCCTGTTTATATCTGGGTTCTGTCATATGGGCTTATTTTTGAGTTTTTCATTGTATTTACTTTAGAGGAATACAGATACATCTTTACAGCTGCTTATATATGTATAGAATTTGGTGGTAAAGGATTTCACGTAAGGATTTTGAATTTCGGAGGGTTATCACTCAGTTTCAGTAGATTAGTCTTGGTACAATATTTGAATACCAAAGTACTGGACGATGTTTCTGGCTTCAGTTTAAAGGTGAATGTGATGGATTTGACCAAGGAGAGAGGTAAAATTGTTAGGAAGCAGAGTTCTCTCATTTTGGTGAGGACAATCTCCAGGATTTTCTTGCTACTGGTTAGTGTGCAGACTAACTGGTCCAGAGAGCATGTATTGATGAAGTGCAGAAAACAATGGGCAGAGAAATGTTAGAGGATGAACACATTTCCCAGTTAATGGAGGGGTAAATTAATTTTCCCAGGAGAATGATGTTTGCCTTATTGTTTAGGGACTTCATACTAGTTGATAGGAGTTATGGGTGGAGTGTGACAGAGTGCACCCTATAATTAGCAATGATGTGGTAAGTGGTCTTGTTAATAATAAATTGGACATGGAGAAGCTTCAGATCATTATCTTGTCTAACTAGTCCGGAGATGAAGTGTTTTTTTTTACAAATATGAAGATACCACTACCTTTAGTCCCTTCATCTAGTGTGGTGGGCCTGAATGCATTGCAGACACTAAAACCCTTCACTGATGAGTTACTCTCAATGTTCTTGAACCAGGGCTCTCTGACAATGCATAAATCAATATTTTCCAGCGTAAAGAGTTCTTGTAGGGAATTAATTTTTTAAGGCTCTTAGCACTGAGCAGCAATTCTTTTATGTAATCCAGATTCTGTTTTGTTATGCTGGAAGCTTTTGAGAACTGATTCTGCCTAAAAAAGGCACTATAGGAACTGACAAGGTTTTAGCCAATATATGAAAGTGCCAAGTTATTTTTAATGTATTAGTTAGTACTCACTGAAAGAGCTGTTTCATGATAGGGTGGTCAACCCCTCCTCTAGAGGATTGGTTGTAATTGTTTTACCCAGCCATTGAAAGGATTGAAGCAACATTCAAAACTATAGGCCCATTTTCCTGCTTAATGTTGATATGAGAATATATGCCTGTATTCTTGGAGACAGAATAAGAATGATCCTGCTCCTCTTAGTAGTAGCCACACAGGAAGGATTTGTTAATGGCAGATCCAACTATGATTATTTGAAAACAATGGGATTTTACCTCCAAGGCCTACTCAGTGTACCAAAGTTAATAACAGCGTTTTGTTGACTTTGAGAATTCTTCTGATATAATCGCTTGTGAACACTTATGGAAAGTTTTTGGACAGATGCAAGTTTTGATGGAATTCATAAGAATGATTCATGCATTGTGTTATAGCCCATTTTATAAAGTGCTTATGAACTTCATGTATTCACAACCTTTTAAGCTTAATCATAAACAAAAACAAAAACAAAAACAAAAACAGGGGTATGGCTTATCTCCAGTTCTATTCCTTCTAGTTATTAAGCCACTCAGGCAGCTGAATATGGGGCATGATACCTCATGATGAGTTATGTTCATTATTATTACCTAGGCTCTTTTTTGCTGATAATCGCATCATACTTAATCTGTGAACCAATACTTGATGTTCCTGTATATTTCATTTTGCTGTTGGAGTTTGCTGATGTTTCTGTGCCCTGCTTAAATAGGGACAAGTCATAACTGTTTGCAGTGAATTTGGTAGCTAAGGCTCTTCAAATTAAGGGCCCTGAATTACCCTTTGTTGTGAGGACCTGCCCAAATATTTAGGTATAACAATACAATGGGATCAACACAAGATGGCAGATTTAAACTTAGCTTCTGTGTGGTGTGAGGTGTATATTTTGAGCCATGAATGATCAACGCTTGGTCTTTCCCTGTTAGACTAAATAGCCATGGTTAAAAATTTTATATATCCCTTATTATTCTGTGTTTTTTGCCATACCCAGTTCCTCCAGGTCATAGATGGCTTAAAAATGTCTCCAGCATTCCAGATAAATTTCAATGGCAGAAAAGAATGCAGAGTAATCTTTTGTTAGATATTCCAATCTAGAAAAACTAAGGCTAGTTCCTCACATTGAGGAAGATATTCTCTTGCATTTCCTCTAACACAACTTTTTGCACATAACCTAGAAGGCCCCCCCCCCCCATATGGGTATCTTTTGAAACTGCAATTTTAGTTGCTAGTTCCCCTTGGGCTATTGTATGGTTCACTAGTTGCCTACTGGGATGCTTGTGAGATTGGTGGCATTATGTGAATAGTTTCTTTAAAGTTCTACGGTGTCTTTATGTGATTCTAGCACATGGAAAAGTCTGGTGAATGGTCATTCCAGTTTGAGGCTGTCCTAAATTTATAATTGATGGAATGTTGCTAGCTGATAGGAAAAGGAAAGCTAAAGCATCACATGGAATGAGAATGCTTTATTACATGGAAATGGGGTAAAAGGCTTTGGCATTTTTGGGGTTTTAGCAAATAGGTAAGCTATAACACCTTAAGAGAAATGGAGCTTTTTCAGGTTATGTTATGCCCTCACCCTCTCTGATCTTAAAATCTGACTATCCCAGCTCTTTTGGCCTGTTAAAACCAAACTGGAACTTAAAATGACTAATAGTTTGGGGCATAAATATATTAAAAACTTGTTGATATATAAACTCTTGACTTAGCAGGAAATCAGTAAAGCTAGGAAGCTATTTGAGAAGACAATGCAGGGGAGTGGTGCAAAGATAGCTGCTAACTAGGTGGGACCCCTTAAGACAGTTTTAAGTAGGAAGTAGAAGCTCCCATAAAGGTTTGCTAACTACTCCATGTGTGGGATGTCATGAAAATATTTCAATTTTGGGCATATTCAAAAGTTCATATATTCTGACAATATCTAACTGGAATAAGTTTATGGATATACATTGACATGTAATGGGGGGGTTCTCTGCTTTTTGTTATCCATGGAAAATGTTAACAGCTGCAACATGGTGGACACAATTATCCAGTAAGCAACATCTGCAAGAGTTTTTATAGCTGAAGAGTAGAAATCCACAGATAAAGTATCATTTTGGGGCTTAAAAGATGGTTTCTACAGACATGCAGGCTGCAGACTCAAATGGCATCTCAAAAATGGCTTCTTTAAATAATTCAAGGGATGGAAGTGGATGTGTTGAGTTATGCAGGTGGTTCAAAAACCATGGAGCTTGAAGTTTGGCTCCTGAAAAGTTCTGAAGTCTCTGCTTGATCTAATCTCAGCAGGTATGTAGCATTTATAGATAAAGGTTTTATTACTACCGTTTGATCATATAGTTTATAGTTTTCACTCTAATATATTTTTGTTAATGCTCCATATATAGTTTGTTGTTGACCTGATGATTTTAAGAGTCATTTTTTGCAATGAACTGTTTTATGAATCAGCTGTTTGCTCATTGAGTCTCCTTAATCACTCCTGGTGATTTTGGCATTAACCCAGATGTGGACTATGAAAATTTTAGCTTAGCACATACAACAAATATCTTACTTTTACTGTGTGTGTGTGTGTGTGTGTGTGTGTGTGTGTGTGTGTGTGTGTGTGTGTGTGTGTGTGTGTGTGTGTGTGTTTCTAATGAATAATTGTAGGTGAGCTTGACTGAAAAATAATACATTGCTCAAAATCATCAGTGAATATCATTAATTGTCACTAAAATCATTGCAAAAAAAAAGTATTTGCAAATGTTAATCAATAGGTTACATTTACAATTAGAAAAAGGAATGAAAAAAAAACACTTTTAAACAGAAGCTCCTACCGCAGTTGTTGGCGGGTATTGTGGGGATTTATGTCAGTTTATTGAAAAACCACATTGTTGAAATGAATATGGTCAACAATGCATTAAATCGAAAAACTGACATAAATCCACAAAATACCAGCCAACAACACAAACAATATTTTTGCAAAGGGGCAAGCCTCCCTGTACCCCCCACATCCCTTGCTAATTAGATATACCAACTCCAATATTACGGTGGGGAAAAGGGCAAATTCCCAGATGTATACTGTATGGTACTGTAATCTCAGCCAGAACTGTTCAAGAAATGAAATTGTGGACCATATGGTCTCGATCATATGGGTTCTGACAATTTGGTCCTTCGACCAAATGACATAGGCTTAAAGTTACATCCTGAGAAATTAAATATACAAACTCCAGGGTCACAGAAACTTGAAGAAAGGGGTAAAGCCCTTGAATTATTTAATAGTCAATCTAAAGAACTTTGACCAATAAATTCAGCTAACTGCACCAGTAACAAAAAACATCAGCATTTCAGCATGCTATGAAATGTATGCAGTGATAAATCACAAAATACCCATATACAGCTTTATTTATCTATATCTTTAGCTCTCTCTCTCTCACTCTCTCTCTCTCTATATATATATATATATATATATATATATTTATATATATATATATATATTTTTTTTTTATTTCACATAGCTTTCCAATCATGTATTACAATTTTGAACTATTATTTATCACACAGACAATAACAGCAACATTTATCACACAGACAAATATACACCTAACATTTTAACAAGAAAGAAACAGGGGCAGTCTCATAAAATCACAATATTTAGTTTTGACTTACATTTATTGCTGTAAGAATCAAAAGCATTTAAGTACTCATCATACAAATGTTGAGAAAATATTCTTACTTTTCCAATTCAGTGATAACTTTCCTAGCAATGGCCAAAATGGACCACAGAAGAGACACTTGTGTCTTAGGTATATGATCTGGAATTGGCACATTGAATAATATCAAGGAATCTGCAATAATACAATTGTCTGACCATAATGCTTTGGCAAAGCTTCTAAAATCTGTCCAAAATGCAATAACCATTTGACACTCTAAATTCATATGAATCCAATGTGCCTCTAAGCTTCTACTATATCTCCAACATTTTATATTTTCTTTCTTATAAATCAGGGCTATTTTATGCAGGGTTCAAGAACTTCTGTGTAAACACTTCCAAGTAAAAATTCTCCAATATAAAGACAAAATGGACTTACCTACAGATTTCAAATATAACCTTTTATTAGTTTCTGAGAAGATTTCATTGTTAACTTTTGTTGAATACTCCCAATGAGATGAACCAAGGCGCATAAATTCAGTTCTTAATATCCTATAAATTATTGCGATATGAGATTTATTTTTAAACATGTCACTGTTAATTTTAAAGAAAAATTCCAATATTTTATGCATGGGTTTAGTGTTCATATTTAATGGTATTTGTACATTATTATTAACAAATTCCCTAAAAATGTGTATGTTTAATCAACTACTTTTATTTATATTATATCTAGTCAATAACCATTCAGCAGTATATAGTTTACCCCATCTAGAAAATGAAACAAAATTTTAAGTCATTTTCTCCAAGATCAATCATTTTATTCATACTGAAAGAATCAAAGTACCCACTGGTGTAAGCTATAGGAAATATCAAGAAAATGAACTCCTTGACCAAGCAATTACTTTCCAATACTTTCTTAAACATATTTAGAATATAGCCAATACAAGGATTATAGATAGATATTCTGGTGTTCATAAGTTTATTCACCTTGCAAAACGTGTATGTAATAAGGAATTACAAACTATTTATAACAGAACTTCAAATATCACACAATTATCTTGGCAAAAACTTAGAGATTTGTTGGAAAAGTTTTGATGGTTTTGTTTAAAGTAATTTTTTTTGCTACGGACTCTGTATATAGTTTTTTTTTGTGTTCAGCTGACAGTTTTGTTTTGTAAATATATTTTAGATCGGTTTAAAATGCAATAAAAAGTAAAAAAAAAAAAATAAGCACATCATATATTGCTAGTAATGTATAACACTGGTAACACATTGATGGCAAGTACTGATACATCATTATTCATGTTCCTAGGTAGGGAAAGGGGACTAAAGTGCTCATTACAGACCTCCTCAGCCAATCTTTGGTTGAGCCAAATCCCTCATTTTGGGCTTCTGACAAAAACGAAACCCTATGCCACAATACAATTTATAACATATTATACAATGACTGTCCATTAATATTCTAAAACAAGCATGCTGATTGGCCAGCCCAACCAGCATGCCCATTGCAAATCTAAGAATATACCAAAGGAAAAGGATCTAGTCACCCAGACTTTTTTACATTGTTATATTCTGTAAGTTTTATTTATTTTTTTAACAAAAATTTAAAAACAAATCTGTAATCTGGACATATGAGAAAGACAGGATGGAGGAAATACTATAAAAATCAAGTACGTTATTTAAAACTAAAGACATGTACCTGATTTTCTTTGTATTTCCTTCATTCTGCCTCTCTCCTACCACTAAACTGCTGGAAACCTTTTTTAATTAAAAACAAGAAAAAAGGAGACCTTCTTTTCTCTGTTGCTTCCTTTCTACAGCACTGATGTACAGTGTAAGCGTCGGAACACAAGTACCATATGCATGCTCAGTATATCAGAAAAAGCTCCAGAATACCAGAAAAATGTGGAAGGGCAGCATGGAGGCATTATACAGAGAGATTATTTAAGAAAAGCAAGTATTTTCTTTCTTAAATGTTATTGTATAATAGCAATAACCCATGTTTGGGTGTGAGCAATGCTGGATTTACCCATGGTTAGCTTTGTTTGGTCACTCAGCCTTTGCCCTCATGACCAAACCACACCAACCATGGGTAAATCCAGCATAACCCACACCCAAATGTGGGTTATTGCTTAAACATAACAACGTAAAGAAACATAACATAATAAAACATAACATAACACACAGTACATAAGACTTGCAGGAAGAAAACATAATTATATCTAAACAGCATGCTTGTTGCAGTTTGCATAAGGAATTGCCCCTACGTAATTTTTCACAAATTCCAAGCTAATTTAAAGGCTTCAGTTGTTTCAGCTTCTACCACTCATTCCACTGAGTCCATTTGTTAACAGTCCTATGTATGTGAAAAATGCTTTGCCATATGAAGATTAAACATGTTCTTGTTATGCCCCTTTCCACCTCTCCTGCCATTCCTTTCTCGTGTTTTTTTTTTATTACATTTCCATCATAGTATATATAGATAGATAGATACACACATACCTGACTCAGTTTCCACCATTTCTCTTTTTCGCAGGAAGAGGTAGATCAATCTTAGCCTTTCTTTAGATGTGGCAACTTTCTTCTGCACAATTCTTTTCAAATTCCTGTGTCATGTTTCCAGCATAATAATGTCCTTTTAGTTATAAGGCAACCAGAATTACATACTACTACTGCTGCTGTGTTCTTGTAAAAGCTTGATAAAGGGCAATGTATTTTTTATCATCTCTGGTTTCTACTTGTATCTCCAAAATATATATCCCGACACTTAATTTGCTTTTCATACTATACTTTTTTTCTTTGTATCTAATAATATAGATTTTGCCTAATGATATTTTTCATACTACCATTTTTATTTGTTCCTGATGTTATGATAATGCATGGTCCTCTTTCTGCAATGAAATTTTTTTTTTTTACATTCGGATATTTTTTTACAACTGCATGTTCAACCATTGCGATGTCATCCCTGGGTGTAGATGCATGTAATTTGAAGATCTGAAGTGAAGATGACATCATTTAGATTATGACTCTAGTCTTCTCCAGATTTTCTGTATGCTTACTTGCTCATCTGTCACTGTCTCAAGCCTTGGTGTCAGCTGCTAAAGAATGATCTACTTTATGATGTCCTGCATAAGGTCTGAAATATTGACACTGAATAGTGGTGGCCAAAGGATTAACTCTTGTGGGACATGCCACTTTGTTAATATTTGAAAATGTCTACCTTGTAGATCGCCTTCATGAACCCTGCCATAAGACATTTTTTGAGTATTACAAAGTTTGATGCATGCCAGTCCCTCTTATAATCTTTGCAAGAAGCTTATGATATAAGACTGCCTTTAATAATTATAATTATATCCAGACATATCACATCAACACACCTACCTCTGTCCACCACTGTCATCACCCAGTTATAAAAAAAAATGAACAAGCTAGCTTGAAAGAATATGTCTGCAGTGAACATGTGCTGGAATTTATTGCATTGTCCATTTACTTCCAGGAGTCTTACGAGACAAATTCAAAACTAATTTCACTGTTTTGCCTATCACTAAAGCCATGCATTCTGGTCTGTGCAATCCTAGGGTACTCCTTTGTACTCCATGTTCCACACTTACAGACAGGTACCATATCTCTGTTTGCATGCTCCAATTTGCTAGGAGCTTATTATTTTCTCCTTTATTTTAGTAAGAGAAGCATACCTCCTTATTCAGTGCAGTACTCCATTAAGTATTTCTTTATTACCTGTATGAAACTACAGTAGCATACAAGGCCTAGCAGTTATGGTTGTTTGATTTCAGAATTTTACCGCTGGCTTCCTGCCACAGAGTTACACATTTCAGAAGTTTTATGTTTTGTGTCAATTAATGGTTGAAATACAGTGTGCTATAATTTGTATATGTCAATATGAATGTCTTTGCAGTAGGCTAAAATGATGCTCTGTTTTTAGAGTTTACTTAAGCCTTTCCAAATACTGCTTGTTTATGGTGATTGCTTTTTAGGTTCATTGGTGTATATTAGACTAATGGCTACTGGGGTCTTATAAGACTAGCCAAGCATCCTAATTGCATCCCACACGTTTATTTGCATTACAGGTCACTTTAAGGGATATATGTAAACTAGGGCAATATTTACAGGCTGCCTCTGTCAATTCCAGAAATAGGTACTAGACCCAGGATGCATTTCCAATTTCAAAGCCACTGGTCCAGGTTTTTCTTGAAAAGGTTTAGAGTAGAGCTCTGCTTCACATGGATGGGAAGACTGATCCAGAGAAGGGGAACTTGTGAAACACATACCTGTCCTTTCAGTGTATCCTATAAATGCACACTCAAGTAATTCTGATAATGTTCATTTTCCAGATATGCAAAAAATCCATTAGAGTGTATCCAGGCATAGATCACCATTCAACAGTTTGTAGGAAGATAAGGCTTTAAGGCAATCCACACAGGATATGCTGTTTATCACCTGTATTCTTTTTGTGAGAAACTTCTGTGGACTTTACAGTTGCTGTATGCGCCTTTTCAGGTATCTACCAAAGGGGACATTGTACTCAATGATGTGCATGATAAGGGTTGAATACTATGGAATGCTGGCTTCCATGCACCTAGATGCCATACTCTTTGCTTATAAGTTGAGATACATAGAATGTTTTCTTTACTACTTAGATGCCTGTTGGTCAAAAGCCAGGTATCTACATACATCCCCAAATCCCTGAGTATTGGGTTCTACTCTTAGGGCTATATTGTCGATGAGGTAATTTCTGATGGTGGTTCACTTCCCAAAGGGTATCATTATGCCTTTTTTTGCAAAAAGTTTTAAGTTGAGGCTTTGGCACCAATCATTTGTATGTGTTAGCCCTTCCTGTAGGACGTTAGTATCTTGGGAGATTCTGCGACTCCACCAAATTTGCATCCATCGGCAGACTTGGTCAGCTATAGGCGCTTCACATTGGCCTTGACTTCTGAGAAGCTGATTCAAAAAAAGACTGAATGCAGCACAGAGCCATAAGGGACTTCAGTAGTAACCAGCGAGGTGGTCTCACCTATCCTAACTTATTGGGTTCTATCTGAGAGACAGCTGGCTATCCAGTGAGTTACATATATGTTAATGCCTAATTCAATGAGTTTGTTTAAAGGTCTGAGTGGTGTATTGCATCAAAATCCTTAGCTATGTCTAGGTAGGCAGAATACACCATTTTGCCCTCATCTATTGCCTTTGTGACCTTTTCAAAGAAGTCCAGTAGATTCAGTAGGCATGATGTGCAGTTGATGAAACCAAACTGGGTTGGGTCCATTGTCTAAAGGTTTCCTATGTCACTGATAATCATTACCATCATAATTATTTTCATGGCATATAAAACTAGTGAGATTTATGGGTCTGTGCTTTCCAGGGTATGTAGATGTTCCACCTTTGTACAGAGACTGACACACAGGAGTTTTACATGTGGATGGTAAGAAGCCTGTGTGGAGACTATGGTTGAATAGTGACTCCAGTGGCCCTGATGGGAGGCATTTCACGCTATTTAAAAGGCATCCTGGGATATTATCAGGGATAACTGAAGTTTTATTCTTGGCCTTAGAGAGCACATCTAAGACCTGCTCCCTACTGGTAGGTGGAGGGATTAGGGTCTATATCATAGAGTCGAAGTCTTATAACTTCGAACACGTAATGTTTGAACCATTATGTTTGAAGTTACATAACTTCGACTATGGATAAAAAAAAAAAACAACGGAAAACAAAATAAACTGTTTTATGCAGGGGGGGGCAAGCCCCCCTGCACCCCCTGCCTCTTAAATATACTAACTCTGAGATCGCACCTCATTGAACAAAATGGAAACCTCCACTTATAGAGATTTCCATTCAAATGCTCGAACTTTTACAAATTCGAACTTATGGTCTCGACCATATGAGGTTCGAACTTGTAAAAGTTCAACTACATTAGGAACCCAAGGGATTATATTAGATGATATTTTCTGGGGGCAGCTGGGAGCAAGAGGGGATAAAGTTGGAGGTGAATTTGTGGGTCTATATTATATGTTTGAAGTCTGAAAACTTTGAATCTCATATGATCGACTCCATATGAGCGAAGTTTTCAAACATTGAACATAAAATATAAACAAACTAAAAATAAAAAACCTACCTGAACGCTTGCCCCCCTGCACCCCCCACATCCCTCTGCTACTTAAATATACCAACTCTGAGACTGAACTACATTGAAGCGAAGGGAAATATTCCCTATGGTGTTCTCCGTTGTAATGTTCGATGTTTGAAAACTTTGCTCATATAATGTCGATCATATGAGATTCGAAATTTTCAAACTTTGAACTTACAATATAGACTCGAATTTGTTGGTCAGAAGATTTGCTATATCTCCCCAGTTCCATGAACGTAGCACCATTTACCAACTATTTGGCACACTGTTGTGTGCTGCTTTTAAGGTTTTGGACATAGCTATAAAGGCCTTATAGTTGTTCTTGATCTGGATGCTATCATTACCTCTGGTTTTTTTTGGACTTAATTAGTCCTTTTTAGCTGTCTATTCAGTTTGATGAGAGAGTTTTTATCTTTTGTGGTGTTACACTAGCTATGACTTTTTTTTTTGCTGTATAGCCAATTACATTTTGAATTCTACCAGGGTGGTTTGTTTTTTGAGTTGGTTTTGGGAATACTTCTGTTATGCATAGCAGCCTCTTTGGAATAATTGACATGATTGTACAGAGCTTATGTGAATAATTTCACATTTAACTGCTGTGTTACCTGGGTTTGGAGGGGCTTGAGGTTTTGACAGGTTATCACTTAATAAAAGGTAGTTTGCTTTGGAGTCATTTCTAATTGTTACATGGTTACAAATTGTTAAATGGGGTTACAGAACTGATTCTTATTTTGAAGTAGACTGCTTTGTGGTCTGACCTTACTGAAGAGGACATGACACTGGGGGGCACTGTTCTCCCATATTTGTGATAAAAGCTCCAGTGTATTTACATCTCTAGTAGGCATGTGCACTAACTGGTCCAGGATGTTCATGTTTACAAATTCCTGCAATTTCTCTGCCTTCAAATGTATTGATATGTAGAATTTCTACTTTATAGAGGGATAATTTAAGTCACCCACAAGTATGGTATTCTCAGTATGAGCTATGGGTTTCATGGGACACAGATGGTGATACAAACCTGTCAATATGTTAACTTTTTAAAGTGACTTGCAGCTGTCTTCTCTTTTCTGTCTCTTATTTTGAACAGCAACTCTGATTTTGTCTCATATTTATGCTCTGTCCTTCAGCAAATACCTTACCTGGCAGTGATTTGGGGCAACTGGAAATCTGGGCAAGGTCCTCAAGGGTTTCCTGGACTGCAAGCCTAGTAACTACCTACAAACTAGAGTAGTAATGGTATAAAGTAAGGAAAATGATTTTAGTAAACAGCATCATCATCATCATATGGGGTAACTTTCTTAAGATGTGATCCTTGCTTTCTTTGTTCTGTTGAATGCTGACAGTGTGTTTATTACTTATCTGTGAATAAACTAGTATAGCATGAAGTCTATCAGTTTAATGTTAAGATTTTAACTATGAATACATTTTTAATTTAACTTGCTTTTTCCCAACACATAAGTATGAAATGCAGTATGTAGAATCTACTAAAGTTTGTCTAGCAGTAAGTGCGCATGAGTTAGGCTATGTACTATTAAAGAGCTGAATCCTGTGTTGCAGAGTTCGATTCTCTTAGACTTTATTTGTTTTCTTTGTGACTCTGACCAAGTTACTTCAACAGACAGTACTCCTGGACTGCTCCTGAAGAGGGACAAATGTCAAATGGTTTGCAGAAGGCTGTTAGCAAATGCATTACACTTTAATCTCTTGAATTCCTGCAACCTTCATATAGCTGCTAATTCATACTTTAGTATATGCTATCTGAGTATGAATCATAGCACATCTCTTGTAGTTTCATGGGATGCCAGATTCAGTTTTGTTAAAAGTGAGTTTCAAGGGAAGAGACGTTTGCTGTTTCTCATGTTAAGTCTGTTTTCAATGTGATGGTGATTTATTTTGTTTAAAAATGTCTGTCAGTGTTTTTTCTGTAAGATCTGAAATAAAATGTTTAACTGAAATTCAAATCTCTGTGACAACTGTAAAAATAAAGAAGAAAGTAGTATGCACACTGATAGGTTTGAACAGTGTTTATGGTAACTGTTGAGAGACAGCCAAGAAATGTGATACTGGTAGATTTGGTGGGGCCTAATTCATACCATGCATAAGACCCCTTTTTTCACTATGTTGACTATGGAGGTGTATGGTGCAACAATGTGGCAATATCAGTCATTCAAGTAGGTCAAACCTGTACTGAGAGATATCAGCGGGGATAGCTATTCTTGACGACAAAGAAGACATATGTAGGTCAAAATGAGATGTAGGTATCTTGCAATCATGTAAGCCCTCCATCCCCAAAAAGTATGTTGTAGTAGTAATATTTCTAATTTTTTTATGACTTGTAGGTTGTTGAACAAAAGCTGCTGTAGCATTTATATTGTCTTTAATGTCTTTAACTGCTTTACTTTATTCGTTACTCTAAAGAATGAATTAATTAATTAATAGGACCAGAGTGTATAATATAGTGTAAATGTTGCATTTTAGTAATATATTTTTGCTGTACCTTACTTACAGCCTTCAGCAATCAGTACAAGATCAGCTTGTGAAGGATTTCTGCATTTAGTTAAAAACTGTTACTCCTGCAGTTAATGCAGAGGACTAAAGTACTAACTTGTTAATGAGCTTCCTCTTATGTCATGGGTGCATGACTTGAATCTTTCAGCCTTCACTTACTTACTGTGCGACATTGAGCAAGTCAGTTAAGCAGACAATGCACTTTAACGATTGGAATTTTGGGATAGTCTGTTTAATGGTCTCTTTGACTGCATGATTAGTAACTATGAACATGTTGGTGTTAAGTTTGCCAGACATTGGGCAGGATTCACGAAGCCTCCATGTAAGAGTTATAACTCATACACGGAGGCTGCAGTTAAACGAAGTGATGTCAGCATGCTCTGCATATTAATGAGAGCATGCTGAATCACACTTAACGCCAACACGTTCCATGTAAGACAGTAGGGGGTGTGTCCGTAGGCCAAGCCCTGTAAGCGGACACGCCCCTAGAAGAGGAAAAGTACCCAAAGTAAACACCCACGACAGAGTCCATGGAAATGTGAATAAACAGAACACAACACATGCCCCCACAGACTATGAACAGAAAACATATAAATAAACATGTTTCATATTTTTTTTTAAATTGTAAAAATGTTTAACCGTGCGTGCGCTCGTTTGCGCAGGCGTGCCCGTAGCGCAGCTACAGTTAGCAGTCAGTGGGAAAGCATACAAGAACTAAATATGCAAAATAAGCCAGGAAGCAATAGCGTAGTGGTAGAGATGTTGGCTGAAGAGCAGGCGGTCATGGTTCGAGCCCCCACAACACCAATTTTTTTTTTTTTTTGCAAAATAAGCAGGAAACAAGTCCCTGACAAATATGTACACATACAACCACAATTTATGTAAAATGTAATGAAATAGCCCATTTATATTGAAGACATGTGAGGTAACAAAAGAATAAAAAAATGCCAGATGTGCTCATAGCTGAGCTACAGTTTAACAGAGTGAGTGCATCTGCCCGTAGATGAGCAGTGGTTTAACTGGTGCAAAATGAGTGCCCGTAGCTGAGCAGTGGTCTAACACGCTAAATCTATGTGACCCTAACTGAGCTGAGCGTAATATGCGTGCCGATAGCCAAATGAGGCTTAAACCAGCGTACCCCATATGTGCGGAGCTGCGCACCGCGCAAACAAGCTAACCAACGGGCAACGTTGAGCAAGCCGTATCAAAACTGCCTTTACACAGACACACCCCTCGGCATGTCTAGACAGTCATGAAAAATAAAAAGCAGTGGCCAGGTTCGACCCCAGGATACTATACACCATAGTCAAGGTACAGAACCACTAAGACATGACAGCAGTACCTAGAAATGCAATAATAGCTAATATATAGGAATGAATACAAACTACAGCATGACAATGCAGGTTTACTGAAGTTGATACAATTCCAAAATGGCCAATCATAGATATGTGCGGGAAAAACGGACTATATAAGCCCCATGGGCGGGAATACACAACATAAATGATTGTAGAACTGACCTGCAGGCAGAATGACAGGAGTAGGAGAGGGTAGTTGCTTCCGAGCACAGAGGTGGGGTGTTAAGGAGTCCAGGTACATGGTCTGGCTCCTAGTCCATAATCATGAAGCCCAACTCATGCAGGGCCAGGTCCTCTGGGGAGCATACAGGGCCGAGGCGTGGGACCAGTTTTCTCATGATCTCACCAGTGCCACAGGGATTCCAAGGACTGGTGAGCAGGTCCGTCACCACCATGCAGACCTGAAGAGATGCAAGCAGGACCAACTGAACCTTTGGATCCAGGAGGCTCGGTAAACACCCAACGCCCCACTACTGAGTAAGTAACATTTAATTATGTATGTAAGAAATTAAACTAGCTGATATTATGGAGATGTGTATTCCAATATTACTTCATTTATATTACAGCTGCAGGTGTCCGTTTTGTGAACCACAGAGCCTATGGCGATAGGCTGGTGCGGTTGCGCCACCAGGCAGGTCAGTAATCCACTACCAGTAACCGTGAAGAAATATAAAAGTATGACAGTCAGCAAAAGAGTGCAGTGTAGTCAGTAAGGAATAAAATCTGCAAGTAACAGTGTGAAAGTGTCTGCAAGTCTTGCTTGATTACAAAAGTGCATTTCAGCCTGTAAGTTAAACCGAAAAATTAAACTGTCTGACATATATTCTGAAATAAAAATGCCCTACCTGTAAGAAAATAGTACACAACCTGCAGCAGGCTGAGAAGTATAGCTGCAGAAGATGATGAAATCACATGTGTGAAATATATCCCTGTGGAAATACTGAAACATGACAGAAGTGAGACTGCTGGAAAGAATTGTAATAACTACAGGTAAAACATGTCAATAAAGCTTAGAAGTAAGTACCATCCTGAATAGTAAAATGAAAGCAAATGAGAGAGTGCGAGAAAGTGTCATGAATCCAGCAATACAGTAGTAATAACCCCTGAATAAAGTATACTGCAGTCAAGACAGAATGAAATGCATGTGAGATTCAAAACCAAACAGTGAAATCTGTTCAAAGTGTTGCTGCATGTGGAATGTGTATCCCATAATCTGGATATGTTGCTCTCAGTCTGAAATATGCAGATAGGATGATTGTCTGATATACCAAACATCCACACTTGTCTACAGCTATATAAAGCAAATGTAGCAAGATGATGTAGCTGAACAAAGCTAGATATGAATGTGTATGAAGAACACTAAAATGTATATTGATGTTGCAGTAACAGTTCTATCACCAAGTTGAAATAGTTATCATATAGGAAACTGTAGTTAGAACAGTAGTGTGTATATAACTGTAGCTATTAGAAATGTACAGCATATGTATTGTTATTTGAAGGTGTTAATATTACTTTCTTTACCCCACCCTATAACCACATATAACCCATTCCACGTGAAAATGGTATGTGCAATCACAATTAACACTCCTGGACATTTGTCCTGTTGGGTCATATATATCTGCATGTCTGTTGATGCATCTGCCCTGTTCATACATCTGCACCTGATGGCCTGTTGCCATCAATTAACCCTGCATGTTGTTGGACTGTGTATTTCTGTTCAAATTATGCATGTGTTATGCACGCTGTTCAATGGTGTGAATATCTGGGTGTTTGGTTAATGGGAATACTAATGCATGCTGTTACAACTAATTGTGAATGGTATTATATGTCACTAACCCAAACTGTCATGACATAATGCAAAACATAGGACGACAGGGAAGGCGGGTTCCAGCGGACCCACCTCTCCAACCTCAGCTGGCGAGTGCACCTGGCACTAGTGCCGAGTGCGGACCCTCCTCCGGTGGCCCTGTGCCACCTGCAGGTGGAAGCGCTGCAGGGGATGGGGCTCGCCCCCCCTCTGCAAGTGTCGCTGGAGGAGAACCACCATTCATCCTCCGTAGCGTCCAGACTGTGGTGCGTAGGGAGATTCAGGACTCTGTTCTTGAGCCCCTATGCCAGCTCGAGGCATGGGTGGCGCAAATAACGGGCATGCCTGTTGCCCCGCCTGCACAGCCCCCAGCACAGCCCGTCCTGGGCAGTGAAGGAACAGTGGCAACTGCCTATGGGTGGGGATATCAGTTCCACTGTTGCCATCTGTGGGCTCATGGGCTCTGGATTTCCAAACCTCCGTCCCCGTCAATTGTGTAACCCCCCCACACGTGTCATACACCACCCCTGTATGCGTCTTGTTTGTCTTGTCTGTTTACCTACCCAACCTACCACCCCAGCTGTACTGACTTCCTTCACCTGACATACCACTCTCACCTGAAAAAAAAAACAAAAAAAAAGGGCACTCTGTACCCACAAAAAAACTACGCCCCATACATAGCTGCCCATTCCGCACACATGTCTGCTGGACATGGAACCTAGCAATTACAATTGGCTGTACAACAAGTATTATTGTTGTCCTGACACCTCTCTCAGGGGTGGAAGGTTTCAAATGTCACACCAAATTACATACATATGCACAGCTGTTGCTGATGAAGAAATGGGCAGCTATGGGCCTTACCTACATCCCTCCTGCACATCCCAAGCTTGTTTCCCTACTGTCTTACCCTCTTTGTGACCCCCTTTTCACCACTTTCCTGTCTCCCCATTTTCTTTTCTTTCAAAGAAAATAGCGTGGGTGTGCGCCAGAGTAAGCATCGTTAAGCGGTTGTAAGCGAGTGTGCGTGGAGCTAACCGCCAGTGCGCATGCGTGAGCTCCGCGCAAACCAGCGCTAACCCGGTTACAACTGCTTAAAAGTGCCTTAGTCACTTTGATTGACAGGTCCTGTACTCAGTTCAACAGCAAAATAAAATCCCACCGTCAGTCCCAAACCCAGGACCTTGGAAACACTAGTCTGTATGACCTACCACTAAGCCATGACTCTTATACAAAAACATTGTGCTAAAATAAATATAACATGTAATAGTAGGGATGAATGTAAAGGGAATATAGGATGTGCAGTACACAAAGCATGTCATTTAAAATTACTGTCAAAACTACTGGATTTCCATAATAGTAGTGTGTGAACAGAAACAGCCATGCTAGTTGGCAGCTTGTAGATAATAAGGTCAGTTAAAGTACATAGATATATGTATGCATATGTACATATATATATATATATATATATATATATATATATATATATATATATATATAAATATATATCTATATATAGTTGTAGGAGTCAATGTGCATACACACTTGCTACAGGGAACATGAGAGAGGAATGGAGAATTGTGAATATACAACACAGCCTGAAGCATGAGAGAGATACTAGCCTTTACACTCACAGAACACTGTCCACAGCATACCAGCATGGTCCCCGCCCTCACAATCTGAAAGGGCAACGCCTATCCCACATACCCTTTTATAGCACTGACCTGAAATCACAGTGAGAACTGCAATCAGTACACAACTGGCTGTATGCAATTAGCAAATGCTGGCTTACAATTGGTGCAGAGGCCATCACATGGACCTATGCAGATACCTACAAAAGCATCCAGTGCTAACACTCCCCACATGCAATACATTCATTGCATTGTCTGTAAGCAGACAGAGGGAGAGCGAGAAGTGAGAGAGAGAGAGAGAGAGAGAGAGCAAAAAAAAAAAATAAAAATCAGACACTGTGACTCTGTCACCCGAAGCTGTCAGCACTGACAGTAGCAGCAGCAAGCAGAAGCTGTGGTAACGCAACCAGCTGCAACAAACAGAGGTAATGCAAAGTAGCAGGTTAATAGTGTGCATACTGTGAACCCTCCAAATGTGTCATAGGTCTGTATCCATAGGTATGTCCATGTGATATGTTGTGTGTACGTAGTTCCACCAAATGGGGATGACCATACATCACATGTCAATCAGTCATAGGCCATGATCCTGGCAGCATTTGTCTGTGCGTTGGCCCAGCAATGGCTGTAGTGACTGCTTTGAAAGGTCAGCCAGGTTCAAAAGTCAGGATCAGCCCATCCCAAAGGCACACTGGCTGGGAACAAGTGTCTGCAGGTACCCGATGTCACTGCATATGCATCCCATACTGCATAATTCCATAGCTTAGCAGAACAGGCCCGTTATGCATATGATGTGGTAATTCCCAGGGTCAGTCGAGGTGCCCCCTTAGTGGTGTGGGACCACTGTTGCTGTATGCCACTGTCCAGGTACATATCCTGTAGGACGGCCAAGATAAACTATCAGTGTTATATGCGGTTGTATGTCCTCTCGGAGTGCTGGTAGCACACATCCAGGGGTACCACGAGGTCACAGTGATGCTGTGTGTTCTCCTCTGCTGAGGGCGGCCCTCACCTGGACATGTGAGATGATAGGGAGGTTACATCCAGCTAGGATAAATATTTTAAAGGTGGGGGAGAAGGAGGGGGGATATGTGCACCGAACATGTCTGCAAGATTGTTGCCAATATCCGTGTGTTTGGTGAATGTTAAGTAGGTGTGGATTAACACAGAGCATATCTGAGGCATGTGGTCCATATGTGTAACATAACTGAAGAAGGCCTTGTGGTCATCCATAGTGTTTGTGTCCATTTCCCTCCCAGAGTAGGTTGTGGCTGTTGTTATGATGGACCATAGCATAGTACCAGTGCTGACCACAGATGCCTTCCCTTAATGTGAATGTGCTCTGTCCTGCAGTAGCCTCCTGCTATTGTTATACAATCTGCCTCTGTCTGGGGTCCACCGGACAGGATGCCTAACCTTTGTGCATAGGGTCTGGGTTAGACATGTGTGTGCAAGTTCCATGCAATCCGTGGCATGTCCGTGGTAAGCATTTGCAAAGGGGTCAGCAGTGTGGCTTGTGGCTTCCACTGGCCCAGTGTGCTGCATGGATACCATCTCAGTCCCAGCAAGTGAATAACTGTCTAATCACATACATATCAAAGTAGTCTACTGTGCTGGTGGTGGTGGGATATGTATATCCAGGCCGAGTAATGTCTGTCCACATCACAGTAGTGGACGGTGTCCCACATACAGTACCTTGGGATGAATCCCCAGAGTGAGGTTGTGCATTGCACCTGTCAGTGTGTGCTGACCGATGGGGCATGCTACTATGTTGTGTGGAATGTGGCAGGTATTGTTGCACAGGTGTTGGCTGAGCACTGATATCTGGCCATGTACCTGTGTATCCACCACGACACACACACATGCAACATATGGGAGTAGTAATATATCACTACACAAGAGTATCATGTATAGTATGTGTGCCATATATTGCTGACATGGTTTGCTGATATCCTGTCTGTGTTCTCTTCCAGGGAGATGGCGTGACAGCGTAACCCCACCTACTCTGTGGCGGAAGATGAGGAGATCCACCAGAGCCTGGTGTGGGAGTATGACATCCTGTTTTCCCGCACCAGTCAGAATCAGCAGGAGAGGGCCGCACTGTGGCAAGACCTTGTCCGTAGTGTAAATGATATTGGCACGCATAACAGGACATATGAGCAGGTACAACATCACTGCAGTGATTTAATCTGAAGTGTCCGGCAGCGTGCATCAGATATCCACAGGCAACAGGTCGCCACAGGAGGTGGGGTGGCCACACATCCCCCCCTCACCAGACTGGAGAGGCTACTCCTAAGTGTTGTGGCTCCAGCCCCGGAACACCAACAGCAGTACACCTGCATTATGATGGAGGCTGGTTCCACACAGCAGCACGACATGGAACGTGCAGGTAATATGCCATATGTACACCTGACTGTTCCATACACTGTATCATATGCAATATCAATGGCACAGTTGTGCCCACTGACATTAATCTCATCATTTCTGCAGGTCGCTCCAGGGTTACAGCAAGACAGGCCATCCATGCTGGTGAGTGTGTTTAACATAATCTATAATAGTCCTGATAATGCTAGTAACAGTAGTGTAACTCAGTAGTGCTCTGTGTGTATACTGCGGGGTGTGCATGTGTGCATGTGTGCATGTGTGCAGGTGTGCCTGTGCCCATGTGTGCATGTGTGCAGGTGTGCCTGTGTCCACGTGTGCATCTGTGCATGTGTGCCTGTGTCCACGTGTGCATGTGTGCATGTGTGCCTGTGTCCACGTGTGCATGTGTGCATGTGTCCACATGTGCATTTGTCCACGTGTGCATGTGTCCACGTGTGCATGTCTGCATGTGTGCATGTGTGCCTGTGTGCATGTGTCCATGTGTGCATGTGTGTATAAGTACATCATTGGTAACAATGTCTGGAGACTGTAAACTGTTTCCTGTCTTCATCCCACAGGTTCTGGGGCTGCTCTGGTGACCTGCAACAGGGAACCTGAATCCTGTGCCACAGCTACTGGTAATGATGATATTTGTGTAATGGTACAGGAAGGTGTGTCAGGGTCTGCCATTGGTCAGCCAATTGACAGTACACAGCTGTCAACCCCATCATTGTGCACAGTCATCCTGCCTGTACATCCTTTGTCACCATTGTCCCTAGGTGATGGACAGGATACAGTGGGCATAGACCAGGGTAATGTGGTATCTGTGGCACATGCGTCCCCACACAGCAGCCATGGGCAGGGTCCTCCAATAGTACCACACAGACAGTTGCCCATGGGTTCTCGTGGGAGCATCTGTGGGCGTACTGCCTCTGGCCGACATGCCCAAAGAGGTCTGTCAACCTCAGCTATGTTTTGGACTGTCATGCAGGCACAGTCACGTATGGAAAGGTACACCAGACAGGGTCTGAGGGAGCTCAGAGCATGTCGCACAGCCATGACAGACAGTATGCGTGACATTGCGGATGCTATCCGTAACTTCACCGAAGTCATAGACATTGTGGGGACATATTACAGTAGTTCCACACCCAGATGACCATGAGCCAGGGCAATGGTGGGCGTTTGCGGCGTCGACGTGGCCATATGCCGGCAGCAGCAGCAGCAGCTGGCAGTCGGCGCGGATGACAACAGACTCGCACATGCCCCCATAGTGCCAGCAGCAGCCCCAGTAATGCTGAGTCTGTGCTGTCATCGGAACGCCTCAGGAGACCACGTGCACGTGGCTCTGGACAGTCCCAACAGGGACTTGTGTCCAGTCAACACACTCCCGCTTCTGATGACAGTACCCAGTCTGGCTTTGTACTGGATATGGTCCGTAGCACCCCTGCCAGGCACAGGTACCATGTCCGTGCACACAGACACTGATCTGTATGGCCTGCCAGGTGCAGTCTGTGGCTGTCCACAAACCCCTGTACGTGGCAGCCATGAAGTGGAACTGTGTGTGTGCATACACACATGCAAAATGTTAACAGCTAGGGCAACCACATACACGCACACACTGCACCAACACTGCCCCACCCTGTACTGCTGCCCCTCACCAACACACATACACACACATGTCAATTGGTGGTATCAGTGGCTGACTCAGGCATACCTAATCCACACCCTGTGCATATGATGACACTGTGCCACCTCCTGCAATCTCCAACATCATTGTGGGAACAGGTAAACACGTTGCTGATGCACAGGGTGACTACATAGAAGTGTATTAGTAGTATCATGTTGGTAACAGTACAGTGTGCTGCTATGACTGTGTGTTTATCCCAGCATGCCTGCTGCAGTAACTGTATGAATGTCCTGAATTGTTATCTGCACCCATAGTACATACTAAAGTATAACAGCTGCACATAATTGCATGCCGGTGGTAAGGTTGTCAACAGATAGCCGCATACATGGGTAGCACAGGGGGAAAGCTAACGCAAGTAGTGATATGCAATGGTTGACATGTACAGTAATGTTGTCAAGTTGCCCACAACGATTATGCCATGTGGATGTTCACGCGTGTTTATATGTGTGCAGTACCAATGTAATCCAAATCACAAATAAGTATGACATAATATCGGTTCTACCATGGGCATCTGTGCTGCGTATTTCTGGGTACATGTTGATAGTGCCTACATATTTGCATTGTTACTTACTGTTATTGTTACCCCTTCTTTGTTGTATAATGCACTACTTCCAGCCCTGTTTACTGTAGCTTTGTTTGCATGCATGTTTGCTTGGGGTCCCCTGGAACACTGCTTACACCTGCAATGCAGAGTTACAGTGCTTCTGTAGACTTCTAGTGACATCTGCATAGCGTCACGATCATTATGTCAACTTTACACATGACAGAACGTCACTGTCTGTCCTGTATGCAAGTACGTTGCCTGTGACACATTGCACACGTCTTACCTGGCATTTACCCACGTGTGCAGTCATATATGTCAGTGCTATGAAACAGTAGCAGTACACCCACACATACACACCTTCAGTATGTTGTTCCCCATTGGCCCTATGTCTTGGTACTCACCATGGCAATCACACTACTAGGATAGCATGTGCAAAGGTAACCTGTGAATCGCCTCTATGGTCCAGTTGTGGTTTATGTGAGTCATGTGTCATTGTCACAGCTGCCACATGTATGCAGTCAGCCATCACCCTTGGCCAGGAACGTACAACACATGTGTGGGATGCCACCACACA
Organism: Protopterus annectens; assembly: GCF_019279795.1. Taxonomy (NCBI): domain Eukaryota; kingdom Metazoa; phylum Chordata; order Ceratodontiformes; family Protopteridae; genus Protopterus; species Protopterus annectens. The sequence continues at coordinate 313,457,184 of NC_056749.1, read as the reverse complement.
GCCAATCTGGGGATTGGTCTCTTTGAACCCAGTAATGCCATACCCTGTCAGGTGGCATGTCATATATACTACGTCCAGGACAAATGTCAACCCCAATCCCTGCTGCTACTATTGATAATACCCCTGAAGATGTTCCTGATAGTTTTGACCAGTTCTTTACTGAGACATTTCAGGCCCTAGCTAGCCATCTACCTCCTAGCTCCCCTGGTCCTGAAAGTAGCACCCCTAGAAAACTACTTGCGTCCAGCTGCCAACCAGTCACCACTTCACTTCTCTGTACCTTGATTGTAACAGTGAAACCCACTACACTTTCTGCTGATCAACTCCCTGCCAAGTACTTATCAAAACCAGATGATGCTATTGCTTACCCCATCTCAAAGGTAATCAAAGGAACCATGTTAGAATCTATCTTTCCCACCATCTGGAAAATGTCATATGTAATCCCACTTCACACAGGAGGTAGCTCTACTGAAGTCTCCAATTATAGGCCAATAGCTATACTCTCTCCACTTGCAAAGATTATGGAAACTTTCGTCATAGACAAGTCATGCACCACCTAATCCAAACTCGCATTATGGCAGACACTCAGCATGGCTTACGTCCTCATCACAGCACTCCTAGCCTTTACTAACACCATAAGCCATACTTGCAACAATAATTATATATCCGCAGCCCTCTTTTGGATATTTCAAAGGCATACGATATGGTTGATCACCAACTTGTACTCCACACCCTGCAAAGACTGTCTAGATACTGGAGCCTTCCAATGGTTTCAATCCTACCTGCATGGTCGACAGCAGGATGGCCTCTGGCAGAACAAACTCTCTAACCTTCTACCTAACACCCTCAGAGTACCACAAGGCTCTATACTAGGGCCCTTGCTGTTCTCCATCTTCATTAACGACCGTTATACTGTCATCCCAAAAGTCAGCTGTATCCAATATGCTGAATACTCTACTCTGATCTGCTCAGCCACATCTCCAGTAGAGTTATGGTCAGCTACCCAGACCACCTTTAATACAATAGCAAACTGGCTTTCTGAACATTGTTTGATCCTAAATCCCAATCAAACTAAACTGCTGTTATTTCACCAACACGTAGGTCTACCACTTTCACCGTTACCATAACATCAACTGATGGCACAATAATCTCCCCTGACCCATCTCCGAAACTATTAGGTGTCATCATAGACAATAATCTCAAATGTGACATACATGTTAACCAGATTATCAAAGCCATCAATAGAAAACTAGGGTCACTTTACAGAATTAAAGCCTTCCTAGCCCCTCCAGCTAAAGGTGCCATAGCTCGCTCACACCTTGTTTCAACCCTTCTGTATGCATCCCGTCTACTCTCGAATATGAACAAGACTGTCCTTAACAAACACTCAATTTGCTACAACCACATTGCCAGGTTTGCCACTGGGCTGCCTTTTAGGACACATCATTGCATCAATCTAAATCAGCTTGGTTGGCTTGCAATACCCAGCCTAATACAGTATAACCAACTGATTATGGCCTATAAAATCCTCTATAATCCAGACAATACTCCTGCACTTTAAATATTATCACCCCCTATAACAATCCTAGACCGCTTCGATTCTCTAACAAAGTACTACTTCAGACTAGCAAGTTTAATAACACAGCCGGTGATTCTCTCTTTGCAAACCCTGTAAGTAGATCCTGGAACTCACTTCCAGCTGATATTACCCTACTGTCCACCTTAGGTCAATTTAACAGTAGACTCAAACAACATTTGTCACTTAACTGGCTATGTCAATGTATCAAGCCTGGCTAACTCGAATGTGTAACTTCTGTGAACCACTTTACTGTGTAATTTTAATTTAATCCTGACTTGTGCTCAGGTCTAACATTAACCTGTGGAACATGTTTGACTTACTTACTTATGTAATCTCTGTAAATAATCTGTTTGTAATATGTAATGCTAGTATTATGTAATGCTGTATCTGCTACCCTCGTAGCTTGTCTCCACGGGCCTCCCCTGGAAATGGACATGCATCCAGTCGGGCTATCCCAGTCAACAAATGTAGGATAAATAAATAAATCAATACAATATATTACAGTGACGACAATACCAGACAGACATTGACACACACTGACAGCATGCTGAACACACTGGGGCATACGTGGGGACTCAGAATAGCAGCCTGCCTGGGCATCACACACCTCCGCAGCTGGCACACAGGCATATGTTCCGTCGGAACAGAGCACATGCCACACATGGCACGCACATCCCCTGTGCCACACACTCACAGCCTTGCAGGGCTACACAACACACCTGCTACAGACGTGTCAGGTACCTGTCTTGTGTGCTGCACTGGGGTCCCGCTCAACAGGCTGTATCTGGTGAAGGTCACAGTGATATGACTCAGGGGCACTATGGTCCACCACAGCACACATGCATACAGGTCAGTCAGAGGCATGGACAGATATGACTCACTCATTGACCATGCCAGTGTGGCTGCCTGAGACATACCTCCCTGGACTACATGATAGGGAACATAGAATGGATCTCTCAACATGTGGCACAGGCCAGTATGAGCCTGATGTTGGTTGCCAACATACCCTCACCAGGTATTCTACCACTATATGTGGGAAGGGTGTTGTATGTCTACATTATGCTCAGTCTCCACTGTCATTCATAGGGTATCCACTGGCTGTCAACGTGTGCTTACATGCTAGGGAAGCCACAATGATATGCACGGGTCATCTTGCACGTGACACCCATGGCCCGATGTATAATGGCAAAGCTCCTTGGTACACACATACTGCCTTATGCTGCAGGACATGGTTTACATAGCGACCTCCGTGGGTATCACACAGGTTAGGACACTAACAGTGCTGCTACACAACAACAGCAGTGTACACCGGAAGATGCATGCACCAGACACTGCCCTCAACACGGTGAACTGCAATGTCTGTGCAGTACCAGATTCATGATTCATGGCTCACAGGTGTTACCCATCACTGACAGGTTATGCCCCATACCATGCCTGTCATCCCCTACACATGTAACACACATGGATAGGGGGTGGTATCCCAAGGTAACACAGATAGACACACCTCCAGGTTGTTGGCACAGCACAAACCATCAGGGCCTACTCATGTGCAGCTGACAGTGTGTTGGACTGCCATCTGGTTCATAGCCTGGCACACACAACCCTCATATACACAGGAAGACCACCTATCCTCCATAACAACACTAGCAATATGACAGTCTCATGAACTGTGTTTATAAGGCCGTACTGCATCCAGCCAAACATTGTGTGTGAGCATTACTGTAGCTACAACACACTAGTTGAAGAGTTCACAGCATGTGGTCACCGAATTGCAGTGGAATGACATGTTACCACTACCACAACAGGTGGGAACATGCAGCACCTGTACATCGACTACATGTACACTATATGGCCCAGACCAGATGTGTATCCCCTGCTGTAGGTCTTTCACCATAGACACCCACACTGTACAGGGACATACCACGTGCGGACCCTGCACAGTAAGACACAGTCATATTGGTATATATTGCAAATACCATTTATCCACATGAAGCATGTGTCATACATGGTAACTACTGCAGGTCACAGGTATTTATGTGTATGTGTCACACACATACATCATGTGTGCAATGCCATTGCTGGTTTAGGCAATGGCATGCATTGTTATGTACAAACACCCACACAAGGCCATACTGTGTGACACAACCACACGTGACAGTTGTGGGTTAGCAAAACATACCTATCTGTACTCTGACAATGGTAATAGACACAGTAGCAGAGCACACTATTGGCATTACTAGCCAACTAGCCCTGTTTGGCTGTGCTGATAGTGTGGTGACATCCCCTGTGTTTACTGGGGGAGTATGCAGCATCTGGTGTATTGTAGTATTTGCCAAAAGGATCCATTCTCTCACACTTGCATTTACACACACCCTACTACCCCCACACACATGCACACTTGCCATTTGCAGGATTCATTCCCCTACCTAACTAAGTCATGACACGTGAGAGACGCATTAGCAAAGCGCACTATTCAGTTTACTAGATAGTTCCTCTTCTCTGGCTATACTTATAGGGTGCTGACAACATCAGTATTTTGAAAGGGTAATGTGCATCAGGTAGTGTGATCTCCTGATTGCCAAAACTAACATGTTTTTCATACGGAAATGCACACACATGAACTCCCCACATCCAAACACACACACATGCCATTTACAGGTTTCAAACTCCTACCTAACTACATTACGATACTCAGGAGAAACGCATTAGCAGAGTGCGCTATTCACATTACTGGGAGGCTTACTTTCTCCTGCTGTACTTATAGGGTGCTGACATCATCTGTGTTTAGAAAGGGGAGTGTGCATCCTGTAGTGTGTTCTCCCAGTTGCCAAAAGGGGGATTTCCCTCACTCAAATTTGCACACACACACAGCAACCCCCCTCATCCAAACACACACACTTGCCATTTGCAGGATTCAAACCACTATCTAACTATGTAATGACACTCGAGATGGACGCATTAGCAGAGCGTGCTATTCGCATTACTGGGAGGTTTCACTTCTCCTGCTGTACTTATAGGGTGCTGACATCATCTGTGTTTAGAAAGGGGAGTATGCATCCTGTAGTGTGTTCTCCCAGTTGCCAAAAGGGGGATTTCCCTCACACAAATTTGCACACACACAGCAACCCCCCTCATCCAAACACACACACTTGCCATTTGCAGGATTCAAACCACTACCTAACTATGTTATGACACTCGAGACAGACGCATTAGCAGAGAGCGCTATTCGCATTACTGGGAGGCTTCCCTTCTGCTGTACTTATAGGGTGCTGACATCATCTGTGTTTTGAAAGGGGAGTGTGCATTCTGTAGTGTGTTCTCCCAGTTGCCAAAAGGGACATTTCCCTCATACATATTTGCACACACACAGTAACCCCCCTCATCCAAACACACACACTTGCCATTTGCAGGATTCAAACCACCACCTATGTTATGACACTCGAGATGGACGCATTAGCAGAGCGCGCTATTCGCATTACTGGGAGGCTTCCCTTCTCCTGCCGTACTTATAGGGTGCTGGCATCATCTGTGTTTAGAAAGGGGAGTGTGCATCCTGTAGTGTGTTCTCCCAGTTGCCAAAAGGGACATTTCCCTCACACATATTTGCACACACACAGTAACCCCCCTCATCCAAACACACACACTTGCCATTTGCAGGATTCCAACCACTACCTAACTATGCTATGACACTCGAGACAGACGCATTAGCAGAGCGCGCTATTCGCATTACTGGGAGGCTTCCCTTCTCCTGCTGTACTTACAGGGTGCTGACATCATCAGTGTTTAGTAAGGGGAATGTGCATCCTGTAGTGTGTTTTCCCAGTTGCCAAAAGGGACATTTCCCTCTCACAGCCTTTCACACACACAAACCCCACTCACCCACACACACACTCTGAGCATTTGCAGGATTCGAACCCCTACCTAACTATATTATGACACTTGAGGGAGACGCATTAGCAGAGCGCACTATCCAAATTACTGGGCATCTGTTCTGCACCTGTAGTATTTCTAGGGTGCTGACATCTTTATTTCCACAGAGGTATGTAGATGTAGTACTACCTGTCAGGTGGGGGATAGCATATATATGCATTTGCAGCCACCTACGTCAGGGTCAGATATGCACATCGCACTGGCAGGTTATGTTCTATACCATGCTTTGGGACCACAGGACCTGTAACACACAACACAACCAGTCCAGAACACCACACCCACATCCAGGACACACACTTAGCTTCCCTGGGAACAGTGCCAGGTTATGCAGGTATTCACATACACCAGTCCAGTTGTTAACATCAGGTACAGGCATATTGTGTGTGAGAACTACTCAGGCCTCTACCACTTTACCCTACCACCACTACAATTTGTGGGTCCATGTGCTATGGCAGAACCACACACCACAGCCACATGGGTGAATACATATTGCACCTGTCCATCTGCAACGTGGGTACTCACTGTTCCACACCAGAGGTAGACCACCATTGTTGATATCTGACCATGACCACCTTTCCCTGGACATCCATATCTCATCTCCACCCCCAGGCAAGGTTGTCACTGCACACAAACTGTGTTTAGCACAAGCAGACTCTACACTTGTGTAGACTGGGGTGGATGACTTCAGAGGTCCCATGCTGGAGGACTATACTGGCCACTCAGCATAATCCTTGACACTTGCATCCTATGAGCATGTGTACAGTTTGCATTGGTCATGCTATCCCACATATACCCATGACTGCTCCACAACAAGACACCTGTCAGCTGTACACCAGCCATATATGCGCCGTTCAACAGACAGAGTGACCTAATACATTGCAGAGCTGTAGCCCACAGAGGGAGGACATCTGTGGACGGTTCCAGCATGGCACTTCATTCACACATACTCATTACAACACAGTGTTGATAGTGGAATCGTCCAGAGAATGCAGATAGGGCTCCCCTCAGTCTGTTATTGACGGACACCTACTGTCAGAGATCCTCGGCAACCCTCTCACAGCACACAACAACAACATGGCTGTGGCTTAGCACATTCAATCCCTGAGACCTCCACGGTGCCCCTGCTTGACAGAGGCACAGCTCACTAGCCTCACATGTTGCCTTCTGTGACCTACTTTACAGTGGCACGGTAGCCTACTATCCTGGGGATACAGATGCCAAGCACACTCTGGCTGAGCTGTCATTCCCTGGGGCAAGAAGCCTAGTATTGACCTCTACACCCATATGTTCAATTGTTGGATGCACAATATTTGTTGTGCTGTTCTACTGTTTGCAGGTCTTTATTGCCATAGCATTCCCTGTTCCTATGACCAACTTGTGTATCTGTGGCAGATGTTTGCATATGACGGCGATCCACTATGTCACTTATGTCTCTGTGGTCATTTACTGTGTGCACTGGGCTGATTGCTGTGTTGTGGTTGGTTCCTGGACTGACACGTACAAATACCAAATATGTGTGGCCAACTGCTACATGGAGATATGGCCTAAGTGTGTGAGCATGCCCAGTTCAGCCTTTCCATGGCATGTTGTCTGACATATGCCTCATTTATCAAAGTGTGCGAGCATGCCCAGTGTGAGCTTTCCATATGTTGCACTCTGAAGTTCAACACATATTTGGGTGTGTGTGACCTTCGACATTATCGCACGTTTATGATTGTGTGCTGGGTGTCATGTTGTGTACTAACTGGCCAACTGCTTCATGTCTGCCACAACAGGGGTTATACTGTGCCTGCAGGAATTGCATGGGATACTTTGCAGACAGTTCTTAACATACTTTCATAATGACCTAACACTGTAGTACCGTATAGTGTACTGGTTCGGTACTTTCACTGTAGTGGACAGTATCCTGGGCTTTAGTCCTATCACTGCTTGACATCTTCATAGTGAGCACAACAGACTGTGTAGGGGCCAGTTGTGCACATATGACCATGTTGCAATATGTTCAGATATGGACTACCTACACCAGGCTCGCCCAACATTGTTAGTGTATTCCACAACATGGGTGGACATTGGAAAACACTAGCGATGTTCCGTAGGCCATTTCTGATGGTAGTCACAGGGTGTGTTTGTCCTTCGACACACATTGTAACTGGAGTTTGCCATTACATATGTCATGGTTGGTATACTGTGCCTCTGTCTACCTCTGACATAACAGTGATACCCAGGGTAGCCTACCATCTCCCATACACTCATCAGGATGCCTCTTGAGGGGTGTCGATATGTGGCACTCTGGCTGACCTGTACCAGGAGTTTACTGAAGTGTGGGGTGCCTTCTGTGTTATGGATCATTCTGTACAGCTTGTCCTATGTATGTCAGTGCTGGGGTTCAGGTCTCTCATGTGCATAGCTCACTGCCATTCAGATTGTACAAGGTGCAACATGTTCATTCATTCCAGGTTGGACATGGCTTCATACATCAGGCACAGCTTTCCTGTAGCTGGGAAGGATGGCGGTGTGTGAGGCTGCAGTTTGTTTACTCAGGCAACACATGGCATCTGTTCAGGCTCTTTGCTACCCCTGGTGGGGTACTGTTGTGGACTTTACAGTTGTTGGAGGTGTCTGCTGTGGTATATCCCACAGGGGCTATTGTAGTCAGTTGTGATGCTGACGGAGGATGGCTGCAGAGCCAGAGTGAGTTCCCCTTATCTACATCTGCCAGCCTTCATGTTTGGGTGGGTATATGGTACATGTTTCTGCGAACACTACAGACACATGTTTGTCCAGTGCAGGATATTTATCACCTTTTGTACCCAGGTCTCACATTACATGTTAGGTGCCTCATGGGTTAACACCTGTGTGGTAATTTGTGGGCACTTACTGTATATCCACGGTGGTTGTCTATACACAGTTCTGCGATTAGCTTGCTGACATGGCTATGGCTACAGTTGTCTGTTTGTAGGGGGCCCTTTTGTGGGTTGCTTGTGTCAGCTGGAGGTCGAATATGGTGGGCTGTTTGTACTCCTCTGCATACATGCTCAGTCACAGTCCTTCCATGTTGGCCTATACCTATGGGACATGTATACAGAACGGGGGCAAGACCAGGCCTTGTGGGATGCCACTCATATCCGCTTTGTAGTCTGACATGGATGCGGCATGTCTGACCATGTCAGTTCTGTCCTTGGTCTGTTTTGCAACCCCTCTACTGACATAGGGGTGTATATTTAAGCTGGTGAACATATCCATACTGAACACATACGGTATTGTCTAGAAGCATGTGCACGGTCCAGCTACGCTGTGTGGACCACATAGCCCTCATCAATGACCTTAATGACTGCTTCAAATGGGTCAGACATGTTTAGGGGCCAGTTCTGCAGTTACAACAGCCACAGTGTGTAGGGTCCAGTATCAGTAGGTCCACATTAGCCTTCTGTCTGCGGTACATACTGATCATTTCCATAGCTGTGCAGAGCAAGCTTGTCAGGATCCTGGGGTGGAGTATCCATTCAGGCAACACCTTTGTTGTGATGGACCACTGTTGTTGTACACTGCTCTTTGGGTACATATCCTGTGGTAAGGCTGACTTTGGCCAGTAGTGTGATTTTGCATTCCATTACTCTTGGGGTCCATGTTGGCCTCAGCACAGGACACCATCACATACCTTTGCTGCTGTGTGTTCTGCTTTGCAGATGATGGCTGTTACCTCAGCATCTGCAATGTCAGGGGACCATCTGCTGGGATAGGTATTTTGCACTCGGGGGGGGGGTGTGTTTGCACTGCACCTAACAGGTTGTATGTTAGCAATATGTGTGTGTGTTTGGTATGTTGTTTGTAATATCTGTGTGATTCGGAGCATATCTGTGGATGCCCAACATGGTTCCTACCATCAGTTGGGTAAGCCTTGTGATTATCCTTAGTGTCCTGTACGTGTTGTATCTTCATAGGTTCATGGGTTCATAGTAGGCTAGACACCCTAGGCCATTAGTAAGCCTAGCTAGAGTGTGTGTGTCTTTCGCCACCCCTTGCTATGTTCAATTATGGCCATTTATGAGGTTCTTCACTGTGCCTCTGTCTGGTCGTAACACAGTGGGGACCCCCAGTATACATGTACGGTCATCCATCCACTTGGCAATATTCCTGTTGAGGGGTGTCAGTGAGGGGCTCTGCCTACCATGGATTGGGATCCTGTTTCTGGGTGTGGGGAGCCTATGGGTTATGTATCTGTCCCTCCAGCACATCTTATTTCATTATGTGTTGAGGTTGACATCTGTGACTCTCACAGCTCCAATGGCTTTGATTTCCTGTGGTGTAGCATGTCCATTACTCCTGTGTTGGACATGGCCTGGTACAACAGACATACAATGCCTCTGTGTAGGCAGTGTGTGACTGCAGTCAGCTGGGGTGTCTACAGCCAGGCAACATATGACATATATTTCACACCCTTTATCCTGTTGGTGGGGTAACTATGAGGTCTTCCGAACCACTGCAGGTGTCACGTATGGTACATCCCATATGAGTCATTGTACTAGATTATGGGTCTGATAAGGGAACAGTACAGCGGCACAGTGACCTCTGTTGATGTTGGTGTGAATCCTTTCATGATACGGTGTCCAGTATCAACAGTCTTCATAGCCACATTGGCATTGTGGCTGTCACATGACAGATTAATGTCGACCTGTGTCCCTAGGTCCTTGATGACTCCTTGCATACATAATGGTTTGACACCTATGTGGTACTTTGTGTACCTTGTCTGGTATTTGGAGGGACATCCATACTGTCCAGTGTCTTCGGATGTCTGGGTGGGGTTCTTGTGTGTGAGAGTGTGGTCTGTCGCATGCTACAGACTGTACAGCAGTTTTGACTACAGTTATGTGCACATGGGTGGTGTCCGCTGCTTTGTGCATTGTCAGTTACCTGGCTATATGGGTGTCTGTGCTGCATATGGATACTCCACCTCCTTTGATGTCTTGGTGCAGGTGTTGGGGCCATAACACATGGTATGTGGTATAACCTAGTAGTGCTGGTGTGGTATCACTAGGCCTGCAGCAGGCTTCTGTCACTGGACAGGCATCAATGTTCTCCATAATGGGAAGTGCCTCAGGGGCATGCATATTGCAGTTTACACATCTGGCATTGGTCAGCATTACCCTTATGTTTCCTACCACTTATGTTTTCTAGGGTGGTGGGTCGTTTTTTTGGCCTTGCCTACATACGGCTCTATGGAGGCAGCAAAGGCCTTGTCCAGTATCCAGACGCACACGGGTAACAGCTGACAGCCACCCCTGTAACAGCAGCATGGATTGTCATGCTTGACATCTCAAGCAGACACACATTACACCCTCTTGGACTGACAGCTGTAACTGTGCCAGCTATTCTGTGTTTGTACTGTGGCATCATTCTTGGTGAGGGTTGGATGCTGCACACAGCCAGTGTCATCCCGCCCTGGGGTACATACTTGGAGGGACCATCCATGTCTCATTTGATGTTGACCAGGGAGGTACATCTCAGGTAATTCACACCAGCATGGACATTGAGTGCATCATATTTCTGCTTGCTTTGGGGTGACCTGCATACTTGTGTTAAGTGGCATTTTGTGGCTACCTACAAGCAGCTTACTCTACCCTTTCCCTTGTTCAGTCTGGTGAGTGGGACAGCTGTGTTTCTGCCTATACAGACACCTATTATGACTGTATCAGGCATGTTGTTTCTCCTTTGGGCCTGTGACTGTTTGGCACACCAGCTTTGCGTACTATTCATTGCATGTGCTATGTTTGAAGGTTGCGGTTGCTTGTGATCTACTTTGGAGGCGTCTGTTGGTGTGGTGTGTTTGTAATTAAGGCCTCCGGGAATATTTGTCTGTGTTTATGTGTTTGGTTTACAGTTGTGGTGGGTCTATGTGGGACTGGGTTTGTGGTGTATGTGGTTACCTTCTCCTCCTGACTAGTGTTGACAGTACTGAGTTGTTGGAGCTCAACCTCTGCTTTGGATACATGGATGCATCTATCACATATGTTTCTATTTATTGGGGGGTGTTGTGGTTGTCTGTGTACTTGGTACTGGCGTCACATTGCCTCTGGATTCATAGGTTATACTTGTTGTGGCTGGACTTAGTGGATTGTATGTGTGGACATATGTTGTTGCCATACTACTGGTCAGTGATTACTTCCCTTTTTATGTTTGCTCTATCATGTGGTATCTTCCTCATTCTCTTGCATGGTTTGGTAATGGCTGGAGGCCAGCATGCCAGATGCCTGCGTGTCTGGCATTGTGTGTTGTTGTTATTTGTGATTGCATACTCCAAGCATTACTGGCTGTGTTCATGGAATGCCTGTACAACATGTTCTGTGGTGTGTCCCATATTCTGCACTTGCACAGGGCCTTTTATGGATTCAACATCGGTTTTGAGGGCTGCAACCTATACTTTACACATGTTTTTCACTGTGGTATTCTGGCCAGGGACTGGGGTCAGGGTGTGTATATCCAGTGTGCTTACTCTATGGTCTGGTCTTACCAGTGAGGGGTACACTTCTCATTTTGCCATCCAGTACACATGTTGCTGATTATCACATCCAGTATGCTTACCCCTCTTGTGGGAGTAGTACATTGTTCCTAGGCATTTTGGTTTATGGAATCTGGTTAATTTTCTCCTACTGTGTTGGTGCTAGTACAATGCTACCGGTGTATGTCTGGGTATTTTCAGTCGAGCAATATAATGTGGTTTGGGGGCTTGATATATTCATGTATTCCGACATAGGCCAGGTGCTGTTCCTGGTATTAGGACAGTGGTCTGCAGCAGGCTATATACTGCGAGGCAGTTTTAGCCATTGGTATTTGACCATGGATATTCCATGCTGCTTCTTGTTGTGGTACCAACATGGGGGTGTGGTTATCCTTGCCATTTCTTGCTAGTCACCCTTCTTTTGTAGCTTGTTCCATGTTTTGCAGCTGTACAGCACAGTATGAGGTGTGACCTGGTAGTGTTAGGGTGCTGATGTGAGCCTTGCCCAGTTCTCTATTACAGAACTGGTATCTACATTCTCCTTACTGTGTGCGTTTACACTGCACACATCTTGCTGTTTGTACATCTGTCATGGGGTAGTATTACATCTAGGTTCCTATCCCTTGTAGAACCTATGAGGTTGGGTTTGTGTTTTGAGACTTACCTATTCAGGGCATGCTGTGGGTACTGACAGCCTTTGCCAGTATCCATGGGGCATGGCATGATAGGTGCATGCCACCCCTAGTAGGTGGTGCATCATGTCAAACTCCGCATATCTTCCCAGCCTGTAACACATTGGCTCCCCTTTGACTGACTGCATTACTTCAGCCAATTATTGTACTTGATCTTCTTGTCTTCATAGTGTGGCATCATGCTTGGTGAGGGTGAGATGTTAGGCAGGGTCTTCATGTTTGCATATACTAGATGGTGTTACATTGCTTAACACATGGCAATCATGCCTCAGGTGGTGCTGCAGGGCTGCCTCTGTCGGATGCACATACTACACTCCCTGTACATGTTTGAGAGCAGGTTGTGTCATGTTAGGCATCCCTGTTACTATATGAGTGAGTCAGAGAGGGGTATCATTCCCAGGAATCCTACTGAGCCAGTGTATGTGCTATGCGTTGCCTCTTTGCCAAGGCCAGGGCATACTGGGCACACCTCCTTCTGCCTACTGGGGCAGGGTCAGGTTGTTCCTCCTCCGAGTCACGCTCTGCCTGTGATGGCCTTGGCAATGGTGGGGGGCTGTTTGGCCCGGCTCTATGCTGGTCCTGCTGCAGCTGTTTTCGCAAGATCATATTATGTAGCATAGCACATACCATGACAATTTGGGTACATGTAGTTGGTGTGTACTGCAAGGCTCCACCAGATGTGTCCAGACACCGGAACCATGACTTGAGCAGCCCGAACACACGCTCTATCACATTACGTGTTTGTGCGTGTGCCTCATTATGGCGTTCCTGTTCAGGTGTGTGTGCGTTTCTGATGGGTGTCATCAGCCATGGCTCCAGTGCATAACCTGCATCCCCCACTAGGTGTCCATATGGGATGTCCCCATTGGCAAATGTCTGGTACAGCTGCGTCAAATGCCAGATGTGGGAATCGTGATAACTCCCAGGGCAGCCAGCACACACATTCATTATTATGCCCTGGGCATCACACATGACCTGGCAGTTGATGGAGGGGAAGCCCTTGCGGTTAATGTAGGCCCTACCCCGCTCACCGGCTGGTGCTTTGATGCGTATGTGCGTGCAGTCTATAGCACCCAGTACCTCAGGGTATTCCGCTATTTGCTGGAAGAGACGTATATTGCTGGCCAATACCTCATGGGCATTGGGGAAATATACATGATCACCGACATGTGCTGACATGGCATCCAGGAACTGGTGTAGTACCCTGGAGGCCGATGCCTGTGATATCCCCATCATATCGCCAGTTGGTCTCTGGAAGGTACCTGTTGCTAGTATTCTTAGGCCAACACATACCTTGGTTTCCACTGGGATGGGTTCCCCTCTGTTGGTTCTGTGTGTGAGGTGTGGCCTGCACAGCTCAACAATTTGCTGCAGGAGCTCTCTGTCCACTCTATAGCGCTCTACTATCTCCAGCTCATGTAACCCGTGGTAGGTGACCCTGGGCCTGTACACTCTTCTCCGTCTCCTCACTGTGGGTTGTCTGGCACCATCTGCATTGTCACCAACCTCAGCAAGTCGCCTATGTCTCATTATGACAGCTATGGCAGCCCCTAACATTTCTGCTCTGAGTGAAGCTTTTTCAGTTTTCACTTCTATTAGCTTACTCCTGTCTTGCAGTGTCTCTTAATGGAAACATCCTGCACTACTGTTTGCAGAGTTTTAAGTGCTGGGCTGGGCTACTATTCTGCCTGTGTAATTGCCTGCTTCTAATTGTTTTCACCTGCTAGCTTCAGCAGTTATCCCTGCTAGCTTCCTATTAATTCTGTTGCTTCCTTTTTCCTCTCTGTTTCCTCACGGGGTAGCAACTTGCATACTATCTGCAACACGCTCACAGTGGCTTACACGTGCGCACACGTGCTTACACGGTCCAGAATCTACTTATTTGGGTTTAAACGTGCGTACACCCACGCAAACACTGTTACACGTCTGCCAACAGCCTCCAACATACTCAGCCTGCCTTACACGCGCGCACACCCGCGCAAACAGTGTTAAACATTTCCCAACACGCTCCCACATGCTCACACTGCCTTACACGTGCACACACTGTCCTACTCGCGCTTCATGGCGCGCACACATGCGCATGCAATGCCAGCAAGAAACATTGGTGTAGGTTACAGTGTACACCTTCCATTTCTTGACTTTCCATGACTTATCTAGTGGCACACCTCTTTCCACGATCTGTGCCTGTCATCTGTCATGTTACACTGGCCTCCAATGAACTGCATTTCTTTCTACCATTCCCCCCTGTGATGTCACCTATCTCCTACTCTATTCCTCCCCCTTTTGTATCTCTTACACTACTCAGACTGTGCTCATTTGGTATGTGACTGTGAGATTCAGTATCCGAACCCTCATTTACATGAGATTGCCTACTAATGCTTAGTTACATGTCTTAGACTCAGCTTCCCCTTAGCAACCACTACACGGTGGCCATGTTGGTTTTAGTCTGCTGGTCCCTGCATTGTCATTCCATGTATTGCATGAAACCCACATTTGTGGGTTTATAACCTTCTTTTTCATGATTTTATACAGCGCAGCCCGTTTGCGCGGGGCTGCGCTGGGTTTAAACATGGGATCGCGAAAAAAATTATATTTTTAATATTTTTGCATCGGGTTATCTTGCCAATGGCCACATATTTGGCCATTGGCATGCTGCCTGAATCATATGCAACCTTTTTTTGGAGTTGACATTGCTCCGTTGTGGATTTTGCAGAAATGTACTCAGTTGTCAACTGAGTACATTTCTGCAGCGAAAACGTCTCCTACACGGACTGGTTTCTGCTTCGTGGATCGCTAATATACCTCATTTGCATACCTTTCGGATGCAAGTGAGGTATTTAGCATGTCCATGCCCAGTCCGTGTAAGAGACGTTTTAGCTGGTCTCTTACACAGAGTTTAGGGCTGTTCCTGGATCGCGAGGCTTGCATGGAGTGTTGCATGTCTCTTACACTCCGTGCAAGCCTTCGTGAATCCTGCCCATTCTCTATTATGTTGCTGATCTAGTTCAGGAAATGTTATGGCAATATCACCACCACAACAAATTTTTCTTAAATGCAACACAGCATTTTTTTCTTCAAGGCTAGAAGGCACTGCATTTTTATATAAAGCACTGAAATGCAAAGTTATTTGCCAACAGCCTTCTGTGTAGAGTCTACATGTCCTCCCCGCGGTCAAGTGGCATTTGAAAGACATGCGTGAATGGGCATGCCTTCGTTTAAGGTTGGGCATCGAGCTGGCACCTCGGCACCATAAAAATCTACTGCCGATCATTAGCAGACCGGAGTTCCGCTGTGACGACTCCTAACCGGGAAAAGCTGAAAAAAGAACAACAACCTCTGCATTAATAACAGCTCTGTTTAATGTGGAATTATTTAGATGACTTAATTCAGAAGATATTATGCATAATGACTTAGCATATGTTATCAGGTGGTTAATATTGCTTATGCTGTCAAACATACTCTTCTATTTAAACTGTGCTACACTTGGCTGGGTCTTATGGTATGATGCCAGTGACCTTTATATAGTTTCATGTCATTCGTCCAAAGCTACCAACAAAAGAATGTAATTTGCTTCTTCATAACAATAATGAGTGTACACAGTTACAGTGGTTATAACTGCTGGTGGGGGTGGGGGAATATCTGTGGATGAAATTACCTTACGCTCTTATCATGAAGTCATTTTTAAACACTCTCTAATCTGACTTTGCATACCTAGTTTGCATGTGTGTTAGGTTGGAATACTTTGGCTACTGTGATTTTGTGTGAAAGCAATTTCAAATATATGACTGGTCATTATAATTGTTATTAATTTATTTGACACAGACATCTACAAAGGATGCAGTCAACAATGTATTGTTATATTCAGTGGGTTTAGTTGACTTGTGGGGATAAAAACTACTGACCCTACTTAGATGATAAAAACGTCATTAGTATGCCTTTGCAGAACTAGTGTGCACTCTTGTAAAGTGAATTGAAATAATTTAGCGTGGTAACTGTTAATCACAAACAGATCTATTATGTTTGCACAGTTAACAAAGTGGCTGTAATTTCCGAGCACAGACATTGATGGATTATAATGACAGCAGTCTGAGTGGTCTTCTATGGTTAAAATGTTCTGAAATGGGCACTGTTGTCATCGTTGGTTCATACATTTTATTTTACTGCTTACAGGAAAAATGTTCCAAATTACAAACTTAAAACACACTGTAACAAATGCTACTGTTTTAAACAAGCAATGCTCAGGAAGGTGAATCAAAGAATGCATACATTTATACATAGTCCTAAAAGTGTGCACAGGAGGCCCAAGGTACATTTAATCAGCTTGAGAGTGGCTTCTGTGTGGAGTCTGCATGTCCTCCCCATGATTGGGTAGCGTTTGAAAGACATGCGTGCGTAAATGGGCGTGCCTTCGTACATGGTTGGGTGTCGAGCTGGCACCTCGGTGTTTTGTAAAAATCTACTGCCAATCATTAGCAGAGTGGAGTTCTGCTGTGGCAACCCCTTACCGGGAAAAAGCCGAAAGACAAACAAACAACAACAAAAGACAATGGTAGTTCAAAATTATAGATTTTACTTTTGCAAAAATTCTATAAAAAAATGCAACCCACCTGAAGGGAGAATACCATCATGACTGATCACCTTAAAAGGTTTTGAGGCTCATCTTAAGCAGCATGTCTGATAATTAGAATATGGAGACTTAGTATTTTATATTGATATATATATATGCATATATTTATACTGACAATAAAGCGCCAGTTGGTCTGTAGTTTGCTTCATTGTCTTGGACATAATGCACACACTGCAATTATGTCATCATAACAGTTTGTTGCATTTTTCTTTCATGTTTTACGTCTTTACATTGCTTCTCCAAAAATGATATACAGGTAAGATATTCAACTTAAGAAAATTTTACTTAAACATAGTACCCAAAAGTATGCCTTAAAGTAAGTTAATATGCCATCAACAATAGTATCTGAGCTCTTTGCTTCCATATTATGTGCACTTTTAATATGAAATTCTCAAAGTAGTCAACTTTAAAGTTCCTGCTAAATGGTTGTAAGACATTGTCTAAACATGATTGTCTAACTTTTTAAAGGTCATTCATGTTTTTGTACCTGTAACCTTCTATAATCTAAATTGTAATATTTTGGAAATTCATATATACTGTATTCTCTTTCTGAGTGGTTTTAATTATAGTAGATAAGCAGTCTTGTATTTATTGCTCACATTCTGGTGATTTGTGCTTTGTACACAGTCTGAGCTGATTATATGTAGTACACCTTAATGTCTCCCATAACATGTGAGCACTTGAGGCATGATTCTAATACAAATATTTTGCATTCATATTGATTTATCAATGATAGTTACAGTGAAGTCAAATTCATTAAAAAATATATACATATATATATGTTGCCATCCATAGTGATTGAAAAGGATTTTTTTCTCAGAGGCAAGCCTCTTGTGCACAGATAGCCTTCACACTCCCCATACATATTTACACGTACTCCACAATTACAAAACACTAGGAACAAGTGTAAATGTGCTTACTGTATATGGATATCAGATACAATTGTCTGATTAATTTAGATTTGTTCTGTGTTTCAAAAACCAGCTGTCTCTCCATATTCTAATTATCAGACATGCTGCTTAAGACTAACCTCAAAACCTAAAACTATATGAAGTCCTACTGTTATTTAGGTGGTTATTGCTAGTGCAACTGGCATGTCTAAGCCAACAGTGGGTATGAAGATCTGCTCCTCCATCCCATAACAGAGACAGCATTAACTACTCTCTTTCTATTAACTTTTTCTGTGTTGGTGGTGCACCCCCTTTGGTAGACATTCCCTTGGTAATGTTGCATACATTGTCCTTTTTAAGCAGTGTAACTTTGGTTACCCTTCATTTCACCTGTTGCAAGGCCCTGTTATTGTTTCCTACAGGATTCATGTCCTGCATCATGCCATTTTACACATGGTTCAGATAACATCTTGTCCATGGCACCTTTACTAGGATGCACATACCATGCATGTAGATGGCCTATTTCTTGCTTAATAAACTTCAACAGCATTTGCCTCTGTCAGGAACTCATAGTAAGCCCTGTACACCTGTTGGTTATACATACATTTATTTGAATATGTATGTAGTAGGCTGTTTGTAGAAGTTATCCACTGCTGGATTCTTTCCTGGCAACCTGCAACAGATTAGCAAGCCCCTGCCTTGCTGTGCACAACCACCCTCCCCAGTATGTACCCTCTTGCTATTGGCATGGGCTCCCTACATGCCTTCATATATTTGTGCATTGGCACTATATAGTGGTATGCATACTCTGTTGCACCCTTCCACTTAAAAAGCAGTGCCCTCTATACAAGGGTTTTCATGTCCCATGTGTCCTCTCCATTCCTAGGTGCTCAATGTCCCTATGCTGCACCATCATGATTGCTGGACAGGACCGTGTCATACACCTACTGTGGTGGTGCACCACCCTGTGTTTCTCACATTCCATGGCTATTGGCTACACTGCTAAGAAACATTACAAGGTAGGCTGTCTGCATTCACTATCATACCCATCTCCAGAGCATTGTTATGAGAAGTCCTATAGTTCACAAATTTTCATCCCTAAACATTCCTAAGAAAAATGACACCCAGGCTTGATATCATACTGATAAGGGGAAGAATAGTGTGGTGATTGTACTGATGAGTCAGTTTAGTGTCACTGTTTGTAAAATGCTCACTGAATGTGATGTGCCACAGAGCCTAGATAGTGTTAGCCATTTTCAACAAGGCAGGTTGGAAGCATGTGACTACTATGTTCATGTTCACAGCCTGTAAGATATGACACCATGCTACAAAGATATGACAGCTCCCATTTATTGCACTGTGTTGCGCATCTAGTGATGCTTAAATGTGTGTCCATGCACACGGGCCTATTATTGGTCTCTACCACTGAACCAGTGCAATAGCCATTACTTTCTCAGGTGTTGTGAACTGTAGGGTCCCAGTGTATTGTTCCAGGAAGTTTAAGATGATTTTGCTCTTCCTAAAGAAGTGTTTATGTGAGATTCAGTCAGGGTGTTATAATGGCTTTTTTTGCAAACCAGATGCCTAAGCACGAGTTGAGTGGAATGGTGAGTGATGCTACAGGATTAGCCATTCTAGTGAGCAGTGCTGGTAACAGTACAGTGACATGTGGAGGTAAAAGCTTGTCCTGCTTTAGAAGTGTGAGGAATGGTTAGGGAGAAAGAAAGACAATCATTTATTTTAATCACCCCCCCCCCGTTATATTACTTGGTATACCAGTATCCTGAGGTAAGCAAGCTGTCTTTTACAGCAGCCACAGAGTCACAGCCAAAGTTGGCAGGATGCTGCAGAAGGCAGAAGCAACTGTAATGGTAATGGAGTGCATATGCCATGTGTGGTAATCCACTGTGTAAGTTCCATTTTACGTTTACCACATATGTGTACTACTACATTCTCTTTTTCTTGTCCTTCTGCAGTTCCAGTTTTGATTGAGGTCAAGGAGTAGCAACACTCACATCAACATGAGACAACCAATGTCTCTGGTACTGGGCACCAGTGATCACCAAATCTACCTCTAGACAGAGAGAAGGATATCACACTGGATGAGGGGACTTAGAGGGAGAGCTACTGACCTCTATGACAGATCACAGGAAAGTTGTGAAAGTTTTTCTTTTGACAGTAGCTGAGAAGCATTTCCCATTCTCTCCTGGCATCATTTCTTAAAGCTGGTGTCATCCAAAGTGAACCAAAACTTGGACCCCTGCCTCAGCACTGTGAAGTGCATCCTGGAATAACTAGTTGAATTTGATGAATAGCAGGATCTGACCATGAGTCACTAAAGCCTGCCCATGATGTTTGTTAGGGAGTTGACTGATGGCTGGATATTGCCGTCTGGGTCAGTCTCAAATTCATCTGTGGCCCTTACCTGTCCCCATTCTGGTGTTCCCTTCCCTCTTGTATCATTTCCCAATAATTAGTTCATTGCATACATCTCAACCTCTTAGAATAAGAAATCTGGACAAAACCATTAATAATGGTGGACAAAGGCCCCAAAATAGGGACAAATTTTACATATTGCTCTTACAAACTTAGAAAATTGATAGACTAACAGGCTTTGCATTAGGATGAATTTTCTGAAGGGTATTACATCTTGAAACTCAAATGTCTGTCATTATTTTCTGACTTCAACCCTCAATAATTTGCCAATAATTTACCAGAAAACCACAATTTTATGAGAACTGGACCAAAAACATGAGGCAAAAATCTGGACATTCTGGGAAAATCTGTCCAGTTGAGATGTATGGTTCATTGTCCAAACCTCACCACCAGCTGAACACCCTGTGTCAGTCTTTGTCCATCCACTGTCATCCCTAACTTTTGAATGTACACCACCCTGTCTCTGTCTGCATTTTATATTTGTTTGTCTACACCTGATACCTTTCTTTATCCCTCCACAACTATTCCTCTGTACCAGCCCATCTTCTTAATATATCAAAACTGGGACCATTTAACCAACAAAAATTATCAACTTTCCTTTCTTCCCTCAACTTGAAATAAATTGTGGTTATCCTTGTGAGTTTTCCTTTGCTTGCTATTCCCCCCTTTCATATGTTCCCCTTTCCTCCCCATTTCATTGATAAACTGGGCTGCCACTTTGTTATACTGGCAAGCAGCAGACTGTCTGAGGTTGCTGCTAAGTGGCATTTCATTGCACATGAGTGCACAGTACTGTGCTACACTAGCCTGCCTTAGTTGGGAAATCTGCCATATCAGTCAAGTGCATGTCTATAGTGCTAATTATCCACTGTGACAGCCTTGCTCTGCTCTATCCCTAACATAGAAGATTTTTTTTTATATTTTGCAGTCCTCTCCATGATATACTGGCCATATGCTGGCCTATCTTATCTGCTGTGGGATACACCACACTATCTGCTTCACAATATCTATCACTATGCAGTATGCAGTGCTTATCTATCAATCATAGTCTGTGCCTAAATTAAAAAAGAACTCTGTATATTAATTACATTGTTTTTTAATTGTTTATTGATTACAATACATACATCCCTTCTCCAAAATTTAAATCTACTATATGTAGTTTCAAACATTTGCCACAGGAACTATTTATCCTATAAAAAATGTTATACTGTTATAAGTAAGCAAATGCAAAACAATGAGAAACAACAAAAAACGTTGTAACATAATATGTAAACAAATGCAAAACAATGTAGAAGCTGTCCAATTTTCTAAGCAATGTAATACTTTACATGGTGAGTAGTTTGGGAAGACAGTGCACCTTAAATATCAATAAGGTACTCTACCTGTAGTACTGGGCCTGGAACTAAACACGCTGCTAGGACAGCATTACAGCTAGCCACCTGGTGGTGTAAACATTGACTCTAAGTGATTTGGTCACATTGACTAATGTTGATGCAAGTCCCCAACCCATGCAAAAATGGAAAAGGGGGGGGGGGGTTGATGATGATGACATACACTGTCAGGTCTTATTACCTGCAAGATTCATACTCTGAAATTTTCCCTTAGGAACTCTGACATAATGAAAAAAAGTATATATTGCCATCTAATATATTGTGATATAAACAATTTCATTATCATTTCAATATATACCAAGCAGAAGAAAAATTCCAGCACTTTTTGGGTAACACAACATTAAACACTAGTTTATGCTCTAGAAGTAACTATAACACAAGATCCCCCCTTATCAACAACTATGCTAAAAATCTTCTCCAAGGCCAATTACAACCTCTTACATGACAGCAAAAACAGTTTCATAGCACCTCCCCTCATTGATGGAACAGACACCTATGCCGAGTTATACACCGATGCTTTCTTCATATGAGCACCTGTACAATTGTATTGACGCTGCCGTACCTGATAGAACCAAAGCAAGATCTTCAAGGAAAAGCAAGCCTGCCTGGTGGACAACTGCCATTTATATGCTTTACAATAGGAAAAATAAATTGCTGTCTAAGAGTAGGAAGGAATGGTCTCAAAACTGGAAACACTCCTTCCTCATCATAAACAAACAGGCAAGTAAGACTCCTAGTGAAGTCCTCCAAGGTTAACTATGAATCCAAATTAGCTTCCCTAACTAAGGACTGCCACAAGGCGTTCTTTAGTTACATCAATAACCTCAAAGGTAAGGCCCAGATTTGCACTGAACTTGTAGTTAATGGTACTACATACAGAGAACCTGTGAATATAGCAAACCTGCTGGCTGACAGGTTCAGTGAAAACTTCACTACTCTGATCCTGACACATATACCCCAAAGCATCTCTAACACCCTTTCCTGACCTAGTATCTTTAAGGAGCAGGTCTTAAATGCCTTTTTAAGGCCAAAAACACAGCCTCTATGGGACCAGACAACACCTGGGGCTGTGCTCTACATGGGTTAAAACAGGAATTAACATCACCATTAGGCACGCTTTTCAGTCACAGCCTTAGCACTGGATTCATCGCAGCAGAATAGAAAACAGCTACCGTCATCCCTTTGTACAAATGGGATGCATCCACAGACCCCAGGAACTACAGACCCATTAGCCTGACTAGCCTTATCTGCAAGGCCATGGAATGAATCATCATGGACCTTATTAAATGTTCTAGAGGTAGAATAAGAGCTTTTTCTCTATGAAATTCTTGGCTACCAAAAATTGTCACATATCAATTTTCTTTGAAACTGGTTGTAACAATTTTGGTTGTTCTTCCTTGAACGTCAACATATCTGTCTTATACAAAAAGATGTCTCATGAATATTAGGTGCAAGCAGACTATGATATCACATACTTTCTAGAAAACTTTCTAATGTCTGCTTGCCATTTGAGTTGGTAATTAAAATATTTTTTTTCTTCAAAAAAACACATAAAAGATTCCTCAAATTAAATTTTTAGTGCTTTCGTTCTTTTAATCATAAAACAAACTTCTTCAGAAAACAAAATGAAAAACTATTTAAGTATACACCATGATCATGCTAATACACCATTCACATTACAAAGTACATTCTGAAAAATGATGACCCTCAGACATTACTGATTCTGCAGCCTTAGAAATACAGTGTCTGAGTCCTACTGCAATAGCATAAGATGTAAACATTGTACGATGATTCATGCGTCTGGTGATATAATCATCAAACTTTTATTGTAGTGCCACATCCTGCATATATCATAAAGCAGCTACACATACTCATATAGGGTGGCAAAAGTCATTTGTTGAGACTGTGTGTTTGTTATCATGCCCTCACTGTACTGTGTTCCTGTGTAGTATGCAGTAGTATACAATTAATATGCAAAGTCACCATACTGCACATAATTCCTGATACCCATGTAAAGCAAACATTTATGTGAAATTTTCACAAGGGCATAATGGGCACACAGCATGGAACTGCTATGCAGCTGCCCATTGGACTTCTCTGATGGAATCCAAACCTAGACAGTGGGCATAGCAAATGAATGGTGGCAGATCAGGATTCCTTACAATGAGCTTTAAATATAATGCATATTAGCAAATAGGTGGGCACTATGCCTTTTCTACAGAAACTATATACTTTGAGCTATCCCTGGAAAATAGTATATTGGGTATTAAGGGCAAGGGTATAAAGTACAGTTGTGTAAAATTTTACCATAACAGTAGATGTCCTTCTCTTCACTGGCCTTCACTTTCCTAAGGAAGCAATGTATGAGCCAGCAATAAACATCTTTTGCAAAGCCAACAGTACAACATACCAATGCACTTCCCAAATATGGACAGTCCTATAATGATATTCTGTCATTTCACTGTTGAGTATACATAACATTAGGGATCCCTTGCCAAGGGTGGCCTGACATCCGGCCAGTATACCAAAGCCTTTATGTTTCTTTAAGGTACACCGTAAATCACACACATGCTTCTTGCATAGCACAGATAATAAAGGTGATATCCAAATGTACCATCCTCAGGACTGAGACCCACAGTAGGAATGCCAGTCCAAGGAATGGAAAAAGGTAACTAGTACATCCAGAAGGCAAATAGACCAGGGGTAGGAGGGAGGGGGGTGAATACTGCAACAGTGAAGAGAAGAACATCTACTGTTATGTTAAGATTTTACACAATAGTACTGTCCTTCCATTTCACTATTGCAGTATTCATAACATTAGGGAGAGTGCCAAAGCTCAGGAAGAAACTTGGTAGGAGGAAGGACCAGCAGAGGTCTCTAGAAAGCCATGAAGGATGAACCTATCAAAACCAACTCTATCTCTGGAGATTCCATCCAATTTGTAGTGCTCGATAAAGGTATGCAGAGAGGTCCAGGTAGCTGCCTCAAGAAAAGAGTTAGCATCCAAACCCCTCAAAAAAGCACTAGAAGAAGCCACAACGCTAATTGAATGAGCTTTAACAGCCTAAGGAAGGCTCTTACCATGAAAAGATTAACAAAAAGAAATAGTTTTTAAGATCCAAGAAAAAATTGTTTGCTTGGATACAGCTAATCCTAAGCACCTAAGGTGACAGGAAACAAAAAGCTGATCAGATTTTCTAATAGTCTTAGTCTTATCCAAATAAAATCTGAGGTGTATATGCATATTCAATATGTGCAGCACCTTCTCACTGGAAGATTGTGGAGAAGGGAAAAAAGTGGATAAATGAATACACTGATTAAAGGACAACTCATTCACCACCTTAGACATAAAAGAAGGATTAGTAGACAATGACACCCTGTCCTTACGAGACACCAAAAAAGAAGGACAAGCCATAAGTGCTTGAAGCTCAGACACCCATATGGCAGAAGTAAGGGCCAATAAAAATGCATTTTTCCAACAGGAATGTTGCAAGGAAGCTGAAGCTGCAGGCTCTAAAGGATCCTGAGTCAATTTTTCCAAACAAAAATTAAGATCCAAGTGTAAGAATTGATAAGAGTGTACTATACCGTAATTAACTGGAAACACTGTAATGAGACTGAGAATGAAAGTCTTTATCTGTTAAATACCCAAACTTGTGCTGAGTAGGTGCCACTCTCTCCTTTATGGTCAAAGTCTTGTATACTTTTCAGAATGAATTTTACAACCACTGTAGTTTATTTAATAAGACTTTATTAGATGTCAACAATATCCAAATATGGTCTTCATTAAGAGTGCTGATAACAACAGTGCTGCTAAATATATTCTAGGTTTCTGCACATTTCTTCTAATTGTCCTGAATAATGTAAATAAAAACAGTCTTTATTTGACCTGACTTTTGTACTCAAGCTTGAGTGTCTGTAACGTCAGATTGAATGAACTAACCTTAACTGACTTTAACTGTATCTGAAGTATATTTTAACAATACCAAAACCCTGTGATTCTTTACATGCCCTCTTAACCTTGGTTCCCTTGGTTGCCAGGCTTGGCCTTGTATGTGCATTATTTAACATTTCATTAAGAAACATGCTGTAGCTGACAAGATTGTATCTTTTCCTTGAGAAAAGAACGTTCTTTATTTCTATATTTTTTTAAACACTTTACACTTATCTTTACTTTTTAATAAACTGTCTCTCATGCTTGACCAGCAACGTTATTTTTCTTTCTGCTTAACTGTCTTTTATGCATAAATGTAACACCATTTATTTTACCCTTTAGCCTATCTAATAACTATTTTAAAATGAAAGTGTCTAATCTAACAGTTACCCCTGAGGTCCCTGATAAAAGTCTGCAGTGACCTACTTCTGTAGTTACCTTACATTTGTATTGCTAACTACTGTATACAGCTTTATGCTGACTCAATTTGAAAATAAAAAAAATGTATTTGGTAAACCTGCACTTTTAATTTTGACCACTAGGTGACACTTGAGCATTTATGGCCTGTTTGGATTGAAGTCTTTTAACTTTATGATTTAATTATAACTAGGCAATTATTTTCTTTGTCTGGTGAATAAACTTGCAATTTTAATTTTGACCACTTGGTGTTACTTGAGTACTTACAGCCTGTTTGGATTGAAGTCTCTCAACTTTATTGATTTGATTTTTATATTGCCTAGATTTATAGTCTTTAGAGTCTGTAGTCTAAGTTCTGATGTATGAGTGATATATTTAAAACCTGTACATTATTCTGAAAATGAGTGTCTTTTAATTCTGTGGCTTTTAAAGTTGATTCATTTGTCTTTGTGAATCTTTATTTAAGTTAGAGTATGAACTGTTAATCCTGCCCATTTTTTCATATTTCTGTATGCTATAATGGTAAATATATGAATATTTATGAACTATAATAGTTGACTAAAACCTATACTTTCTGTATTCCAAGTCTATGCCTTTGCATTGTCTTAGTCTCCTTTTAACGTCTGACTAATGTACAATAATTATGTAAAGTGCAATGTAATCTGTAAACTTGCACTGTAATCTGTAAACTAATTAACAAATTAAGCCTGCCTTGTTATGCCTTGAGTCCATTCAATAACTATTAATACCTATTATTTAGATAACTTATCTTAATAGTTTACTAAACTTATACTTTCTGTATTTTAGGTCTATACCTTTGCATTTTATGTTAGTGTTAACTTTCTGACTAATGCCAATAACTTATGTAAAGTGTACTGTAATTTGTAAACTAATTAACAAATTAAGACTGCCATGTTATACCTTGAGTATACGGAATAACTATTACTACCAATTATTTAAATAACTTATTTTAATATGCCTGGAAAAAATAATTCTGTCACTTTACCCTTAACTAATGACTGAAATAATGTGAAGTAACGGAGTATTATTTTTATATTTTGCGATTTGACTGAAATGTACTATACTGAACACATAACTGAATATGAATGTCATATTCTGAAATTTAACTGAAATTTGCATTAGCATATACTGAACATTTAAAAATAACTGTGTATATTCTGAAAACTAACTAAACTAAAAGAATATTTGTTGCCAGTGTTAACTAAACACATATAAAAGCATAACTGAAACTGGTACATGTTATATTCTGAAAACCAAACTATTATTGCCTGAACACAGACTGAAAGCTAGTACTTTTGACAAATTGTTTGAAACATGAGAGGAAGAACAGGCTTCCTTGTTGGTCTAATATGAAAGACACCTTTTAGCAATTGTTTAGATTCAAATCTAGAAACTAACTGAGCAGACAAGCAAAGATGACTGATAAGTGGGCCTTAAAAGAAAAATAAGCCAAACTAGCATTGAATAGTTCACACAGATAAGAGAGAACAAAAGGAACATCCAAAGAAAGTGTATCCAGCTTATGAGAAAGACAAACAGAAAACCTGTCTTGGACAAGTAGGATTTCCTAGTATTGGGTTTCCTGGTCTCACCGCAGGACCCTAAGGACATTATCAGAAAAAAAGGTGTCTATGTGGAATAAAAATCCTATCACTCACAATGTCCGTTGAAAAGAGGATAGGTGGAGATGGATGAGAGATCCCTTGTCTTGTGTGAGTAGATCCACCCTGTGAGGTAACTTGGGATGATTGCCCTTGGCTAAATGCAGAAGAGGGAACCAATGCTGTCTTGGCCAAAAAGAAGTCACCAACAAGATTTTGGGAGCATCCTGTTGAATTTTGAACAGGACTTTTGGAATGAGGGGAAGGGGAGGGAAAGGAAAAGAAACATCCCCTTCCAAGAAAAAGATAGGGCATCTACATTCCAAACCAGAGGATCTGAGAATCTGGCACAAAATAGAGGAAGTTGTCTGTTCAGAGGTGAGGCAAAGAAATCTATTTGAAGAGTACCCCACTGGTGGACAATGTCCAGAAACACATCTCTGTGAAGCATCCCTTTGTGTAATTGAGTTAAGGACCTGCTTAGAGTGTCTGTCACAATGTTTTCACCTGAGAGAATGTAAATTGCCTGAAGAGTCACTTGGTACTGGACCGCAAGGTTCCAACCTGAAAAGAAGATAAGATCTTGTCCCCCTATTTGTTTACATACTACATTAATGTGGTATTGTCTGTAAATACCTTGAGAGGCCCAGGTAAGGAAAAGAGAATGAAAAGCCTGAAATGCCAACAGAAAAGCTCTCATCTCTTTGATACTGATGTGCTTTTTCTGTTAAAGAGGTGACCACACCCCTTGCACTTTTAGGGGGACAAAAGCTGCTCCCCATCCTATGTCTGAAGTGTCTGTGAACAGCTTCCTGAGAGGGAAGAGAGGGATAAAAGGAGAGCCTTGGATTCAGAGACAACTGCTGGATAACCAGTGAAGTTCCTTCTTGAGACAAGGCAAAAGAAAAACTACAAAGTCTAGGGGATGTACATGTTGAAGCCAAACTGACTTCAGGAACCACTGAAACTTTCACATGTGGAGTTTGGCCAGAGAGAGCCTAGGGATGGTGGATGACATGAATCCCAGAGCTCTCAGAAACTCTCTGGCATTAATAGAGGCCAGAGGAAGAAGAGCTTGAAAGAAGCAAATGAGTGTCATTGCCTTGGGTGGAGGCAGGAATGCCAGCATAGGCAC
This sequence comes from Protopterus annectens, assembly GCF_019279795.1. Classification (NCBI taxonomy): domain Eukaryota; kingdom Metazoa; phylum Chordata; order Ceratodontiformes; family Protopteridae; genus Protopterus; species Protopterus annectens. The sequence goes on along the minus strand of NC_056749.1, from coordinate 313,428,035 downwards.
TGTCTGAATCCTGCATCCCAGAAAAACATGGTCTTGAGGGGTCAAAACAGACCTTTTGAAGTTTATTGTGAATCCCAGGTTTTGCAGAAGGGAAATGACAAAATGAAGGTTTTGCAACTGGATCTCTGGTGAAGAAGCCTGAAACAGGAGGTCGTCCAAGAAAGGAAATACTTGGATACCCTGAGTGAGGCACTTAGTGAATACCCATGGGGGCAGAAGAAAGGCCAAAGGGCAAAGCAGAGAACTGAAAATGACAGGAAACAACACAGAAGCATAAAAACTTCTGAAAAGAAGATGGATCAGGATATGGAGAAAAGCATTCTTGAGAACCAGAGATACCATACAAGTCTGAGGAAGCAGAAGAGGAAACAAAGTCTGAAGGAATAACATTCAAAATCAGGGCACCTTAAGAAAAGTGTTTAGATGAAAGAGGTCTAGAATTAGTCACCAAGTACCCTTTTTCTGGGTACTAGAGACATTCTGGAGTAAAAACCATCCCCTTTTGGGACACAGGCACCTCTTGAAAAGTACCGGAGTCAAAAGATCCCAAAGCACCTCTGGAAAGAAAGAGAGTTGTTCTTGGTGGGGGGGACACCCATAAAAGGGGGAAGGGATTTACCAGTCATGAAATACCCCTGGAAAATGTACTGGACCCAGGAATCCTGAGTAATCTGTAGCCAAACAAGGAGACAGAGAGGCGAAGAGAAAGAGTAAGGTGGCTGGGAAGAAGAGGATAGTCAGACGGCACCTGGTTTATCTGGAAAAGGAGACTTCTGAGGCACTAAAATCTGAGTAGCCTTAGCAGGAGGAGCCCTCTTGCCACCCTTTTTACTCTTAAGAGGAGGGCAAGATTACCTGTGAGCAAAGGCTGGCTTACTGGTGTAGTTTTTCTGAAATTTAGACTCAGGAGAGACCAACACATTTCTGTAAAGCATTGCCCTTACCCTGCAGGAGCTTAAACATAGCAGGAGCAACTTCACCAAACAAGTGTTTATTTTCAAGAGGGGCATCCATCAACTTAGCCTTAATATCATCAGGCAAAGGTTGAAGCTGAAGCCAAGAATACCTCCTCATCACTTATTTAAAAGCAGCAGCCCTAGAGAAAACATTTACTGCATCATAACTACACTTGATGGAATGACGAGCCACCTGGGAGGAAGTCCTTCTAACAGGGAAAGAGCAGAAGTTTTACTTTGAGAGTCTGGAAAATCAGAAATAACCTGACAAGCCTGGGAAAGGAGAGCTGGCAAATACCTGGACATTCCTTGGTCCTGCTATCCTTATCAGAGGGCAGTAACGTGGGAGATGGGAGCAATTGAGATGGCTTGTCAGAAATGACAGATACCACTGAGGGGTCAGCAGGAGGACAACTGTACAATAATTTAGTTCTCAGGGACCCTATAGAATCTATCAGGTTTCTTGGGAGCAGGGGGACAAAGCCTTAGAAGCATAAGAAATTGCATCCAACAAGCCAAAACAGGAGGAACAGCAGAAGGTTTAGGAGAGTCCATCTGCAACAACTCATAGTATCTTTTATGCACCTCAGAAGCCTGAGCACAGTCCCATTTAAAGAACTTCATCATCCTGGAAATTGTGTCCTCAAATGAAACCTCTTCAAAGAGAGTATCAGGACTGGTATATTCCTCTTCCTCTGATCCATAGACCAAATGAGAAGGAATCTGAGAAGAGTAAGCAAGGGATTCCTCATCTGAATCCAGCTCCATCACAGAGGAATCATGTTCCCTGGGTCTTTTTAGGGGAGTAGAGGACTAAGGGGGGACTGGAACATAAACTCCCCCGAGGAGGTTGCCATTAGAACACTAAACTAACCCTGAGTGAAGGACTGCCATTCACTGTGTGGATCCTTAGGAGCAGGATTGATATATTTATTATTTTTCTTTTTCTTCAATGGGATGTCCACCTTATAAAAATTTGGAAGGCTCTGATCCAGGACAGCATTCAATGATAGCAGTAGGGACTTCTCTAATATTTGAGGAACACCTCTAGGCTCCTTGGAGATAACCAGCCGTGGTTCTCCCTGAATGTCCAAAACAGACATCTGCAATGCCACCTCTGACATGCTTAAAGTCGGATCCCAACTGGCCTCCAACCCAGTTGTGGTAGAGGAATCCAATGATAAAGCCAGGCAAACCTCCAGGCATTCACTCACCTTGGGAGAGATGTCCAGCGAAGGCTGAACAGCAGAAGATTTAGGCCTAGGCTTCTTGGCCTTCTTCTTCACTGATAGCTGTCCCTTGGAGCAGAAAGTGCCTTCTATTGTCTCTTTCACAAGAGTCTTAAGACACTGATTTTCAAGATAGAACACCAAATAAGATAGTTTGCTATGAAGGATTTTACATTCAAATGCCTGACAGAAGGAACAGGACGTATGGCCATGAGAGGCACCTAGGCAAAAAGACACTGATTGTAGTGATATTTATAAAGAACCACCCTTGCACTCTAGCATTTACTCTTCTTGGATGACATGAAACCCCACAAGCAACAATAAAAAAGAAATAGTAAGAAAGAACCCCAACAGGGTACTTGTCTGCAACATTCTTCCAGAGACAGGATAGGTATGACTTCAAGTGAGAAACCACAAAGTAGTTGCAACAAACTTGTGAAAAAATCAACAAGAAAGGTAGAAAATGACTATGAAGTCTAATGTTTTAGTACACATCCATCCAAGGTACTCATTTGCAGTACTTTGTCTCTGTAGTAACATATTGCCAAAAGAGAATGTCAAAGTTAGTCAGACAAGTGCATTGAAGAACACTTGTATGAGTTCCATAGTAAAAACACATTATAGAAATAGATTATTTTAAAGATTCACATAATGAACTCAAGTTTCAAACTGAAATATATATTAAACTGCTTTTCTAATTCTGTAATACATTAAATTGAATAAATTCTTCTTTGAGAAAATGTGTATCAGAAAGATAGCTTGTTGTCTTAAAGAAATCAGAATAAGACTTCATTAGCACATATCTGGCACAGCAATATACCAGTATTAGACTTTTTTATGCTTATAGACTTTGATTATTTGAAACTATATGGGATGGAGAGTATGAAAGGATTCTTGAACTAATGGAGCAAAACAAGTTAACTCATTGCAGCTGTCTGCATAGAATTTGGAATGAGTGCATACCTCTCAACCTCTTAGAGCAAGAAATAAAGCCATAAGTAAAGGTGAGACAAAGGTCAAAAAATAAGGACAATTTTTAAATCCCCCCTGAAACTTCTATCCATACACCTATACTCCTCCTTACCCCAAGTTTACTTCTAACTTTGTTCTCTCCACTTCCTTCCTTCCATCTACTCTTTCTTTTTCCCTCCCTCTCCTACATTCTTCCCTGTCTATCTGATCTATATTATATCACACTGCTCCCATAAAATCATTTACTCCAACCTGTCTTCCTGGACATGAACTCTTCACTTCCCAGTATCGTCATTCCTACTTCTGTATACAACCTCTCTAAACCTATCAACAATCACACAGGTATTGTTAATTTAATATGCCATTTTAACCTGTTTGTAAATTTTGCTGACTGTAACTGATTTTTGTTAAATTTTCTTGCACTGCAGAGCTTCTCTCCATCCAACTTTTGCATATATGCTGTTTATACCTAAAAATCAATCATGTTGCTATTTAATCATTTCATTTGCTATTGTAACCTGATAGTAATTTTTTGCTGACTGTAAGTGAATTTTGTTACATTTTATTCTCTGAGGAGCTTTTCTCCCCAGGTCTCTGCTGAAAATGAGCCAAAAGCTCAATCGGACTAACCCAGTTAACAAATGTAAAATAAAATAAAATAATAAATAAATAAATAAATAAATAAATAAATATTGCTCTTGCAAACTTAGAAAAGGTGATAGATTAATAGGTTTTGCAATAGCATTAATTTTCTGAAGGATATGAAGTCTGAAAGTAAAATGTCTGTCATTATTTTCCAATTTCAAACTTTAATGATTTACCACTAATTTGCTAGAAAACCACAATTTTATGAAAAATGGACCAAAAATATGAGGCCAAAATATGGACATTCTGCGAAAATCTGTACAGTTGAGAGGTATGTAGTTAATGGCATAGGACAGAATAACAATGACTTACCTCATAGGTCACATTGTCTGCTAGCACACAAGTTTTTGGGGGGTGCATGGTGAGATGTACACTTTTAAGGGAGCGATATGTCTCCAGCTGCCAGATTCAACAGCAGGCCTGTCAGACGAGACCATGGCAGCAACTGAGGTAAGTCATTATAGCTCACTACTTTGGGCTTTTAGGTTCTGAGGTGACTCCTTAGTCATCTGCACAGTGTCTGTTGGCAGTTTAACCAAATATTTATATTAAAAAAAAAAAGACAAAAAAACAGTTTCAATTCATTTTGATGTTGGCAATTCGTGAGTCCCATTGGTTCATGGATTTAATTATTTCATTTTATTTAAAAAAAAAAAATATATATATATATATATATATATATATATATATATATATATACATATATATATATATATATATATATATATATATATATATACATACATACAAAAGGTGGCAAACACTCCATGGTTGTGGGTGACTAGTGAGTCTCGTTTTGTAGAAGAGGGAGCTCATTATTTTAATTCTTTTTTAATATAATGAAAAAAAAATTGTTAATAGGGTACAAAATGATCCATGGGTTTGTATGACTGGGGAGTCATTTTTTGTGGTAGTCGAGCAGGTTTATTAATTATATTAAATACATACTCTTCCTCCCTAAAACAGCTAACCACATCAAGACCTCCTTCACTATCCAGTCACTCAATAAGACACCAATTGTAGCTGAATCAAGCTCAAAACTTTCTGGTATTACAATCGATGACCAACTAAAATTCGATCTCCACATAAATAATTGTATCAGGAAAACCCACCTTAAGCTCGATCTACTATATAGAAATAACAAATTTCTTACGCAGGAAGCCAGGATAGCCCTCACTCATGCCTATCTTCTTCCCTGCTTAACATATCAGCTCCTCTCTCCTTGCTAGACTTCAGACTACTTATCAAAAAGTAGTTAGATTTGCATCCCAACAACCCTACAGATCTCACCACCATCTCTAAGATACTTAAACTGGCTCGAACTACCCCAACTCCTCCTTCTTGCTCAGCTCCAAACCATACACTCAATCCTATATCAGCCACTATTCTCCTACAAGAAACCTCCGTAGCTCTTCCCAAGACCTTCTAAAAATCTACAAGCCCAAATCTAAAGCAGGACAAAACGTATATAGCTATCACCCCTCTATTGAATGGAACAAACTTCCCCTCGAGATTCGAACACAGGCACATCCCAAACAGTTTAAGCTAACACAAGGAATATTTCAATAAGAAATGGCTCTGACAATGCTCAAATCCTCTTTGAAAACTTTCCATTCTCAGCTTTCCTCAATCTATGTACTTCTCTCTGTAATACTCACATAACTTCTGATCTGATTTGATAAAAAAAAAACAAAAAAACACACACCTGATTTTTTTACTTTATATTCCTTTCTGCTTAACTAATATATGTACAACAAATTGTTACCTGTATAAGATTTAGCTGTATTCTACTTGTATAAAATCTATACTAAGTACTTAATATTATACTTGTATGTACTGGAGCTTTTCTCCCCGGGCCTCTGCTGAAAAAGGGCTTCAGCTCAGTCAGACATTCCCAGTCAACAAATGTAAAATAAATAAAATAAAATAAATAAATAAATATGCAATTTTATTAAATAAAATTTAAAAAATAATTAATAAATCATGAAAGGCTGCAAAGGAATTCTTGGTCTTGGCAGCTTCTTAGTCACATTTCATGAGACTCGTTAAGTCCTCAGGCTGGCCGAGGAGATTTCTACATGCCCTTCCCTTGTCAGTCTATTGATTGTTTTATATCTGTTGTCTGTTTTCCTTGAGGTATGTATTTTCTTTTAGCACAATATTTATTGTGGTAGGAGCAGAGCATGGCATTCCAGAGCCCCTGCAGCAGATTATCAATTTTCTGTCACTGTACATTTTTCTTGTGCCCAGTGTGAAGTGAAGGCAGGTATCTAGAGGGCTTTACATTCAAGAACCACACAGCAGCACAGCATCCATAGATTTATTGAACTGACAATTTTATCTGATTTTTTTTGTCATGTTCTCCTTTCCCCTTGTTTTTTTTTTCTTCTTTTTATATTAATACTCTATTTTTCAGGTTCCACTACAGTCCAGTCAATTAAAGAGAGGTAGCTTCATCTGCGTTGAGAGGCTCAAGGCTTAATTTCTGACTTACAGACAGTGGGGGCAGCTGAGCAGAGTCATAACTCCAAGAAGAGAACATTACTGAATAAGGAAGGGGTTTCAGCCAAAGAACTAGCCCTGGCCAAGAAAGCTCAAAAGGAAGCCAACAAGGATTCCTCCAGTCAAATGATCACCCCTTCCTGTCTGTCTGAAGTATCATCAGAATGTCAAGGTAATGTTTCTGGTGGGACTGCTGGCCTGAGTCTTATAGGAAGGTGTCAATCTTCTGAGGATTATTTGGAAGAGTTTATGGATTCCTTGCTGCAAGAGGGGAGGGTTAGGCTGTTTGACCTAGCTCTGGAAAGCAATTTTGGTGTCTTTGCAGTTGCTGCCAGAGAGGGAGGAGGTATTGATGCTGGTCAGGTTGCTCACCCATTATTACCCAGCTTGAACAGTGAGCTCGGGCTGGTCAGTGGTTCAGGGATATAGCTCTTACCTCATCTACATGAATTGTGTTTCTTAATTTTTGTCCCCATTGTCTACTCCCAGCTTTTCAGGTTCCAATTCCCCTGGGTCTCATATTGCATTGCATGTTCCCATCAAGGTCAAAGATAAGATTATTAAAGGTGAGTTTATAGAATCATTTGACCAGGTGGATACCAAGGGCATTAAACGCATATCAGCCCTTCTGTTCCGACAACACATTTAACAAGAACCTGATGGCAGCCATAGCAGCCATTGGGAAAAAGGCATCAGCCAGAACACTGGTCAGGAATTGGGACACTTGGCCCCTGGGTTTGTGGTGTTCATGGGAGTAATTATTGAGAATGACCCCAGCCAGGCCGTGACTTTACTAAAGTATTTTGTGGCCATAAGGGAAGCCCGTCACTTGAAAGGGGGTTCTGGTATGGCATACTATGATCAACATTTTAGGAAACTGAAACCACTAGATAAGTCAATCAGGTGGGAGTTAAGGCATCTCAATATATGGCTCACTACCATGCTGGATAAGCTGACTGCCACTGGGAATGATGGAGGCAGTAGTACTACAAAGGAAACAAAGTTTTGCTGGGCCTTCAACCACCGCAAATGTCTTTGGCCTGCCTGCAAATGCTGCCACTTGTGTTCAGGATGTGGGAAAGGTCATTCCGCCTCCAGGTGCTGGGGATTAGTTGTCAAGGACAGGCTTGTTTTTCCCATCTCTCAGGCAGACACGGAGCTTGGGGGGGGGGGGCCTACAACCTCTCTGGCAGGGTCCTTAGCACATCTCAGCAGGCATACCCCCCCATTTGCCCAGATAAATTGATTCACTTATTGTCAACTTATCCAGATCAGAACGTGGCAGCTGCTCTTGTTAAGGGCTTCTCTAGTCATTCCACCTCAACTGGATTCTAATTTAGTTAAAGATCTTTCATCCATTAAGGGACATGAAGAAATTGCTGCTATGTTAACTCATTCACTCCAATGGAGCTCAGGAATTTTGTGCTGCAACTGACAATGAGTGGGGCCTAAGCCTTTTTACAGAATCAAATTACGACTTCACATTTCAAACAAGTGTTCATATCTCTGGAGCCACATGGGTTATAAAAGAAATATAAATGCAAAACCTTCAGCACAAACTATTTTTATAGTGGTAGGATTCTTTAGGTTCTAGGTCTTAAACTGAATTTTATGTCACAGTAAATGCAGTGACTATTACATTTGCAATATTTCGTAAACAACTTAAAATATCTCAGCAGCCACTCAAGTTACACACATACTGTCAGCAGTATTTTATTCATCTGGCTGACAGCTTTCATATGAGGCTAAGGAGTTCTGTCTGTATTACTTGGCTGTTGAGATATTTAGAAAAATTTGAAACTTGTATCTATATAAATTAATGTTATAAAAAACAACAGTTAATATCTCTTTACCTGCACTAGACAGAGGTCAAATATTAATACACTTGAGTTTAACATTGATTAATCTGTACAATGAAATCTTTTAAAACCTTGTACATAGCATGGTTTTGGAATTACTGATGCAAATATGAACAAGCAATATTTGATGCCTGTAGTCATCAGTAGCAGTTAACTGCAGATGCACCTGGAGGAGTCACTCAAATGTAATGAGTTAAGAGAAAATGGCATTCAGCTGACAAGATAATTGGCCCCTTTCTCCACCCCCTATTGGCCTGCTTTTAAAATTCCCCCCATTGGTCTTATTCCCAAAAAACTGCATGGTGAATTTAGGTTGATTTATCATCTGTCCCACCCTGCGGGAGGTTCAGTCAAATGATTTTATTGACAGTGAGTTGGCCAAGATATGTGTCTGTTCCCTTGATCAGGGGGCAGAGGTCACTTTGGACTATTCGGACCCCTGGATGTGCAAGATGGATATCTAGTCTGCTTTCCAACTTCTCCCTGTGAGACAGGAATATTGGCCTTACTTAAGTTTTAAGTCTGAAGGTAAATTATTTTTTGACACCGTAATGCTGATGGAGTGTTCTGTGGCTTGTGCTACCTTCAAACTGTTTAGTACAGTCCTGCACTGGTGCTGGGAACAGTGACACCCCTCCAGTCAGCGGTTCACTGCTTGGATGATTTTCTGATAGTGAGGGAGGGTCACAATGATACATTGGAGGGCATGTCCATTTTTAAGGAGTTTTGTTCTGAGTCAAGGTGTACTGCTGGCCAGTGATAAACCAGAAGGTCTGAGCCACAGTCCTGATCTTTCTGGGTTTGGAATTTAATACCACTGATAAGTCATTGAAGCTTCCATTGCCCAAACTTCAACAAGTCTGGTGGTTGCATTGGAGGTTTTTGGGCTCTTGCAAAGCTTGCATAGGGAAATCATATGGCTACATGGGTTGTTGAATTTTGCCTGCAGGGCAATTTCTCCAGGAAGGACCTTTCGGTTGCCTGTTTCTGATGTTTTGAAGGGAAACAAGCCCAAACATTATTTCATATGGCTGACCAGAAGGGTCAAGAATGACCTTCAACTATGGTTCACATTTTTGAGTCAGTTCAATGGGATATCATTTTGGCAGTTCACTTGAGTTTCCTCCAGAGACCTCAAGCTCTTCACAGATGCAGCAAAGGCATCTGGTATGGGTGGTTACTTCCAAGGCAGCTAGTTTGCTGAAAGGTGGCCTGAGAGCTGGTCTAAGGAGAGGAAGAGCGACATTACATTTCTGGAAATTTCCCATCTTGGTATAGAAAGACAGGTTAAACAACAGTTGGGTAGTTTTTCACTCGGATTATATCTCAGTGGTTCATGTCCTCAATAAACGATCTTCCAGGTTCAAGTGGGTCCACTCCATTATCAGGCTTTTAGTTTTGTTGAGTCTGAAGATTAACTTGCCATTCTCTAGTGTGCATGTGCCTGGTCATCTTAACCCTGTACCTGACAGTCTTTCCCGTTTTCAGTTTGCAGGTTTCGCTAGCTGGCCAAGCATTGAGATCCAAAGGGCACTTCAGTTTCTGTGGGAGTGTGGTTAATTGAAGAGTAGTACCAGTATCAATCTTGGTCAGCTTTTTGGGCCAGCAATACCTGGAAGGCATATTCTTCATCCCTTCAGGTTTTTAGGGCTTTCTACAGGTCTTTGCCCTCTGGTCTGAGGACATGGGTTGTGCAGTTGTTGCTTCAATTTCTAATGGCCAGGTCTTCTGCAAGTGACATAAAACCATCAGGGTGCACTTAACAGCTTTGGGATGGCTGGACCGGTTTTGGGGCCTTCAGGAATTATCCATCCACTGGTTGATTGGGAGGTTGCTCAGAGGCCTTGAGAATATGTGAGGGCTTTTCCAGGATTCCAGGAAGCTTATTGGAAGACAACTCCTTCCCCTTCTTGTGCTGGGTCTGTATAAGACCCTGGGCGGTTTTCACACATTTGTTATTCTAGCAGCTTTATTCATGTCCTTGTCTGTTATAGCCTTTAATGCTAACAAACGTATCCTTTACCTTTGTTGGAAGGACCTTGTCATTCACACAGATTTTGTATTGATAGGGGTAAAGAAATCTAAGATGGATCAAGCTGGCAAAGCACAGCAGGTTTGATTAGAGAAGGTGAATGGGTTGGCCAATACACTGGTTCAGATTGCTACATAATATCACTCCCAAAGGAAGGAGGTCTGGCCAAGTTTTTGTTCAGGTTTCAGGCAGACCATTTAGCCTGGCTGAGATTAATTTTCTGCTTAGAAAGGCCATGACAGGGCAAGGAATTCATCCACGAGGCTATTACTTGCATTCCTTCCACATAGGTCGCACCTCCGACTTGGCCATGAAAGGACATTCTGTGAAGGTCATTCAAAAAATGGGACGGTGGGTGTATGATGCCTTTTTTTGTCTTACATCACGCATTATTATTTTTTATTTCTATTTCAGGAAAGGAGGTCATTTGGCTCTTGGATCATTCTTTCATCAAGCCTTAGTCTGCCTGGCTGTTCACTCCAGTTCTTTTGATCTTAACAATTGGACAGTTCATCCATTTGGTTTTCCTGGCCTCCTTTGGTTTCAATCCTTGGAGATCTGGAGTCAAATTACCATTAAGGAAACCTTACATGGAGTTTTGGTGATTCACCTTGGGGTTAATGTTTTTGCTTAGGCCTCTAAGAAAATCCTCTTGGCCAGAATGCTGTCTGATATGCACTGTTTATGGCAGTTGTATCTTAATTTGGTTTTATTCTTGTCTACTATCATCCCAAGAACTTATTGGAAAGGTGCTAGAAGGCCTGGTGCTATTGAGATCACCAGGAGTTCATCAATCATAGAGCTATGTGGGTGGCTAGTGAAACTAGTTTCCATGTAATTCAGCACAGAGACCTCGCTAGAATAGATTTTGATTTTTATAATTCAGACAATGTTTATTTGAACAACACTGGTTTTGATTTGTTTAATTTAGATATTCTTCTTCAAGGTTTAACTTGGTTCCCCCATGACCCAGATTATCCATTTCAAGGCTGGCTGTTGGGGGGATGGAATGACATGCCTAGTTGGCAGTTGCCTTACAGCTTAACCCCCTTGTTTTCCACTCTTTTCATGTTCAGCAGCCTTGGATCTCCTTAAGTTTGTCCCAGATTTGACTGGTGGCCACATCAAGGGGTATGTGGATTGGAAGGATGAATTAAAGGGATTTTGCCACCAGGTCCAAGGTAGCTTGGATTACACACCCATTTCTGAAGAGGCAGCTGGAACAGGCTGGGTAATGCCAAGTGGCTTTGTGGTAATGGTTTAATGGTTATTGGTTTATATGTTACATTTGAACTACTGTGGCATCATTATTGGCTGTCAATGGCATTTATTCAATAAAAGGTCAAAAAGTCAATGTTGTGTTGTTTTTGACTCAGCTCAGTGGACAGTGATGACTTACCTTGTATTGTCTGCGAGCACACAAATCTTCGGGGAGTGTGGTGAGATGTACCCTTTTAAGAGAGTGATATACCTCCACTCACCAGATTTGTCAGCAGGCCAGTCAGCCCTCCCACCCTAATCCTTATTCCAGAGTCAGGTGGTGACCTTATGGCTTCATCCTCCTTGTTTTCCTTCCTGTTCCTGTTCAGTGACCTTGGCTCTTCTCATGTTGGACCTAGATTTGACCAGTGGCCACATCAAGGGCTATGTGGCTTTGAATTATTGTGGCATCATTATTGGCTGTAAATGGCATTTATTCAATAAAATGCCACAAAGTCAGTGTGGTGCGGTCTTTGACTTGACTCACTGGACAACACATTTTGGTCAAAGTAATAAGTAATAATGTATTCTGAGCAGACATTTTTTGATACAGCATAAAGGATTTTGTAAAAAAAAAAAAACAAATCTATAGATTATTTCCCATATTTGTCACCATCTTCCATATCTTTCTCTCTGAACCTCTTCTCATCAGTGTTGTTACAAGGTTCAAGATTATAGACATGCATACAGTACTGGCTATCCTACAGACAGTCTTTAAAAAAGAATAATCCATTAGCAATTCCTACTGGTGATAATTCTCCCTACACTTTCAAATGATTGTACAAGGCCCTATTTCACTTCTGCAGCTGCTACATCCGCCCTACACACATGTACAAAGAAATACCTACTCTTTTGGATTCACCTTTTCATGTGCATGATAGATAGATAAAAAGATAAGACAAACAGTCAGTATAAATGGATCCATTTGAGTAGTGATGGTGGGGTTATCAGCTAACATTAATGATTTTTTTATGTTTCCCAGGGGAGGCCTACTTGACTTTTTCCTGCAGCAAGATGATATTTCATTCTGTAGGTTGCAGACCAAGGGAGTAAGAATACAGATACAGTTACTGGGGTAGGAGTGTATTATTACTTTTTAGCTACTTTAGGATTCAATATGAGCTAGATGAAGATTTTTCTTTCCTTTATACTGAAAATAGGGTACCATATTCCGAGGAAAGTGAGAGAAATAGAGCAAGATGATTCTCTCTCTTAAATTGTTCATTACATAGTTAAATTATGCAAAGGGAAACTGTACATTACAAGCATATTTCATAGACCAAGTCCCTTTTGAGACATCTACTTAAGGAGAAGATATGTGTATTTGGGGCAGATATAAAATGCATACAAGTCACTGGCTAGCTACAGTGGAAAAGGCAATGATTCTGAACCCGTAGTTAACTCTTTAGCAATTTGAAGGTTATAAACATGAAAATATATCTGCATGTCATTCCTAACAACCATTAAACTTTATTTTTTGTAGCTTCATCTGATTGTTGTACATATCTAAATAGCAGTATAAGAGCAAGCATACTTTTTTCTATTGTAACATTACAAATGAACATTTTCAAACAATTCATATTAAAGTGGGAGGAAAACTTTTTTTCCCAACTGATAATGTTGTGGGATTCTTCCTTCTAAGAGTGTCTGAGAAGATGAAATGTCAGAGTGCCAGGAGCTGCAATAAAATGCATTTTTTCTTGTTAAATCTGAGAATCATTTTGGGGGAATATGCTAGTGTCATACTCCTTCTACCTCTCAACTGTACAAATTTTCGCAGAATGTCCAGATTTTGGCCTCCTATTATTGGTCTGTTTTTCATGTACTTCTGGTTTTCTGGCAGATTAGTGGTAAATCATTACATATTGCAGTTAAAAAAATAAGGACAGACATTTGAGTTCCAGACTCAATCAATATTTAAAAATGTTCCTTATTTTTGGGCCTTTGTCCCATTTTTATTTATGGCTTTGTCCAGATTTCTTTCTCTAAGAGATTGAGAGGTATGCTTCTGAACATACTACAGCTTAAAGCCATACATCTTTGCACCAACTTCCCCAACATTGAATCAACATGTCAATTCACGTGGGCAAATGGATATTCTTTATTACTGTAATGATACTGTTTGACCTTCTCCTAACACAGAAGATAGAACAGGAGTTAATTTTTTGCAGAAAGTTTAAATCTCAGCAGTACAAGTTACAAAACTTTGAAAAAATGACTATAAGCCAGTAGAAATAACAGTTAACTGCAAAAGTCACAGCTACACATTAACAGTGCTTTTGCAGAGGAGCAGGATACCTGAGCCCCACACAAACCTCCTAATTATAACAAGTATGCCAAGATCACTGTACTTTGAGGAAAAATAATTTTCTCCAAGATGCATCAGTTTCATACTTATTATATATTTTCACCTTATCCTAATTACATTTCAGCTGGTCTAAGGTCTGCTCCTTCAGTCCTGGAACTTCCAATGGGAAAACCTTTTACAGACAATTGAAATTGCTGCAGTAAAGTACATAACATGATAGTGAAATCAAATGTAATTGCTGGAAAATAGTTATAGTCTAATAATGAAATTGGTTCCTTAATGTAGGAGGTATTTAGAATGTGCCTGTCTTTGATCAAGACAGTAACTTCTCTCAAAATTACTAACCATAGCTCTCAACCTTCCTTTCCCAAAATAAGAAACACCAGCCCTCATGATGTAGAGCAAATGAGCAAAATATGGAACATATACTAATGGCATACTAACAAATTCAACTAGGAAGGTCATAGGATAGTTAAAATATGCTGGTTTTACTTATAAAAAAGATCTTTTAATGAATTAATATGATTCATTTGTACTTACCATGAATATCAGTTAAAAAATTCATAACAGAATGTGTCAGACCCTTTCAACATGGAACTTCAAGGAGCATGAACATTTTAAGACCCCAAATGAGGTACGCTCCTCATAATGAGGTACAATTGACAGGTATGCTACTAACATATAGCTCAAACATAAAACATGTTGTCCCTACAAGTCTTAAAAAATATTGAAAATGTGAAAAAAATATTTAAATCTGATTTAATATGTCAGTTTTTTATTACATATTTTATAATTAAAATGCTATCTCAGGGGCACTTTACAGCACCCATCAGAAGTCTGGTGTTTTACTTTAACTACCACTTTCTCAGGAGTCATTGCTTATAAAGCTGCAACTGTCAAAATTCATGTAAGCATTATTTAATTGCAGTTTTCCCATAAGCTCAGTTGTACTTGGGTGAGTCATGGGGCAGGGCTTATGAGGCCACAGAGCAAGCAATGGCTCATGGTTCTGGTAGTAGCTGAAAAGAACCAGCAAGGCAGAGAAGGAGTAGGCTGCCAGTTAGCGCACAAGTATTTAGCCTGTTTGACTGAGTGGTTACCCGTTTGCTATCCTGATTTAACTTGTGTGTGGCTATGTTCACAGGTTTGATTTTCATCTTGCTGGGTTTTACATTAAATTGAGGGGTGAAGTCACGGAGGCAGATAAAACGGAATTTGCAGTGCTTACCCTTTGTAAATATATGCTAACACAAACTTGTTGATTTAATATTTTTCAAAGGAAGAGACCAATGTTTAAAATGTAACTAGTCAGGGACAAGGGAATTCAGTGTTTGGGCTCTTTGACTAGGTGCTATATTAAATGTTTGGTCATTAAAAAAAAAAAAAAAGGAGAAGTGAAGGAAATAGTTTTGAGATGATGATCGCAGATTTATAAGCAGAT
This sequence comes from Protopterus annectens, assembly GCF_019279795.1. Lineage (NCBI taxonomy): Eukaryota > Metazoa > Chordata > Ceratodontiformes > Protopteridae > Protopterus > Protopterus annectens. Next base: position 313,412,831 of record NC_056749.1, on the reverse strand, counting down.
GTTTGGACTGAATTTAGGGAAGAGAAACTGGCAGCAGGTGCAATGTTTGCTATTAGTGGTTACTAATTAATCTCTTGAGGCTCATACCTCTCAATGTAGGTCTTTATGAGTATCTTTTCTCATTTTGAGTCTTAAAAAGTCTGTGTTCCTCATATTTCCATATTGAAACAGTCTTTCACACTGTCATTGTTAAGAATTATTTTTGGAGTATCTATGGTAAAGGACACTGATTTATATTAATTCTTCAAAATAACTCTTCATATGTATAAAATAACATTTTAAATAAAGGAAAAAAATCAAAACAACACCACAAACTGTTGAACAAACAAAAAATGCAGGACAAAGCACTTCAAGCACCAAGGAAATCTTCAGCTATTCAGCTCTTTATTAGGGTTAAAACCAGAATGTAGTGCCACACTGAAAGAAAAATGAAGTTAAGCACTTTTCGTCTGGTGCAATGACCAAACTCATCCAGACAAGTAACAGCAGGAGGCACACAGGCAGTTTATATATATATACATATATATATATATATATATATATATATACATATATATATATATATATATATATATATATATATATATATACACACACACATATATTTATATATATATATATATATATATATATATATATATATATATACACACACATATATATATATATATATATATATATATACACACATACACACACACACCAGAACACACTTCCCTACGCTCCCTAATTAAACAATTAACTCATACAAAACAATTAATTCTATACATAAAATGCAATTTGAAAATCAGTTTAAAAATCATTCTTTAAAACTAGTTAGTTCACACTAATATTACAAACAATACCACATCTACTACCATAATTGTGGCAACTATTAGTAAGAAAACATGAAACAAATTACCTGATTTACTAGGAACTTAAAAGACAAAAATCAAGAATTCAGTAGTCAGAAGTGTATTTAAAATTCAGATCTTGTATTATTCAGCACCTACACTACTGTAAAGGTTGCCACCTAGTGAAAATTAAACCACTCACATACTAAATTAGCCATGATTATCACACTGGTATAAAGTCAACAAATGTGGATAACTCATATAGCACAACTCAAAAACATTCACATACATAGTCATAAGAGGGGGAAAAAAAAGAAAGAAAAAACATATATAGATAAATATATGTCATCTATTCAGGCTTTTCAATTTCAGTAAACATTGAATGGAACACCCATCATTAATACCAGGAAAATGGCAAGCATCTAAGCATATCTGCCACATCAATTTTCGTTTTTCTAGTAGTAAAGATCTTGGGCCTCCCCTTACATCTCCAGTTACATGATCTATCACCCTGAGGTTAAAGTTGTGTGTGGGCTTCATTTTAAGGTGGGCAGCTAAAGCATTTTCAACCTTGCCTTTCCTGATATAATAAAGGTGCTCATACACTCACTCCCACAATCTACTGCCTGTTTTTCCAACGTAAAATGCGGGACATAGATTACATTGAGCGCGGTATACCACACAATTTGTATTACAATTGTACATGCCTGAAAAAAGAGAATTGATGTGGCAGATTTGCTTAAATGCTTGCCATTTTCCTGGTATTAAACAAACTAAAATAAGAAAACGACCACAGGAACCGGAAAAAACAAAATATCTAAGGGATTTGATCCAGTAACTTGAATAGCTGAAGAGCTATGGGCAGAAGTTCACAATATTATCCAGGAGGTGTCATATAGCAATAACCCACTGCTGGGTGCGGGTAAATCCAGCATTACCCACACCCAGTCATGGGTTATTGCTATTATACAATGACATTGTTTAAGGAAAAAGTTAGCTACTTTTCTCAAATAATGACTTTCTATAATGGCACAGTGCTGCTCTTCCCCATTCTTCCCTTGGTATCCTGGGGCTTACCTGATGTACTGTACATGCTTATGGGACCTTTCATTCCCACATTAATGCAATACATCAGTGCTTTCTAAAGGAAGCAATAGAGAAAGGGAGATCACTGTTGCTTTTTTTTGTTTGTTTTTAATTAAAAAAAAAAAAAGAAATCTGGAGACTTTCAATGTACGGGAGAGACAGGACAGAGAAAATAAAAGGATAATCAGGTACGTTTCTCTAGTTTTGCATAACGTACCTGATTATCCTTTTATTTTTCTCTGTCCCATCTCTGTCATTCTTTTGAAGTCTATAGTTTTGAAAATTAATTAAAAAAATAGAGTTTTCATAGCAAAATACTTTTTTCCATTGGTATATGCTTAATTTAAAATGGCACACTGGTTGGGCTGCACAATCAGCGTGGTCATTTTCAAATGTTAATGGCCAGTCATTGTATAATAAAAATATTCAATACAGAAAAAAGATTAATAAGGCAAAATGGCCATTTGTGGAGACTTTAGAAAAGCAAATGGTAGTGGGGACTGGAAAAAAATACATCAGACTGCATGCATTGGTTTAAAGAAGAGCAGTTAGAAATAAGGAGGCATATTTAAATGTGTAGTGCTAAGAATTGAAAATACAGTAGAATTTGAACAACAAGTGCTATATTCTAGAAGATTGTCATGGTATTAAGGGAATTTTTAGGTAAAAAATGAGCCTAACAAAAGACAAAATGAGTGCTACTAGCAGAATCAAAATATATCCAGATGAGGTAGCAGTCTACAGAAGAACTACATAATATGATTGTTAACATCACTGATACACATGATGGTCTGTTCGCCACTGTAAAGTGAAACATATTGAAGAGGATGTTAAATGGGCCCTAGAAAGCTTTGCAAATAATAAAACAGCAAGAAGTGATAGAATTTAAGCTGAATTGTGTAAAAATATGAAACATGATATGCAACCAATCTACAGGAAAGTCCCCAGAAATAGATGGTATTCCTGTGGAAGTTTGGAAGCTAGGAGGGAAAAGACTAGTAAAGATCTGGAAGGTTTTGTTTAGCAATATTTTAAGAGGAGGACAAGTACCAACATCCTAGAGGAAAGCAGTTATAACTGTAATATCTAAAAAGGGTAAAGATCCATTAGACCCAGCTTCATACAGGCCCATTCCAATACTAAACCATGATTATAAAGTGCTCATGTCTGTAATGGGTAAAGGAATAAGAAAAGTAATGCCAAAATTGACAGATTTGGATCATTGTGGTTTTGTGGAGGGGAGACAAACATTTGACAACATTAATAGAAGACTGATGATCCAGAGGGAAGCAGAATGTAAGAAGATACCATTGTTGTTGGGTGGGTCTTGATGCAGAGAAAGCATTTGCCAAAGTAAGCTAGGACTTTACGAGTAGGGCAATGGAAGCATTTGAATTTTCTGAAAAAAATGATAAGGTTGATTAGGAGGATATATGAGGAATTGGACATAAAAATTAAGGTGAGTGGGGTCCTCTCTGATAATTTGTTTGCACAGAGAAACCAGGCAGGGTGTCCTCTTTCCCCTTTATTTGCATTTTATTTAGAACCACTGGCAAAGGAAATAAGGGACTCAGAAATTCAAGAATATAATTGGTATGGTAGTCAAGAAAAGCTGACTTTATTTGCAGATGATATTATTTTTCATCTGTCAAAACCAGAAAGAGACATTACAGTGTTGTGGAACATTTTCAGACAGTTTCACTTATTTTCAAGATACAAAATTAATGAAGCTAAAACAAAGGCAATAACAGTAAATTGTGTACCCACACATAAATTGGTTCAGCAATATCCATATTTATAGGGACATGATAAAATGAAATATTTAGGAGTATTGATTAAAAATTTTTCTGGTGTGGCAGTTATGGATATGTGGGAAGGGACTAAAAAGAAAATACAAAAACTGAGAAAATGGAAGCTTTGTTATTTGGGTATGTATAGTAAGATACAAGCAGTCAAAATGATTTTAGCGCCTTTAGTCTTATACATAGGTCAGGCATATTTTTATCATGCATATTTTTATCAGTAATAGGAGAAGTTGTGGATAGCAATTAATAAAGAGCTACAGAACTTTATTTGGGATGGAAGGATGGCAAGAATGAAGTGGGATAAACTGATTCTTCTAGTAGAATAGGGCAGATTGGGATTAACCAATTTGAAGGGGTATTTCAAAGCTACAAAGTTAGGGCTCCTATACATAGCACAGAAAACTGTAATTCAAAGTGGAAAGGGATGATGTTGAAACAGGGGGGAAGCTTAATAAACAAGGAGAGCCTGGGAGTTTGAATGCAGGCCTTTAAGGAAAATAACAATAATCATATAGAATATTATATCCATAAACTAGCAGAAAGTGTCCTAAGAACTAAGCCAACATGGGAATGGAGAAAGGAGATTCTGATGATAGGGATGACTGCAATTAGGGATATAGACAATAGGTAAGAGGGGGCTGGAATTTATTGGAGACAGCTGGCAAAGGAACCAAGGTATTGGAAACAAATAACTAGAGAGGGAAAGGTAATAGACTGGGAAGAGACCAATAATTTATTTGGACTGCAGGTTAGAGATTGCCTTCCCTATCAAGTATTGTTATCAGCATACAGGCAAAGAGAAAGAAATATGGGGGTCCTAAATGTAAGACCAGCACTGGTAGAGTTTTTAGTAGAATCTAGAACAGAAGCTGCCATTAAAAAAGGACCAATTAGTAGAACATATGCAATATTACATGGCAATTATAAGATTCAATCAGAGGAGGTTAGAAAGGATTGGGAAGGGAGACTGGATAAGTAATTCACAAAAAAAAAAAAAAACATAGGAGGATATATGCATGTTTCTCAGATATGCAACAAAATCTAGAAGGTTTAGGATTTTTGCTTGGAAATGTTTACACAGATATTTTTATACCCCAAGTTGTTGTTGTTTGTCTTTCGGTTTTTCCCGGTAAGGGGTCGCCACAGTGGAACTCTGGTCCGCTAATGATTGGCAGTAGATTTTTTTTACGAAATGCTGAGGTGCCAGCTCGACGCCCAACCTTCAATGAAGGCATGCCCATTTACACACGCATGTCTTTCGAATGCTACCCAACCATGGGGAGGACATGCGGCCTCCACACAGAAGGCACTCCCAAGCCCAGCCGAGAATTGAACGGTAGAACCTCTTGCTGTGAGGTAACAATGCTACCGCCGTTCCACCGCAGCATTTTTTATACCCCAAGTACACTCCAGAAAAATTTTCCTCAGGTAGACAGCAAATGTTGAAGGTATGATGCAGAAGAAAGAGGTACTTGGGAACATATTTTCTGGGAGTGAGGTGGGTGGGCAGACTTTAAGGATTCTTTGCAGGATGCACTGTCAGAGATGCTGGTTGGGCAGATTGGTGTGATGAGGGAGGTGATTTTCGTGAGCTATGATACAGAATCAGAATTGCCTAGACATGGTAAGGCCTTGTTGGGTCTAATTATGGTGGCTGCCAAAAAAGCAGTTGCTAGAAATGGAAATCAAAATCTAAACCAGTGAATATAGTAACAGAGATAAAACAACTGGAAATGACATGTTTAGAAAAGGGTAGGAGCAAACTACAAAGGAAAAATGGGAATTGTGGGAACAATACATACAGGGGAGGATTGAGGTTTAAAAGAAGGATGGACTCAAATGAGCTATGTAATGTTTACTGAAAATTATTGGGTAGATTATAAGTGATGCGTAACGTTTGCAACTGGGAGTGTGCCAGTATGGTTTGTGATGTAAAATGCTTGCAATTAGGATTGTGTTGGTGTGGTTTTCATTAATATAAATGTATGATTGCTTATATCGTAAGTGATGGTTTAATAAAGATGTTTCTTGTTTATAAAAAGGGGCAAGAATTGAATAATTTATGTAATGTTTAGGTTATATGATATATAGCAATATATGTGAAGTATTATGTTTGCTAATGTTAATGTAATATAATTTGATTACTTTCATATACATGTAAATTTGCCTATGTCACAAGTAAAAATTCAATAAAGGTGTTTAAAAATTATAGTATTATTGTGCAGCTTGGAAAACACAGCAGCTGGCATTAGATTTAATTGCATCAGTTTAAATCCCAATCCTCAAAAATGGGACAATGATAAAGACTGCTCAAATTATCAAACATTTGCTCGTTTCACATATTAGAAAGGTAAAGTTCAAGGTCCTGTAAACTAGACTCCAGCAATATATAGAGATGACAGATGTACAAGCTAGTTTTAGATGGGGCAGAGACATCAAAAATCAAATTACCAACATCCGTTGGAAAATAGAAAAGGTGAGGGTATTCCAGAAAAATAGAGCAGGCAATAAAACTGAAGTAAATAAAGTCTTTGGCTGTGTTACCCATAACATGGTGTGGCAAGTTCTTAAAGAAATGTGCACATGTGAATACTGGGTCACCTTAAGTCCTGATAAATGTCTATGCAGAATCAGTAGCAACAGTTCAAACTCATAATGGAGTAATTAACTGGTTCAAGATGGGGGAAACGAGTTGACAAGCTTATAAATTGTTTCCTTGCTTTTTTGGTTAATATGTATAATATAACAGACAAAGTTCTTCGATGATTCACATGCTAAAGTCAGAATTGCCAGCTACAACAATCTCAGATATGCAGATGACACCACTTTGATGGCTGCATTTGAGAGCTGAAGAGACTGCTGATGATGGTAAAAATCAGAAAATGCAAAAATTGTTACACCTCAGTGAGAAATATATGAGGATATTTGGCTCACAATAGTGTCTTATTTATTTTTGGTGAAGCTTTTTTTTTTTTTTTTTTACTTCAAATAAGGTATTTGAGAACATTTTTTTCTGCAATGAAATAGGAGGTTATGGAGGGTCATAACTTTCATGGCTTAAAAGATCAAACACAGATGACCATGGAAGAATCTGTATGAGAGCTTGAGTACAATGAGAAAATTGCCTGTCAAGTTAACTGACTGGCTTGTAGCCTTTGATCTTTTCCTATATAGGAATCTCTAAGGTCTCTCAAATTGACTGATATATTTTGAAAAGTGAATATCAAAATTGCATTATATTCAATAATGGGTTTGATAAGAGATGATGAAGAAAAAAATCCCAACAATGACCAGGAACACACCGATTTTATTGACAGCAATATGTTCCTTCGACTAAGCACTTTCGCCAGTAATTGGCTTCATTAGAGTCAAAGAAAACCTCCTACTGCAGCAGAAAAATAGTAAAAATATCAAACAATTAATTAATCAGCCAATCATCAGCCATAGCTTAACATAAGGCAGAAACCGGCCATAACACAGTACCTAGTGCAAATCACTTGGTCTTCAAGAAAAAAAAAACACCATTTAACAATGCATATAATACTTAATATTGTAAAAATGTTTTAACAAAATACCATACATAAGCAGTTAATTAAAAAGTTTTAGTAAACATCTATTAAAGCTAAAAGAGCTTATTGAGAGTTAAAAACACTTAAGGAAAATATAAACAACCATAAAAGCAAACAATGCTAATAAATTTCATCAAGCTGAAAACTAGTAACTTTTTCCTTTTGAATTCATGAACAACTATACCAAACCATGGTTTCAAGCTAATTCTTGACACTATTCATCCACATTGTACACCTAATTTGAGTAAAAATAAACCTTGTAACCAGTAAAATGAATGAACTAAATAATATTCGATCTCTGCTTTAAGACAGGCATAAGGGAGATACCTTCATAAAGTCCTGGTGGTCGTGTGGCATTTAACCTCGATTGCCACCTTAATTCTTTGGTTTCAACAAGAAGTCTGTCATCACTACCCCTAAAAGTAGGTACCACATGATCAATGACAAAGAAAATTAATTTTTTTGAAATACGGGCAACCAACACTATGATTAAATAGTGCATTATGACCATCTTTCCTTTTAATGGCACTAAGATGTTCCCCAATCCTGTTCTTTAACTTTCAGACAGTTTTTCCTACGTAAAAAGCGTGGCAACTGACACATGTTGCAACATAGATCAACATCGTAGTATTGCAGCTGCATCTACATGGGCAAGACAGGGCATATTCATATTCATGAATCGCCACATATGGCCCATCATTGACGTAGCGACAACATTTACATGACCCACATTTAACCATCAAGGATTTATACCATCTATGTTTCTTGTCCTCCAAGATGTTTTTTATAGTTTCCCCCTACTAAATACCACCATGGGTTGGGCCCCCAACTTTGTCTTAGTATACTTATCGAAACAAACCTGCCACAGTTTTTTAGTTGTTTCAATAAGATGGGTACTCAAAGGGTTGTATTTTAAAACAAATACATCAGAACTGTCCCTCATACTACTACTCACAGTTTTGATAGCTGATGTTAAAATGGGGGAAAAAGATGTGGACCTTTTAGACACCACTTCACGTTTTATAGTTAAAACCAATTTTAGTGGATAACCTCTCTCCAAAAACATCCCTACTAGAGTATACATTTCATTCAAAAAAATCTTCTCATCACTAACCAATCTTGACAACCTCACCATTTGACCTTTTATAATACTTTTTCTCTGATGGCGAGGGTGGCAACTGTTGGAATGTAGTAGGGAGTTTGAATGTTTTTTTTCCTGTGTATGTTACTTTGTAACCCCTTATCGGTAGTCTTAAGGTGAATATCAAGGTAGTCAATTTCAGTCTGATGCCACATGTAAGCAAATTTAGGGAAGGTAGTGGTGTGATTTAAATACTCTACAAATATTTTGGCATCCTCCTCACTGCCTTTCCATAAAATCAAAATATCATCAAGAAACCGGTTATACATCAAAATGTTTTGCATAAAATTTGTGTGAAAAATATAGGATATTTCCCAATGCAACAGAACCAAATTTGCACACACAGGGGCGCACTTGACACCCATGGATACCCCAGCAATCTGGTGAAATAATTCACCTTCAAAGGTTAAATAATTGTTCCTAAGAACCAATTCTATCAATTCCACCAGTTGATCAATTTTATTTTTGTCTATCTTATCACATGTAAGCAAAGATTCTCTAAACCAGTTTAATCCCTCATCATGGGGAATAACTGTGAATAGATTCACCACATCAATGGTGAGGAAGGAATATTGAGTGACAATGTTGATGTGTCTCAAACGTTCCAAACAGTGCCATGCATCCTTCACCTGCACCCCCCTACACCCCATGCTAATTGTATATATTAGCTATACGATCATACAACAGCAGGTAAGGTCAAATTTCCTTACCCCACTGTACCTCAAGCCCATTCAAAAGACTGCTGGCAGAAACCCCACTTAAATGAGTGTTCACTTATGTAAGTGTTTGCTTTTCTTTTTACCACTAAAAAGCATTCTCTCATGTGATCACTTGCCAATTAAGACCACTCATGTATAGGTTTACTATTAAAATAATGAAAATACTTTGTTTTTCCATTCACAATATTGAAAATAATGTATGAATCTTGAAATAACTAATGTGCATATTATTGAATCATATCCTTGATAAGTGTAGAGTCAATATTAATGTCGAAAGCATTTGTGTACCACATGCCAATCTTTTTTTTTAATGTTTTCAATAATGTGATGTCCGCATATGAGCTCAAGTATAGCTCCTACAGTTCACATCACCTCTTTGCAGGGGATAAGCCCCCTTGCACCCCCCTTTTGGGGGGATGTGACCCCCACACTCCCTAACTATATTCCAACTCTGAGATCACACTACAATGAGAAAAGGGATGAATGTCCCAATCTGCACTGTACCTTGATCTCTTGCCCTTAGTTCAATTTCAAATCAGCAAATGTGGCATTTGCTGATATGAACTACCGACGATCAGCAACCTGACAATCAACCATCTGTCATATGATATCCCATGTGCAGAGCATCTGAGTTCACGATTTTGACAGTAAAAAAAAAAAAATATATATATATATATATATATATATATATATATATATATATATATATATTGGTCTAGGACTATTCACTGAAAGCACATTTCACTGAAACATTTGACTGTGCACAATTCACTGAAAGCTCAAGTCACTGAAAACACAATTCACTGAAAGTTATATATGGCCTTTACCCTACTGTAGTCCGACCCTGGAGTTAGTATATATAGTAAGGGGGTGTGGGGGGCATAGCTCCCCACCTATTTTAAATATTTTGAACTATATACATGGATACTTGCAATTCCAGTAAATTATTCTTTTCTGAACCTAATATATATCCAAACTATGTGGGGGCGGTGCCCCCCACTCCCCCCCCTTACTATATATACACTAAATCCAGGGTCGCACTACAGTGGGGAAAAGGCCATATATAACTTTCAGTAAAATGTGTTTCAGTGAATTGTGTTTTCAGTGAATTTAGCTTTCAGTGATTTGTGCACAGTCATTTGACTTTCAGTGAATAGCCCTAGACCTATATATATATATATATATATATATATATATATATATATATATATATATATATATACACACACACACACACACACACACACACACACACACACACACACACATCAAACACTGGTTTCATCAACTGTAACATTTGACAAATTAAGTAGTAAGACGTGTTTGTATAATATGTGCTTTGGGTTAATGTAAGTATGTGTATCTGTCTGTATCAATGCTGAAATTTTCAGTTTTAGATATTTGTATGTGAAAACATAAAAATAAAAACAGAGAAACTAGTTGTCTTAAAACTTTGTTGATGAGCTCAGTCACAAAAAGTCCCAAATATCATGAAAAGCAGGTATTGTCCAAAGCAACAAGTTTTTATTCATCACAGACAAGTGATCCTCAGTAACAAAAATCTAAAATATTTTACAATGTTAAACTTCTCAGCTTTTGTACATTTAGAAGTAGGTCTGGAAAAAATACTTGTTTAATTTTAAACCAGCCTGTTCAAGGCAAACAATATGAACAGGGCCATAAAAAAGTGTATTTTAGAACAGCAACAACCCACCCCCACATACTACTACTGATTAGGTCAATTTAGTTAAGGAAAACACTATCTATTTGCAGCCTGCATTCCCAAATCAGGTATTAAGAAAAGCATAACATACACATTAAATGATTGACTTTTAACAAAAACAAAGTTTTTGGCTAATTAATGCAATAAAGCTTTCATCAGGTCTTTGACAAGAACTAAAATCATATACATATGTAGATAAGTAAAAAGAACTAACTAGACAGATATAAATACATAGTTATCTAACCATAAACATTATCTAACTAGAACACTATAAATATAAATGTATGTCTGTCTAATAATATCTAATTTATTTATTTTTATGTATTTATTTATTTATTTTACATTTGTTAACTGGGAAAGTCTGACTGGACACAGGTCCTTTTTCAGAGGAGGCCCAGGGAGAAACGTTCCCATTTACAAAATAGAAAGGAAGTAACAATACAATTAGGAGTATAAATACAAAAATACAGTACAGTTAAAAATATCACAAGTTTTGACAAGTCAGTTGTGCAGTACACACTGAACAATATATATGTAACAAGACTAAGTAGATGCATCTTAAAAATACATATGATTTGAATGTCAGTATTTTGTCTAACATAGTTAAAAGTATTAATCTAAGATGGTTAATAAGTAGATTCTGCAGAATTAGTTTAGTTACTATGCCCACTTCATGGAGAGAATGTGTATTACAGTTACCACCTGCTGAAGTTTTCACCATCTTTTTAAGATAAGGGCACTCAAATGAGTTGCACCCCATGAAGTACTCACAGAAAGTGTGATTTGGTGGCCCACAGATTTTAGTGCTCATGTCATTCTGGAGTTTCTTATTTTTCTTTTTCTTTTCCACATAACTATGTATGTTTCTGCTCTTTTTAAATACAAAAGTAGGGTGCTCCCCTGAAACCCTTACAAACTTCTGATTGTCAGTGAGGCTGGCCCAGTTCTCCTTAATAATGGCTTTAATTGTATTAAAACCACAGGTGTAAGTTAGAATGTAACCATCCTTATTTAACTCTTCTTTTGTGTTAGGGTGGCCTTGTTGCATAATTCTAATAAAAGGCCTATTCCATATACGGTCACTGTTAATTTTAGAATCTGTAATGGGATCCAGGATCATATGCAACATGTTTGATTCACAGACAGACATTAGAATGTGTGTGTAAGTGTTTGTGAGTTAGGGTTAGAGTAAGGGAAGGGAGTAATTTTAGGTGTTATGAGTATGTATGCTTTGTGGATAGTTTGCCAGAGTGTCTTGTGTAGTAATTCCCCTGCCCACCATACCGCTAACTTAACCCTAATGTTCATGTTTAACTTTTTTTTTCATTTTATCTTTATTCATTTATAGTCTAGGATAACTTGGGATCCTACTATATACTTTAAGGACTGCAGGTGCAATCCTCAGAATAATGGTGTAATTAATTTAGATGTAGTTTTTAGATGATGTAATCAGCATATATATATTTTTAACAGTTATACTTTGCGGTAAATAAGTGTTTTTATTCCACCTGTCTTTTCTGGCACTTCAGTAATATAATTTTTGTAAGGAGCCCAAGAATGTCACAGTATGTTCCTAGTTATTCATCAAAATACATCACAGGGTGGAAAAATTTGAAGAAAAGATATCTTACTCTTGAGAATTTCTGTGATAAAGTATGTAGTAAGTTTAGCTTCCAGACAAATTCCTACATCATAACTTACTAGTAGTAACTTATCATTGCTTCTGTTACTACATCTTGTCTGCTGCATGTGTTAAGTAGTCAGGGTTTATTTCCCACATACTGCTATGCCTCAATTAATGCCTTTTGCAGGGGTTTGCTACTATTACAATTTGTTGTAGTACTCGCCAGCCTGAAGTCATCTACATAGTTTTAATGTACACGCCCTTTACTTCATCCATCACATAAATACTACACAAGTTCATAGGTGTTTACTAGGCTAATGACCACAGGGATCTTTTTAAGCCTAGCCATGCAATCCCAAATCTCTGACAAGTTCTGATACCCTTGGTAAGTGTAAGCATGGGCCTGGGAGATGAACAATTTACAGATTACCCATTTCCATTAGAGACATAGGTGCCAAATCAAAGATGAATTTTTGTTTTCCCATCCAATTGTCCAAGTTGCACTTGAATTGGGTTAGGGAGGAACTCTGCTTCAAATGCTTGGAGAGCCTGTTCCATAGACAGGGTAGTCTCGGGCATACATACCTATCTCTCCAGGAGGTCCTATTTATATCACAGGCAAGGTTTAAGTCTTTAGAATGGGTAATTCTGGTATTGTTTGTTTTGTGGATATGCAGGAGGTCCATCAGAGTGGGGTTTGACAATGCCCTGTATGCCAGGCATAGATCTCCCCTCAAAAGCCTGTAGGAGACAGAATACAGGGATAGGGTCTTGAGATGGTTTGCATAGGACATATTACTTATGTCTTGTATTCTTTTAGTGAGGAACCTCTATGGACATTCCAGTTGTTGGATATGCCTGGTTAGGTACATACAAAAGTGGTCACTGTACACAATGATAGGTCTGATGAATGCCGAATACAGTGGAACAATGACTTCCTTTGACTTACATGCTATACCTTTGTTTATAAGTTGTGCAAAATAGAATGATCTCCTCACCACACACAGATTTGCACATAGGTTTAAACTTAGGATAACACCTTTGGAAGCATCATGCAAAACTTTTTTCTTGGGCCAGCATTCCATACATGCCCTAACCCACAATCTCCTTTAGTCAGCTACATCTTCATAAAAATAGCTTATTGCAATCACACATACTTCTAACTTCTGAAAAAGACCCCAAAACATAGCTTACATAAAGCTTTCCTGAAGCCCAAGCAGACATAATAAACTTGCAGGCCTAAATAAATGTCTAAATTTTAGTTGAAAAATAATGGACATTCATGGTGTAAGCCGGCCCACCTTATAAAATCTATGCTGCTGATGCCAGCTGTCAGTTATCTGAATACAAAATTAACTATATTTTGTTTATTTTACATTCTATTTTTGTATTTAGCTATTTATTTTATATTTTACTCCTGCTCACCTGGCTAGCTTTACTTAGATCACTTTTCTCCAACTCTTACAGCCACTTTGCTTCCCAGTCTTTTTGTAACTTATTGTGTTTCCTCATACTGCACATATTTCCTAAACTCTTTCTTTTCCTCCTGCTCTCACACCCCACCAACTACAATTCTTTCTCTATCCGTTTATCTCCCTGCTCATTTCCATAACTTCTCCTTTTATATGTTTATCATTTTAAGCTACATTCTACTTGCCTCTCTGTAAATTATTACAAAAGTCCAAGTCTGATCTTTTCCCTGCAGCCATTATGCTACAAATACATTGTTACTATATGTCATTTCTCTATTCAATAATTAGCAAATTTATTATAATTTTTGTCTTTTTGTGTTAAAATATTATGTTGATGTAAGAAATATTTGCAAATCAAGTAAATAAGCTCATGTATAGATGTTTTTACCCTGCAATTATAAATGTTCATCACGTGTAACTAAAAATGTGGAGCTCTTCTCCCCTATCATCCACTAAAAATGGATTTTGCCCAGTCGGACTTTTCCTGGTCAACAAAGACAAATAAATAACAAATAAATACATACATATATAAATAAATAAATGTATTTTTTCCACAGTCTATGACATAGACAATAGCTATGTAGAGCCTTTTGCAGCTATCAGCATACTCGCTCGGATTACAAGGTTTAATAGGGAATATGAAAAAATAAAGAATCATAAATCTGAGTTAAGACTTTATATCCACATAAAAATGAGGAGTGCCATGTTTTTGTTACCATTAAGACATACTTTGCTTGGTAATGGAGTAAGCATTATGGCATGTTTCTGCTGTATTTCAAGATCTTTCAGGTAACACTGCTAATGGGCAAGTGATTTAACTGTGTTAGCCATTATCTTATCCTTTAACTATATGGTCAGCATGAATTTCCTGTATTGGTAGTATAATAAACTTTCCTTACTGAGGCAGAGTAATTACTGCATTATGCCTTCTCTAATTCTGAACTAAAATAAACAGTCTGCAGGTGAAGTGGCGGCATGTGCAGTAAGGAGTATTATTTAAATTTGTCTGTCTAACTTTATATAAAAACATTAAGTGATATGTTATTGCTTTACTCACTCAGTTTTTCCATTACAAGTGGAAAAGCAGCAATAACAATTAGGGAGTTAGGTTATATGGTGCTATGAGGGATATTCTCTTGATGTTCTAGTTCAATACATATTACACATTGTGCAATTATAGTATAGCGAGTCTTTTGACCACTGTACAAGCCCATCACAGCTGATATGCTATTTTCCTATTAGGTGCAGAGACCAACTATGTTCAACATTCACTGAAGGATAAGGGCAATATACCCTCAGTGTGTGTGTGTGTGTGTGTGTGTGTGTGTGTGTGTGTGTGTGTGTGTGTGTGTGTGTGTGTGAGAGAGAGAGAGAGTGTTCATAAGGCTATATGCTGCATATGTTATAATGTTGTCACACTACCTGATATCCTGGAAACTCCAGACACAACCAAAACTCAGGTAAGTAGATGCAGAGAAAACCTAATATTTGTCACTGTCAGTTGACTGGTACTCAAAAAATCATCACTGAAAATCACCAGTGCCTTGTAACAGTGGTTAGATATGGAGAAGAGGGAGAAACTGGGTGTTGCATTTTTATCGCTGTCTGTCTTGTCTTTAATTATGTGCAATCTTATAAATGGGTCATATATATTTTGGGGATTTAGTAGCTTCCTGCACAATGAGAAAGTTCAGGAGGACTTCCACCCCTGCAAAATTAAAAAAGGTGATTTTCAGCCTTGAGAGTGTCCCTGTTTTGATTAGAAACTTCTCAATGTTTTAAATGTTTTAGGGTCAAATAATCAAATTGACTAAATGAAATTTAGTTATTCATCATGCACACAGATGTACAGACAGCCTGACTAAACTTGAGAAGCTAGTCTACTGTCACTTTTATGTTTGGCTAGCAGATCTGTTCATTGTTTATGTGTTAATTTTGTCCATTTGTTTCAGTGGCATTTTCAAGTGTCCCATGTTAATAATCTGGTGTCTGTCATACAAATTGAAGCATACAGTTACTGACAAGGTTATGCATATGTACTTTTTGCTTTACTTTTTTGTTTATTACATCCATACATCTCAATTGTACAGATTTTTGCAGAATGCCCAGATTTTTGTCTCATATTTTTGCTCTGTTCCTCATAAAATGTGTGGTTTTCTGGAAAAAAAGTTGAGGATTGAAGTCACTAAATAATGGCATACCTTTGAGTTTCAGATGTCATATTCTTCAGAAAATGCATGCTAACATAAACCCTGTTATTCTAGCAATGTTCTAAGTAATATTTAAAATCTGTTCCTATTTTTCAGCCTTTGTCTCTCCATTACTTTAGGCTTTGTCCAGATTTCTTGTTCTAAGAGGTCGAGAGCTAGGTAGAGTACTTTAAGAGAAATGTTTTCAGACTTTGGTTAATTAGTTAGAAGGATTTAATTTTCCTACGGAAATATGTTTTGAATGAAAAGACCTGCTGAGACTTTGGCAAATAGGCATGCAGACCAGCTAGTACTAGTAAGCCTTGCAGTTATGGGGACAGAAAGTAGCCTTGTGATCACAACTTTCTACTGTCATCATGCCTGAAAAATGCAATTTATTTGGAAAGACAGATTTCCTTTTGAGGTTAACTAGATACGTGTGCATAAAACAGATTTTAGTTTCATTCAGTTTCTAAAATGTTTATGCAAACACATATTTCTAAAAACTTGGGAAAGAATAAAAAAATAGTTCTATGAATTGTTCCACAAAGACCACAGAGGGAACATCCTCTAATGTGAGTTAAGAGCCGGACATGAAACTATAATGACATCCAGGTCTTTGCTTGGAACACAAATAGGAAAGAATTGATGAAATGAAATGTGCACCAGCATCAGCTGTAACAACATACACCCACTTCTCCACAGAGACAGAGTTACTGAGTACTTTTGTAAAGAAATGGGTATTATTTTTTGACATCAGTGAGAATATGAAAGCTATTTTTTGTACTTCTCTCTTTGTACTATTACCCTTTGTGTCAGTGTGTGCATGTGTATGTGGGGTGGGGGGGTTGCATCATATGTGGATGGATTGAATTCAATGTGTACTTTAAGGTAAAAGACAAGTGAGCATAAATAATGAATATCACCACAGTCAAATGGCTATCTGAGACCATCCTGCTGTGCAGAGTGCTCCTACATTTCTAAATTGATTCTTTCATTTCTTTAAGTTAGAAAAATGAACATTTTGATTACATTGACCTTTTATTACAGCTCCTGACCTTTAATGCTCATACAGTAGAAATCAAAAACAGACAGCAAAGATAATAACGTTTATGTATATTTTGCATAGAAATACATAAGTAAATATTATGTAAAAAAGAAAATGGCTATTTTGAATTTTTTTGTTATGCCCAGACACTCAAATGTTTCCCTGGTGTGTCTTACTATGTAAATATAGCCTGTTGTCTAGTAACCACTGTCTTTGAATGCCTCTGATTTTTCTTTATTTTGGTTCATTCATCTACAAATACACAAAATTCTTGAGTGCTTATCTCCAGTACTTTCAACCACAGTCCTTTTGAAACATAAAGGATTGAATGATTTGATTTCTTACTTAATGGTTTCTCTCTAGGCAAATGTGTAAATATACATATATAAACTTTTCTGTATGTCCCCTACTAGAACACTAGTATGAAAAAAAAAACTTACTATTTTAGAATTTGCTCTCTTTTCTTACCTGAAAATATCTATCATGTTCCTTAAACTTATTATCTTTTTCATTGTATACTACTTCTGTAAACTGGAAAATGTTCTCACAGGGTTTTTTCCATAGTAATTACTTGTTTCGAGACAACCTCGTCTGAGTTTTTATGAGTTTGTAATTCTGATGCATTTCCTCTCTGCCTGACAGGATGTTTGGGGACGAAGAGTAAAAATTCCACCTCTTTCAATCTACTTAAAAGTATTTTATTCTCTAAACTGCATTGCATTAGCTTTGTAGTAGTAGTAGTATATAAGATTTTCTTTAATCTTCCTGTTAAGTGCATTTAATATTCTATTTCTTCTCTTTACTTCATATTACACCTTAGTCCCTCTCCATTTGCCATATACCCATTAAATGCTTCATGGCTACCTTCTGCACTACCCACTGCAGTAATCAATTTTATGTGACTGTAAACCTCTTTGTGGAGAAGTACTTCTGGAGATCCAGGGAATAGCAAGTCCCAGCCCCCATCAGAATAAAAAAAGCTCAGAGCAAGTCCCGTCTCATGACTATCTGTAGCAACTAAACATTCATGTAACAAAGAGATAAACCTGGAAGGTCTGGACTAAAAATAAAAAAGCTACTACTTTACTATCATATAGACAACTAAGATAACTAACAAAACAAGTTATCACTAATGATGAGGAAACCTATTACTCAGCCAATCAAAACACACAAACTGATAAACCAAAAACTGTTATACATTTCAATCAATACATTGTTAAATACAAGACAAACTATACACCCAGAAACAAAATGACACAATAACCAACCAATTAAGCACCCACTTTACACAGATAGTATTGTCACTGGCTGACCAAGTGACTAATCAAAAACTTGATGTCCCTATTCAATCAAATAGCCTCCTTCAACATTTCTCCTTTCAATCTGTTCCTAAAGGTACTATCAAAAATACATCAAAAAAATTAAGGTCTACTACACTGCCCTTGACAATCTTCCTGGAAAATATCTTAAAAAAGTGGCTAAGGCTATTGCTTGTTCAGTCTAATTTCTGATAAATCAATCCATTTCTGAAAATATAGTCTTCTCACTATAGAAAAAAAAAAACATTCATTATTCCACTCCACAAGGATGCAGTCAATACTGATTTTTCACACTATAGGCCGATTGCCATTTTATCTCCCCTATCAAAAATATTAGAAAAATGTATTCATATGCATCCTCTCAATTATGTAACTGATAACAGGCTTCTGTGTTTAAACCCAACATGGCTTCTGCCATCATCATAGCACAACTATCAATACCCAGAGAAATGATGGAAGCCTAGTCTCCAGTATCTTCCTAGACTTATTAAATGCATTTGATACTATCACCCCCAAGAAACTCTTTTACAAACTCTCTTCCTTATAGCTCACCAACTCTTCATTGCAGTAGTTCCATAGTTACCTCTCAAATGGAGCACAAGAAGTGAAATGGAAAAAGGATTTCTCCACCTGCTTGCCAGTAATTATTGGTGTCCCACAAGGATCTGTAGTAGGCCCTATACTTTTCAACATATTCATCAATGACCTCTACACTGCTATACACTGCTACAAAATGCTACCCTAGTTCAATATGCTGGTGACTTGACCCAAATCTGCTCTACCAAAATTCTTTCTAAACTCCAAGACCTTACAAAACAATCTTTCTTATTGATTGAAACAAGGTTACAAATTCACAACTACTTCTAAACCCTAAAAAATAAATAAATAAATTAGTATTCTTTATCCCAAAAAACATCTCTACCAAAACAACACTACTCACTGCTGTCTGCCAATAAAATCATGATAGAACAGCTAACTACAGAAGATTACTGGGTGTCATCATAGATGATCAGTTGAAATCCGACTTCTATACAATACCCATGGGTATAAAAAAGGTATCAAAAACTTGGTACATTACAGAGTGTAAAGCCTTCCTCACTGACATAGCTAGAAACCATATACTCTCTACATTCCTACTGTCATTTCTCAACAATGCTGTTCCAGTTATCACTTACCTACAAGTGTTATAACTGTCCAAACATCAGCAATGTTATAACAGAATGACAGTTTTTGTATTAACATGTACTTTCTGAACAATACAAAGCATGAAACTGATGTCTGGCACTATTGACTGACTGTAATCCCCAGTGATTTACCCAGAAATCAAACTATTTTATGAATATTAGGGAAAAAATGAGGCAAAATCAGGGAAGTTGAGAACTATGATCTATGCATAAGATCTGTATAGAACATGCTTACAGATTTTCTTAAAGCAACCTTTTTACAGTTTTATGGGGAAGCTGATGACATGCCTTTCAAATGTCCAGAATTTCACAGAATGTTGTGTTTTAAGCCATTGTTTGTTCCTCATAAAAATTGTGTATCTTTTGGAAAATCATTGGGGTTTGATGTCACTAAATAATGACAGACTGACATTTGAATTTCAGATTATAAATTTTAGAAACTGCATGTCAATGCAAAACCTATTACTCTGGCAACCTTCTTGCTTTTATAAGAACAATATTTAAAATATGTGCCTGATTTTGGTCAGTTGTCAACCTATATAGTTTTGTCATTGTCCAGAATTGAGCAAAAAAACATTGGAAGGTATGGATGATGAACATGATGTCTGCCAGTATTAGCCATGTAGAAATGGCAGCATTTATGGAAGTCTATATTGTTATAAAAGTGTGCAGAGGCAGCAGTTTCATTCTGTGATAACAAATTGGCTACACTCTTGCTTCAAACAAAGGAACAGCATTAGAATGTGATTTGGATCTGAGTCTCTCTTCCATGAAAATGAATTAGCAACACCATTGGAAACTCTTTTCAATCATAGTCTAAGCACCAGGTTCATACCAGCTGAATGGAAAACAGCCACCATTATTCCCTTGCACAAAGGTGGTGCTTTCACTGACCCCAGGGATGTTAACACTGATTGAATTCCTCAACCTCAGTCTCTCCAAACACCACAGCATGGCTTCTTCCAACTAATCACATCTCCCACTAGTCTGAATAAAAACACTAATCCCAGCTCCACGCTTGACTGGATCCTCACCTCCAACCCTGTCACTCTACCGCAACCCTTCTACACCTGACACCCTAAGTGACTACCTTCCAACCTTTATACGAAGACACTAATTGTACAGATCCTATCAATACAAAGACTGTCGCAAACTTTCAAACTTCAGCCCAGACGCCTTTAACCATATACTGTCCTCAATCAACTGGTCCTTCCTCCATGGCCTTCCCCCTTGAAGATGTTGTTCTCAAATTTAAAAGCATCTTCCTAGACACTCTTAACTCTCAAGCCCCCATCAGGAAGATTACAATAAAATCCAACTATGCTCCTTGGATAACTCAGGACACTCACTCCATAATGAATAAGAGAGTTAATGCCTGGAAAAACTGGATAAAAACACCCCCCCAATCTACAATGCTACAGAGAACTCTGTAATTTAATCAGAAAAACAAGATAACCTTGAGAAAAGAAACAAACTTCTACCTAAAACCACAAAACAACCCCACTCCAACCAAAACATTTTCTAGAATAAAATTAATAAGCTTCTATAGCCAGGTAAGCCCTCCACACCTACTCCGTCCTCCAATACTTCTGCCTTAGACACTGTTACTATTTATAACTCCTTCACTGAATCCATTTAGAAGTTAACTAAAAAAAGACACAAGTACCTACCTCACAACTTCCCCCTCTCTGTCCGCCAACACACCCTCCTCCTCTCTTATGACTGTTACCACTGTTTATATTAGATCACTTCTCAGTAAACTCACACCAGGCTGCCCCTCTGCCGATAACTCACCTTCGCTTTTTCTTAAACTAGCTGCAAAATCCATTGCATATCCCATCTCCATATTAATAAATAAATCTATCCAAGGAACCATAGTTCCTGTTATCTGGAAGAAACTTTATGTAATACCCTTACATAAAGGAGATAAACCCACTGACCCTTCTAATTTCAGGCCATAGCCATACTCTCTCCTCTATCAAAGATTCTTGAAATGTTCATTCACAAACTGCTCCTAGATCAGCTTCTGCAAGAAAATCTCCTAACCCATACTCGACATGGCTTTTGCCCTAGTCCACAGTACTTCCACAGCACTAATATTTCTCACACAGACTATCTATAGACTTCAAGACAACAATAAGCTAGTCTCCTGTCTATTCCTTAACCTCTCTAAGGCCATTGACACTGTTACGCATAAACTAATTCTATCTAAATTATCCAACCTTTATCTCTCCAAATCTGCTCTTTCCTGGTTTACTAGCCACCTCTCCAACAGATTTCAATCTATAAAGAGGCTCTCAGCATTCTCCCCCTTCCTTCCAGTCCAAACCGGGGCTCCCCAAGGCTCCATTCCTGGACCCCTACTTTTTAACATTTTCACTTACTACCTCTACACTTCCTGTCCTCACTCTTATCTGATACAATATACTGATGACTCTACAATCATTTCCTCTTCTGACAATCACCCCCACCTCCTTACCCTTACCCAAGAATCTCTCCACTCAGGTGAAAAATGGACAACAACCAACCAACTCCTACTTAACCCTAAGAAGACAAAACTCCTCCTCTTCCTCCCTAAAACTCTCCAACAACTCAAATCTACCTTCTCCATCTCCTCCCTCAACAACACAACTATCATGGTGGAACCCCACACTAAACGTTTGGAGGTCATAATTGATGGCCAACTAAAATTTGATCTTCACATTGAACAGTCTATTAAAAAGATACATACAAGACTTGGCCTGCTCTACAGAAACAAAAAATTCCTCATTAATAAATCCAAACTCTCTCTTGTACAGGCCTATCTACTATCTTCCCTGTTATATGCCACCCAAATCCTTATTAACCTACAATCTAATCTTTCAACTAAACTAGAATTTAAATTTAATAAAATAGCCAGATTTGCAGCAAATCAACCCTATCACTCATACTGCTGTCCATCTCTAAAAAACCTACAGTGGCTACAATTCTGCCAACAACTCCTTCTGTCCCGGCTAAATCTGACCCACTACATTCTAAATCAACCCAACTCCTGTCCTGCTGTCTCTACTCTCATATCCCTATACTGCAAATTGTATTCTCCGTAGTTCTGACCAACGCTTCCTTGAAACTTATAAGGCCAATAAAAACATTGGCAAACTTCAATACAATTACTCTGTTGCCAATGCATGGAATAAACTGACCCTACATGTAAGAATGATCACTAACACTAACTGTTTCAAAAACACTTTAAAAGACCACCTATTAAACTCATAGACCTGCCCTTGCCATGCTACTCCTAACCCCTCCTTCACTCCTTATCTCTTTTCTCCCCTCTCTGTTATCTAAATTTATTATAATCTTATACTTGATAAAAAAAAGTAGTCAATTCTACAGTCTCTCTGCTCTAAATTGATGTTATACTTTATCCCAAACTTACTTCATACCTATACATAAGTTTAACTGTCTGAACAACTGCACTGCAAATATGCATTGGGAATTACCTATATGTGATTGCTATGCTACCTAATCTCTTCTTTCATATAACAATATGTAAATATGTAATCATCATAACAATTGTATTCTGTGTGTGTATAGTAAGCAATTGTATGTGATGATCCTAATACTAAATTTCCTGTGTCATTTTATATCATGGATTGTATCTTTTGAAACTTTTCTCCTCGGGTCCTTGAAGAAAAAGGGCAACTGCCTAGTTGGACTAGTCCGGTCAACAATTGTCAAATAAATTAATATACTAGTAAACAAATATAAATAAATAAATACATTTAGGTAATTAACTCCACAGTTGTTGCAAGCTGAACATTTTGAAATCCCTTACCACGGCAACTGCGGTCATCAAAGCACTATCTCTAACATTATACATCATGTTTTCAGTCCTGCAGTCATTAATAAACTAAATGTTGACAGTAGTATGTGATTAATAAAAATACTTCTACACTATTAATAGATGCTGAGAAATATTTATAAAGTGCAATGACTTACACCCACTCTTATCTTTACCTGTTTAGGGAACAAAACAGACCATTAAGAAAACACAAATCATCAGATGGAATTTGTATGACAGTGTACAATGGGATCTGCAGTGGAAAAAGTGCAATCAGAACTGGCATGTCCTGTGTGGTAAGACTGTAGAACCTACTTAATTCATATGAGAACACTGCCAAAAGGAAGAAAAGGTTACCAGGTCTTTAGCCTCATCTCTTCATCAGCTGAGCTATGTTACATGACAAAAGGGCCACTGCTGTATTTTATAAAAGCTGGATTACTGAAAGTGCAATAAACTGATACCTACAAGGCATCAGTTCAGCCATGGTCATGTAACTGGATTACACTACTAAAGTATATATTCTTTTTTTTTTTTCCAGATTGCTTTCTCTACAGAGTGCAGATTTTCTATAAAACAATGGCAGAGAAAATCTTATTGATCTTCTTTATTTAATTTTAGTGAAGGTCAAAGACAATATATGAACAGTATTTCTCTACTGAGGACTGTTCGTTTTCAGTTTGTAACAAGATGCAATGCACACATTGCACAGAAAATATAAAATGGTTAGATACATCAGTTGTAAGAGACAGAAAAGTTCATAAAATCTGAAATATGCAACTGAAGTTCACAGTGACTTGAAGTGCATCATAAAAGCCCTATAGTAGTAAAAATAACTAAGAGAAATTCTTATAAATCACTAGAGTCAGTTTTATGTAATTTCTTGTGTAATATTATAACGCAGCTGATATTTAAACTGTTGTACCTCAGAGAATTTCCCATTTTCTAATGTACATGTCATTGTAGAGTTAGTAGATATAAGTGGCAGAGGTGTAGGGGAGAATAGCCACCCCCCACACACATTGTGGGTGCAGCAGACCTGCATAACCTGAAAAATGCTTTTAATGAGTGACAGTGAGGTTCATTTTTTTTATGCAAATTGTATTTAAATACTGGGGATTTTGTGACTTGTAGTATGTAGTATCAAAACTACAATACATCACACTTTCTGTATATACCTTCTTTTTCTTTCTCACCTTCCCAGGACCTTGTCTGAGGGCTCCTCCCCCTGCATCCAGTTAGCCCATTCATTCCAAATGAATGGCATCCAGTTACTCCTCAGCTCAGCTGAAATCCCTATGGTCCATTTGGTACTGCCTGTGAATTACAAGAAGCCTTCTGATTACTGGCAAGTGCCTGCTAATAGGGGGTAGGCCAGCTTGCTGGTTCAGGGTGGCCTACTTTCTCCACTTGGGGCCTCTTCTTCTTCCTCTATAAGAGGCTCCCCCAATCCCACAGTCACTGCCTCTTGAAGACAATGGTGCCTCTGCATATCATGTTTCTCTCTTACTGCTTTATCACTCTATGAAAGTTTGGGCTCTACCAACTTGGAACTCCAATAGTTGAAAACTTAGTCTTCCTGCTAGATGTCACCCATTAAGTAAGCCACTCCCCTTCCTTTCCATGAAGATGTTACAGCAAACACCATTGGCTTACTTCCATTATCTCTCTGGTCAGCTACTACAAGCATCTGAGCTATTATACATTGTAAAAAAAAAAAAAAAGAAAAACACCTACCTCTCTGCAGCTGACCTCTTAACCTTTTCTGGGCTCAGCCTGATCAACGTCTTGGACCAGTGAGGAGATTGAAGGTGCTGATGCAGCACAATACTACTGCTGGGGAGTGTGCCCTAACTCCTACCACCCAGCAACATCTCTGTGAGCTCTGCAATGCTTCCATACATGTCCTCCCAACCAAACATTATACTATGTGGAGAAGTGGAGCTCACAAGAATTGTAATGCTGCTATTGTAGCCTCTATCCCTCTATCATTGGTGAGCCAGAATTGGCCACTCACCTTATCCCCCATGACTTAGTTTCTCAACCACCAATGCCTCAAATCAAACATGGGTTATTTGGGAAACATTCACGGCTTTATCCCTCTGCTTCATGGTACTTAGTATATACATATATTGAGTATATTCTAAGCAAATTTAAAATCTACGCTTTAACAGAAAAAATAGTGCATGAAACCATAGAATTTATGCCAAATATTAGGAAATTAAGATTACATCAATTTTATGTTTGCTTCAGCAATTTATTTACTATTAAAATATTATATTGGAGTTGAAGTACAACTGAAAAAAAGAGTCTGGATTACAAACTGAAGAATAACTATACCAGAATGCTTTGTTTTCTGGTATATAAATAAAGACCGAAGTTAAACTTACCAAGTCATATTTATGAAAGTCTGAAAACAAAAGTCAACTATAAAATGGCAGGTTGAATAAAACGGTAGAAACAAATAATGCTGCAGGTATATCACTGCACTTTAATTTAAAAAAAAAACAGCATAAAATAATAAATGCTGGAGGCCATAATTTTAGATATAATTTGAAAGACATTTTCTACACCAATTCTTTCTTGTTAAAGGGACAATCCCAGCATTTCTTTGTTTACATTCTGCAATGTTTACCTTGAGCAGTGTGTAATTCTGAGCATGCTCAAGACAGGTTTGTGTAAGGTAGGGGGGAGGGTTACCTACAGGAAGTTTCAGCCTTTTAATCACAGTCCTCCTTTTTTTCCTGATATACTCACAACACCTTTTAGGTTGAGCCATTCATTATTTTAGCTTGTGGCTTGTTTTCAAATAAAGATAGCTTCTACATATTTTTAATGACCTGCTTTCTCCCAACTTCTAGTTTCTGTGGAAAGGATTAGTAAACAGAGTTATTCAGTCTTTTTTGAGATGTTAATTAGCTTCCAAGTGGCTTTTGTCTTTGCCAAACAATAGTGCATCACGGATTGTATTAGCTGCTGCTTCTTCTGTAGAAAGCATGTGTGATTCAACTCACAAACATTAGTACATAAAGTCCTCTGTTCCTTGCATTTCATGTTATTTAGTGCCTACTTTGCAATCCACATTGAATGCATTTTGTAGTACAGGCTTTGCATCTTGCTGGATTTGTTCATTGTCAGTTTCTTTGGTTCTATGTATTTTAACAATTGGTGCAGTTTTTCCTCATTCAAACTGAGAATGAAAGTATTTTATAATGTGTCTGGTAGTACTGTTCTCCAAAGTATTATATTTTTTTCTGTACTTTCACTTGACCTATTATTTTTTCATGCTGAATTCGATATTTCCAAGTATAGCTGCAGCCTGTTATTTCATTCATTTAGTTATCAGTCTTACAGGCTACAATCCAAATTTCTGTACTGGCAGAGAGATTATAGAGCAAAATGACAGAACTGCCACTTTATTTGAGCGGTATCATGCACCTCTCTTTCATATCACCACAGCAAAATAATGACAGCTAAACGCAATATTTTCTTCAGTACATACACTTGACGGACTCCTCTAATTGCTTTTCCACAGTTTCAACCAGTGAGATTCCCATGAGTGATGCATTCATACCTTGCATTGCATGTCTGCAGCTCATTTCTGATGCTACTCTCTGCAGCTTTATCACCATTCTGTTATGCATCATTGCCTTTCATTTTGTCCTGATGAAAATTCAGTTTCTTGACTACCAAATATATCCTTGAATTTTAGAGTCCCCCAATGTCTTTGCCAATGCTTCTAAATATAATGCAAATAGCAAAGGGGAGAGAGAGGACACCCCTGTCTGGGTCCTCTGCTCAAGCAGTGATTATCATAGAGGACCCCCACCCACTTTAGTTTTCATCTCCGATTCCTCATATATCCTCCTATTCAAACTTATAATTTTATCGGAGAATGAAAATGCTTCCATTGCTCTGCTCCTAAAGTCACAGCCTACTCTGTCAAATGCTTTCTCTGCATCAAGACCAACAATAGTGGTATCTTCTTACTTTCTGCTTCCCTCTGGATAATCAGTTTTCTGTTAATGTTGTCAAAAGTTTGCCTCCCCTCCACAAAACCACACTGATCTATATCTATCAACTTTCAGCATCACTTTTGCCATTACTTTAGCCATTATAGGCATAAACACTTTTATAATCATGGTGCAGTATTGAAATGGGCCTGTATGAAGCTGGATCTGATGGATATTTGCCCTCTTTAGGTATTACGGCTGCCATCAATTTCTTCCAGGATGTTGGTACTTCTCTTAAAATACTGTTAAACAAAACTTTTCAGACCTTTATCATTTGTTTCCTTCTATCTTCCAGACTTCCACAGGAATGCCACCCATTCCTGGGGACTTTCCTGTAGATTTGTTCTACATCACCATTGCTATTTCATCTCTTCCTATCCTAACTGCTCACCTACTACTTACCTATGAATTTGAGAAGAAGCCTAAATAATGAATCCAGTGTGAGACAAGAATAAAAATGTCCCCCACTACCTTAATGACCATGTCGTTAACAGTTTACCTGAAGCTATTTATTTTCATTTTGGGAAAGTTTTCTTTTTTCCTTAGGCTGTCATAAATCATGTGGCATGTGCAAAAAAATTGTAGTGTCAGCAAACAGTGATGCTTCATGTACTGAGTGGTGGTCAGACATGCCACACTGCCAAAAAGCATTCATTATTTCTTCAATTACCCACTTAGCCTCATTGCAGAGGCATAGTAGATTTGGATCTTATCCTGAACTTTGTTCCAATGAACTGTCAGGCACATGGACACACAATACATGAAGAGCAAGTGATTGGATGTGGGAGTACATGCAGTATCACAATGCACAGGCAGGTTGTATAGATTCAGGTAAAGGGTCACCATTTAGAACTGAAGTGAGGACATAGGTAATGCAAGGCTGTAATGCTGATTATTTCATGATGGTGCTGTTTTGGATATAAATTAGAATGTAGCTAATATGAAGATTCTGGTCCTCCAGAATAAGTTAAGTAAAATAGTGTTTTCATTCATAATCCCATGACACAGGTATAGCATACTCAATAAGTGATATAAAGCAGGCTTTAGCACTTCATTGATGCCAAATGGAAAATTTTCCTCCAGTGATCCATTTAGCAGTTTGTCCTTGCCTGCACAAGCAGTTCACTGGCACCAGATGAAACATTTCCCCCAATGATCCCTTGAGTAGTCTGTCCATGTCTCCCTAAGCAGTCAACTGTCATCAAATGGAACACTTCCCTCAATGATCCCGGGACAAGCACTTTTACTAAGATCAAATGAACTACTTCTCACAGACAGACAGTCAGTAGTTTGTCCATGTAGGCCCAAGCACTTCACGAACATCAAATTAAATATTTCCCCCAGCATTCCATTTCATAGTTTATCCATGTCTGCAAAAACACTTCACTGACACCAAATGAATAATTTTCCCAATGATCCCTTATGTAATTTCTCCATGTTTGTCCATGCACTTCACTGACACCAAAAGGAACATTTCCCCCAAACAGTCCCTTCAGTAAGGCATCTGTGTCTGCACAAGCATATCACTGACACCAAATGAAACATTTCGACCCAGAATGCCTGCACAAAGACTTCTGTGATGACAGAATGAAAAATTACAACAAATGAACCCTTTTGTACTTGGTCCATTATTGCTGAAGTCATTCACTGGCACCAAATAAAACATTTCCAACAATGATTATTTCAGTAGTATGTCCATGTCTGTACAAGCACTTTTACTGACACCAAAAGAAATATTTCCCCCATAACCTTTTTGGTAGTTTGTCCATACTGGCATAAGTACGTCACTAACACCATAACAAACTTTCTCCCATGATCCTCTTATTACTTTTTCTATGCATACCCAAAATACATTTGAATGAATTCCATAGTATTTATACATAACATCTTAAATAACCACATACACTATTTACATTAGCCTGACACTATAACAGATCTTAATGTATGCAGTTACTTTATAATTATACAGCACAACCCAATACACACTGGAAACACTGTGGAAGAATGTATAAAGCAAAGTCTTTGTATAAAACTCCAAAAGATGCTTTAATGCAGCAAAAAAGATAAGCGCTTTCACGATAGACAAAATCCCATCGCTTCTTCAGATCTAAAAAGTCACAAACACCCCCCCCCATTTTATACACACAACTGATCACATCACTTAAAAAGACATGAACATATCATATAAACTAAATAAAATACACATACATATGTGTGTATATATACATATATATATATATATATATATATATATATATATATATATATATATACATATATATATATATATATATATATATATATATATATATATATATAAGACAAATACATTATATATATAGAAAAAGAAAAAAAAACAAAAAAATAATCCTTGTTTCCCGTCTTTCCTGACCTAGAGTAGTCCAAATACAGGCTTTGCTGTATTCTGGACTTTTGGAAAGCTCCTGTGTTGCCCATTTCCTTTCTTGGATAAAGGGAGGCTTCTTTGTTCACCAGTGGCAGTGGGGAGCTTAGAGCAGCCTATCTATCCCTAGAGGAGTGTTCCCAGCACAAGAATCTGATAGTCTATTGGCCGTTTTGGTCCAATTTCTAGCTCTTTCAAGTCCCCCTGTATAAAACCCGCTTTGGCACAGTTTTTGCGCTTGTTACTACTCAGCCAAGCTCCCCATGGTCCTGCAGAGTGGTGATAGCAGCAGAATGGCTAAAAGAGCGACTGCTAACCTGATAAAAGTGTTTTTTTTTTTCCTGCTACTACCTGGGCGACTGTCTGATCCAGCTAAACTGCAAGTTTGCTTCTTGAACTGTTTTAAACTGTTTAAAGTTGTTTTTGCACCTGCACTTTTAAAGTTTGTCCTGTTTGTTGCATTTACCTGTTGAGGCTACACACTCAAGTGCGCTAGCCTGTGTTACATATTTATTGCATTTTCCTGGTTTGTTGCACAAAAAAAAAAAAAAAAATTATCCTTGTTTCCCATCTTTCCTGACCTAGAGTAGTCCAAATACAGGCTTTGCTGTATTCTGGACTTTAGGAAAGTTCCTGTGTTGCCCATTTCCTTTCTTGGATAAAGGGAGGCTTCTTTGTTCACCAGTGGCCGTGGGGAGCTTAGAGCTGCCTATCTATCCCTGGAGGAGTGTTCCCAGCACAAGAATCTGGTAGTCTATTGGCCGTTTTGGGCCAATTTCTAGCTCTTTCAAGTCCCCCTGTATAAAACCCACTTAGGCGTGGCTTTGCGTGATTTTGCGCATAGAGCAGAATCAGGCAGCTCCGCTTAATTGGGTTTAAACCATTCTTGGCTCCACAAAGTCTGCTCTTCACTTTTTCCCTTAGAACTGATCTAGTGCACATAATAAACACCCTATTTCTACTCTAAAGCCTGGCACTTGCTCACTGAAGCAATTATATAAGTCAGCACTAAAAAATTAAAAGCACTACACCCTCACAAACTCCCCTTGAGTACCTTGTTCCCCACTGGCCCTTTTTTCAATTATAAAGGAATTCCCAATACTATTCTAACATGTCCAAAGGTCAGTTGTCAATCTCCTCTCCGGTCCAGCTGGTGAATCTGGGAATCTTGAGGCAATGTTACAACTGCCTCATGTACACAGACAACCCTCTCCTCCTCCCAACAAATTCCAACACATGTGAAAGATGCAACCATATAGTCAAACTGGAGGCTAAGCTCTCTCAACTCAGTACTGGCGTAACCAGTCAGGAGGAGAAGGAAACCACACTCACTACAATTCCAGTTTCACATAGACCTACCACAACAGCAAACCAAACACATAAACACACAAAAACATACTCGGAGGCTCTAAATAAAAATCTGCCTAAGCAGCAGAGACCTCCAAAGCAGACACCCAAGCAACCGCTACCCCAAAACAAAACACATGCAACACATAGCTCACAAAGCCAGTGTGCTGAACAGTCACAGCCCTTAAGGCTAAACAACACACCTGATACACTTGTAATAGGTGACTCTATCGTCAGGCACACTAACGTCCCTCTCACCAGGCTGAACAAGGAAAAGGTCACGGTGAGCTGCCTGTCGGGCGCTAGGATCCGCCACATAACACAAGCACTCAGGTCACTCCAAGGCAAGTACAAATATGACTCAGTCATTGTCCATGCTGGTGTGAATGACCTGAGATGTACCTCCCTGGACTACATGAAAAGAGACATACATGAGCTCTCTGAGCATGTAGCCCAGGCTGGTATGACCCTGACCTTGAGTAGCATCTTACCCTCACCAAGAATGATGCCACAATATGAAGACAAGATGATCAATTTCAACAATTGGCTTAAGTATTGGTGTCATTCAAAGGGGATCCAATGCCTGTCAGCCTGGGATGACATGCTCGACAAGCCACGATGCTTCGCTAGGGATGGCTTGCACCTGTCACCCCTGGGCTTTCGGATATTGGCAAAGGCTCTTGTCACCCCCATAGTGCCTTTTTTAGGCAAGGCTCAAAAGACAAACCCACCTCCATAGGTATCACAAGGGATAAGAAACTAAGAGTAATGCTACTCAACGCCAGAAGTCTAAACCTCAAGATGCATGCACTCGAAACTCTCCTTAGCATGGAGAACATCAATATCTGTGCAGTAACAGAAACCGAGAGCACCCCAGCACTACCAGGTTATACCTCATACCATGCTTTTCGGCCCTAAAACTTGGACCGAACCACAAAAGGAGGGGGAGTATCAATATTTGTCAAAGATACCCACTCCTCCAGGTTGGTGGCACAGCATGAAGCATCACAGACTATCCATGTGCAACTAACAGTGGGTAAAACTGCCTTCCAGTTTATAGCCTGCTACAGACCACCCTCCCAAACCAGGAACCCCACTTGGCCTTCCTGAGAACACTGGAAAATATGAAGGTCTCTCCAAACACCATTATATTGGGCGACTTCAACTACCCAAACATAGACTGGGAGCATTACTCTAGCTGCAACACCCTAGCCCAAGAGTTCCTAGAATTTATAAACTCAAATGCTATGGAACAACTTGTTACCACTCCCACAAGAGGGGAAAACATACTGTACCTGATCATCACCAACATGGGGGCTCTATGCTCCAGACCAGAAGTGTAGCCCTCACTGGTAAGATCAGACCATAAACTAATCTCACTGGATATTCACATCCCGACCCCACACCCTGCCCAGAAAACCGCAGTGAAAATCTTCTCTAAAGCAAATTTCACACTCCTCAAAACCGAGGTGGAATCCTTCAAAGCCCCCGGGCCTGTGGAAAATATGGCCCAGACCGCAGAATCCTTTATAAATGCATTCTATGGACACCTTCAGGAATGCATGAATCATGCAATCCCAAATAAAACCAAGACCCAATCCTCCAAAGGCAGGCGTCCTGTCTGGTGGACCCCAGCCATAAACAAACTATACAATAGAAGGAGGAAGCTACTACATGATAGAGCAAAATCCCAAAAAGGGAAGGTATCTCTGATCAGTATTAGCAAAAAACTACGGGCACTCATAAAATCGTCTAAGGCCAGCTTCGAGAGAAAAATTGCACAGGACACTAAGGATAATCACAAGGCTTTCTTTAGTTATGTTAGGAACCTGGGTGGGAATTCCCAGATATGCTCAGAATTATTCCAAAATGACAAAAATACACCAAACCCACAGACATTGCCAACATCCTAGCTGACAGGTTCAGCCAAATGTCTCCCCCCTCCCCACCAAAAGGGCAAATATCTACCCAGCAGAGTGCTGCCACCTGACATCTCAGATGCTCAGGTAAGAGCCGCCCTCTCCAAAGCAAAAAACACAGCATCAATGGGACCAGAAGGTGTCCTGGGCTGCGTCCTACATGAACTCCAAGAAGAGCTAAACCCAAACATAAAACTACTGTTCAGTCTCAGCCTTACTACAGGATATGTACCCAAAGAGTGGCGTACAGCAACAGTGGTCCCTCTCCACAAAGGTGGTGCCTCAACGGATCCTGGAAACTATCCATAAGCCTAACTAGCTTGGTCTGCAAAGCTATGGAAAGGATCATCATGGATCTCATAAATAAAGATATTGGGGACCTACAGACACTGGATCCTACCCAGTTTGGCTTTGTTAAGGGCAGATCCTGCCTCTTAAACCTGGTCGATTTCTTTGAAACAGTCACCAAGGCCATTGACAAGGGGAAGGTGGTCCACACAGCCTACCTGGACCTCGCAAAAGCCTTCGATACAATACCCCACTTGGGCATTATAGATAAGCTCACCAGCTTAAATATAAACCCCTCTGTCACTAGATGGGTTGCAAACTGGCTAAAGGACAGAACCCACATGGTTAGAATTGCTGGAGCCATGTCAGACTCCAAACCAGTTACAAGTGGCATCCCACAAGGCTCAGTCCTGGGACCTCTCTTGTTCGGTATATATTTCTTGGAGGTACAGGCCAACATGGAAGGACTGTGGCTGACTAAGTTCGCAGATGACTCTCCAGCCGACACAAGCATCCTCCAAAAGGGCCTCATAGAAACAGACAACTGGTGCCAGAGCCATGGCCTCAAACTAAACGCCAAAAAATGTATAGTCATCCCCTTTGGCAAAAACAAAGTGCCCACAAATTACCACATAGGTGGTAATCCATTAAGTACGGAAGAAGTAATTAGGGACCTGGGGACCCAAGTTGATAGCAATCTCTCATTTGAAAACCACGTGGCCAAAGTGGTTAGAAAAACATTTTATATAGCCCACCTAATCATGAAGGGATTCACATCTAGATCAGGGGAGGTCATCGTGCCTCTTTATTCATTCCTCATCATGCCCATAATTGAGTACAATGCCCCTTTTGGGATGTACCTTGCCAGACACCTGCAGCAACTGGAAAGACCCCAAAAGTACCTCACCAAGAGGATCAAAGGGCTCAAACAGATGCCATATGCTGCCCGGTTAAAGAAACTCCAGCTCTACTCAGTGGCATACCGCCTGCTACAGCTGTAAAGAAAAACTGGTATTTTTACAAACATATCCTGATTGCCAGTGACACACTTCTTTTACATATAATGGGATAGATGACAGCATACTTCTGACTGTGATGCAGACACCGAACCAGTACACAGGCAAATAGATGTTGACAGATGTACGTGAGGCCTACGATATCTGGTAGAGCTGACAGCTGTACAGACTGCTGCAGAATGTCCACAGTTATGCCACCTACTTATGACATGGTTGACATAAAACCTATCCTGGGTGCTGATGTACTGGCAAGTCAGTGCAGATTGAAGTTACAAAATCATGACAGAGAGGTCAGTGTCACACATCATACTCATCCGAACACACATGTTCATGTAAATCCTGTGTGGGCAATCAGGCCTCCATTCAGGAACACTGAACGGGTCTCTCAAAGAATGGTCCTATAGATCCTTGGTTCTGCAGGCATCCTCTGCCACATGGGCAGCGCCTTTCAGAATTGTTCCTCCCTCTGCCTCTCTCCATTTTTTTCTTGATAACACCCCTGTGATTTTTTTGAACTCATTTTGCCACTCCCTCTCTGATCTTTATGGTATGGTCTCTAGGAGGCAGAAAAAAGTATGCCCAAGACAAAAAGGGTCTTACCATCCACCTCACACCTGGATAGCATGTCTTTATCCTTGGGGCCAAAAAGGGACATTCCTTCCAAATGGGGCTTTGATTAAAGAAGACTTAAAAGGCTCCATAAGGTCACATAAGTGCATTCAGGCATGCCTTCTTATTGATATGCTGGAACCCACCACTGTACTCATTCCTTTAGCTGTATGAGCGATAAGCCACATTGAAGAGTTAACTATAGAATGTAGTTTAGCCAGCTTGGGAAGCCACTTTCTCCCGAACTCCCTCAGCTACAGCTCCTTCAAGAGTATCAGATAGCTCCTTGATCAGAACCCTTTGTAACCTAGTAAAGTGAAAAAGGTGATTCAGCAATCGAAGTCAAAGATCGCTGAAGAAAAGAATCACTTCTTGTATTTATCCATCATCCTGGAATCCTTATTCAGAGGAAGGATAGTGGAACTTTCTTCCGCTAGTTCCTTTTTAGTAGCTGCCACCACCACCATGGCATCTACTGCAATCCCTTTTGTCCAAAAAGCTTTGTTGGCTGGAGCTGTAATAATCTTGCTTGGTCACTGGAGAGTTGGCTCAAAGGAGTTTGGGTTCTCCCATCCCTGCCGAGAGATCAATTCTATGAGCTCATTGGTGGGCAGAATGACCCTGGAGGTAGACGGTCAAGAACCAAAGGCTGACAAGTACACCAGATCCTCAGGAGAAAGATTACTGGACTGTGAGCCACCTCTCTGCTTGGTGCAGGGAGCTGCCTCTGGAAATACTGTGTGTATCTATCTTTGTTCCAAGTGAACGTCCTTCTCTAGTGTCTGTGGTGAGCATATCTCTCAACCTCTTTGAGCAAGAAATTTGGACAAAGCCATAAATAATGGGGGGCAAAGACCTAAAAATAGGAAAAAATGTAAATATCTCTCTTAAAAAGTTAAAAAGTTGATAGAATAACAGGTTTTGCTTTAACATACATTTTCTGAAGCTATGAAGTCGGTAACACAAATGTATGTCATTATTTTCTGTCTTCAATCTTTAACAAGTTGCTAAGAATTTGCCAGAAAACCACAATTTTATGAAAAATGGACCAAAAATATGATGCAAAAATCAAGACATTTTGCAAAAAAGTCTGGACAGTTAAGAGGTATGGTGGTGAAGATTGAGACTGCTTTATCAGTGCCCCAGAGGATGGACGTTACATATTAGACAGCTAGTATACAGACCATGAAAACAAAATTTAACAGTTGCAAGTTGATATTTTTAGTGTAACAGCAGTGCAAGAATTTGGAGGAGATGGAAGCACAATCCTTGAAACATGAGTGAAAACAAGAGAATGAAAACAAATAAGTTATTTGCTAGTGACAGAGTTTACTTTTGCTGCAGGTGGAGCAAAGCATAGTGAAGATGCAAAAGGAGTGCTGGCAGCACTCCATGTCATTCTAAACACACTTTGTATGTGTGGCCTAAACTGGAGATGGGCAGCACCTTTTCAGAATGTAAAATATTTACTAGCCAGAGGCAGTATAAAGCCAAGTTATATGCTTGAGAATCTGTGGTAGAAAATGTTATCCTTAAGTAGTATAAACTGTACAAATTATGTCTGCATTGACAAACTCAAGTGCATTTTCATAGGTCAGAAAAAGTTATAGCTGTGATTTAAACTCTACACATTTTAACAGATTCATGAGGAAAAATTGTTCAAAAAATATTAAATGCAATATAGTTAATACAAGTAGAGACAGACAGATAGAGAGATAGATAAATATAAATGTACGCCAACTGGTCAAATGACCATATATATAAAACACTAAATATGCCAAGCAAAACACTGATAAACTTATTCATTGTAGACAGGCAAGCCCTCTGTCCTGCCCATTTCAGAAACTGTCCAACCTACTCTCCATTACACATGAATCCACAGACATTCAAACATCAGGAAAAAAAAAACTTTCTAAGGGTGAAAACTGTGTCTACATAACAGTCTCAAAGACACCTCATTTAATATAAAATATAGTAAGCTATGATGTCACACCTTGTCTTTATACGGTGAAATACACACCAATCCAGGATCCACTACTCTTAACCATCCTGCCACACCCATCAACAGATTTTGCCACAAGTCATTATATTTAGTAACCCTAAATTGCCAATGCATTTGGAATAAATTTCAGACTTACATGCAATGATTGCTCACCAACATCCAGATATTATTGTTGCCACTGAGACCTGGATTAAACCCCACATTAAGGACACTTAATTTCTCCCCCAGGCTTTCAAACTATAAGACTAGACAGGGCCCATAAAGAAGGAGGTGGCATTGCCTTCTGTTTACTAACACCTACAGTTTAGTTCCTTATTCCAACCCTATACCACTGGTCTCGAATGCAAAAATGCTCATAACTTTCTTAAACATGAATAGCAGCAAAAAAACATTGCATCATAGTTCTCTGCATATCCCCTGGCAACAACATACCCATATTGTAATATATCCTAGCCTGGATTTCCTCCAATATTAAAAATGAAACCATCATATTAACTGGCTAGAATAGACAAATATCAACTGGCTAGAACTCAACTAAAGACACCCATCCTCAAATATTAATCTTTTCAGCTTCACCCAGCAAACCATCAAAGGCAATAACAGCGGATCCATTTTAGATTGGATTTTGGTCACTAATCCCAATAAAATATCCTCAGCAGGAACACTCCCAAATACCCTTGGAGACCATCTCCCAGCCTTTATAACCCATGCTTTCCCATCCAGTCAAAGTCAACATCAGTACAAACAAACAAGGAATTTGACCTAATTCAACCCTGTAACCTTCAACAATATTCTAAAAACAACAGATTGGCATCAACTAAGAACCCTCCCTCTTGACGAAGAAGTTGATTACTTTAACGCCACCTTCGTGAACACACTAAATAGCCTTTCACCTCTACATGTACAGAGGATCAAAAATAACCATGTCCATTGATATCCAAGCCTACTGGACTTCTCATGCATACCAGAGACAAAATATGGAAGTTTCAAACAACTCACCCTGACAAATCTCCTGAAGAAATAGCTTCTCTTTTTAAATTTTTAACTCCATAGCTGACATCACAGCAAAATTCTCCCAAATTACTCCACTAATTACACATCGCCTTCTAAATCAACCACTTACCCCCCCTCCCCTAGTAACACCCAACATTTGCAAAAGCCCAGTACTCACTCAACTTCCACTTTTAGTCTAAAGCCCATATCATTCTCCACTATAGAAAGACTACTTCTTACCCTAAAACTTTGCTCTAATGCCCCTGATAATATACCCTCAGAATACCTAAAAATTGCTGCTGACAGTATCACTTACCCTATTTGCATACTTCTCAGTAGATCT
The DNA here is from genome assembly GCF_019279795.1 of Protopterus annectens. NCBI lineage: Eukaryota > Metazoa > Chordata > Ceratodontiformes > Protopteridae > Protopterus > Protopterus annectens. The sequence goes on along the minus strand of NC_056749.1, from coordinate 313,374,362 downwards.
GTCCTTGAGTCCTACATACCAAAAATCTGGAAAAAAGCTTTCATTCATCATCTCCATAAAGGTGGCAATAATGCTGACATCACTAACTTCTGACCCATTGCAATTCTTTATACTATCTCCAAAATCTTAGAAAAGTGCATAAATGTTCAATTTTGTTGCAATCTTCTTGACAACCAAATACTTACACCCTCACAACATGGCTTCAGACCTGGCCATAGTACAACTGCCATTCTTTACTTGATGGATACAGTCAACAGAGCACATGATGCTGGAAAAATTGTCTCCATCCTCTTACTTGACCTATCAAAAGCTTTCAACACTGTTTCTCACTCTTTACTATCAGCCAACTTCCTAAGATCAGCCTTTCCCTCCCCACACTAAACTGGTTCTCTATTGACTTAAATGAAAGACAACAGGCAGTCAGATGGCAAAACTCCATCTCTGCTTGCCTCACCACCAGTACTGGAGGTCGCCACGGCTCTATACTTGGACCACTCCTATCTACCATAATCATAAACAATTTCCACTCATCTCTGTCTCAAAGACCTGTTATTCAATAAGCAGACAGCTCTACTATTGTCTACTCTGCCAACTCCATCTCTGATCTACCACAACTAACTCAAACGGCCTTCTCCTCTACCATATCTTGGATGCACAACCACCACCTAGCCCTGAACTCAAATAAAACCAAAATCATACTAGTACTAAGAAAACGACCACCTTAAATAAAACTGAATTACCATCTTCTCTCATAATAACACTATAATCGAAGTCATTAACCACACAAAGCTCCTTGGAGTCAACAATGAACAAATGAAATTTAACCTGTATATACAGCACAATATTCACAAAACATATCATAAACTTGGAATCCCATATAGACAAAAATCCCTTCCTAAACCCATCCACAAAACTAACCCTAGCCACACCTTAGCTATTACCCTACCTCCTCTACAGTGCCCTTCTACTCACCAGCACCCAAATCTCTTCAAAATCCAAACATGAGGCATGCTACAATAAAACTGCCAAATTCACAACTAATTCTAAATACTCCACCCATCACTGCACCGCTCATAAGTCACTGAAATGGCTAGAACTACCAAACTATCTCACTTATTAGCAATTAACCCCTAGATTGTCCTGCCATGGGCTCTATATTTAGCTACAACCACCCAAGCAGCCCCTTAGATCGGGGATTAGAAGATCTTGCAGGTTCACATACCTAACCTCCCACCCAGTCAGCATCTTTAGTCTTGTTCAATAGCCAAACAATGGAATGCTCTGCCTCTATCAATTAGAGGCAACTCAAAATCCTGCCTCTTTCAAAACATCCCTTCACAATCACCTACACTCAAGTTAGAAGAACACCTACGTCAAGCCCTGTCTCTTACCAACCTTACTTTATGTGGTAAGAAAATACTACTGTAGATCGAGATTATAGAGAAATTACACAATGTAAACCTTTATTTATATTGAATGATTGTTCATGTTATATTACTATACATTTCTGTTATGGGTTTTACTCTGTATTTGTACACATTTTTTTTGTAATTCAAATTTTTGCAATTTTTGTAATGTAATTTGTTAAACTGATGTATTGTGGAGCTTTTCTCCCCGGGCCTCCACTGAAAATGGGTTCTCTATGGCCCAGTGGATTTTCCCGGTAAACAAAATACAGATAAATAAATAGTCAGTGAAAAATGTCCCTGTGAATGTGATTGAGGAGTGAATGATATACACTTACCTATCAATGTATACAGCTTTAGTGTATCCATTATAGAGTAATATTGGTCACATACATGGCGATGCAAAATCTCCATGTAAGTTACAAAAGAACATAAAATGTCCCGTGCCTTTGTTTATTCTCCTGTAATTACTTTAATGCAGAAATTGAAAAACGTGCAGGCAGTTATGCGCAATAAAAGAGAGGAAATCATTCTGCATGTGTTTGTTTTCTGTGATACATTCAACCATGCCTTTATACTTATGCATATCATTGAAATATTAATTTGATCTAAACAATTTTATCTGTTCAGAATAACTATTTTATTATTTTGAATAAAGTATCATATCCTTCAGTGGTAGAAGGCAATGTTTAAACAATACAGCACAAATGAGAATATGGACTTGCTTTTCCTTTATAGTACTAAAGTCATGACTTGTAAATGTACAATACGATATAACATTTTTAGTATTACTAGGCACAAACTAGAAGAACTGCTAATGAGTAAATTTAGATATAGAATACTTTGAAACTGTATTATTATTATTCACCAGGAAATAAACAATGTTTTACTGATGAATTTTCAGAAGACAATATGCATTTAACTCTCTAGCTTTATCTAACAGTATAACTAACACCATACATAGGCAGGAACACAGAATTGTGGTTCAAGTTAAAATAAAAAGGCCCAACCACATAAATTCTGTGTAACAAAACAATGGTGTGTGAGAATTAAGATACATGGCTGACTACTTACACATCACCTTACATCTTCTTTTGCTGACCACATATTTGTGTATTGCATCTTCATGTATGCATTAGAGCAACATATTTTTTGAGCAAAATAAGAGGGTCTAATGCAAATGAATAGACATGTTTACAATTTAGTTCTGCGATAATGACAATAACAATGGCATTGATTTGTGTAGTTCTGTGCAGCAGAACATACCTGTGGGTAGCAGGTTCACTTTAGTACTAATCACTAAATAACACTGAGAGAAGGGAAATACCAAATATTTTAAAGTGTGCAGCATTGCTCCATACTGGTGGCATAGATGGATAAAGTCCAGAATATGGCTCAGCTGACCATGTTCACTTGGTGGCTCAGGTGACTGCTGGAGCAGCAGTGATAGATTTGCATTACCATCCCTGGAAGTGCGGCCCTGTGGGCATCTCCTGCAACAATCAATTGTAAAGACTGGGGATATCATGATGGAAGGCAGGAAAGGATGGAGAAATGTCTGAGTTGCCACTGAGGCAGAGCAGTACACCATAAGTCTCTGCTACATGTCTGACCCTTGGATGTAGCCACAAGGATCTGCAAGTGGAGGGGAGAGGGAGACACAGGGGTAGGTCATAAAATATGGGAAAATGTCTTGAAGGAGGACAGCCTAAAGATTATTGCAGGCTCCTGCTCAAACTTGAGCACTGGACCGGGGGAGTGTGACTGGAATACTGGTAGATCAAGTGAAGGATGTGGACCACTGGAACAGCTAAAAGAGTGAAAGAAGGTTTCAAACAAAAACACTGCACCAGCCAAGGAGTCCTCAGTAAATAATGAAAAGGAATGATGAAAGAAAAACCTCGGACTCACCACGAAATGAACTAAAATAAACTTTAATTGGTAAGCGCTTTCACGTATCAATGATACGCTTCCTCAGACCATGACAAAATGTTAAAAACAGCAAGCTTAAATAGTAATACATCCTGACTACTTGAGCATCATTAGTCAATCAATTATCCAATTAAGCTTGAAAAAGAAGCAACATTCTTAAAGGAAAATTGAAGTTTAAAATTCAGCAGGGGTATGCCCAGAGTAACTTAGTAAATGATAAAAAATGATAAAAAAATACATGTTGAATCACAATACATTTAAGACTAGCAGCAAAACCTTCTTTAAAACAAACTTGGTAAAGGCATTTTTTTATCATTTTTTATCATTTACTAAGTTACTCTGGGCATACCCCTGCTGAATTTTAAACTTCAATTTTCCTTTAAGAATGTTGCTTCTTTTTCAAGCCTAATTGGATAATTGATTGACTAATGATGCTCAAGTAGTCAGGATGTATTACTATTTAAGCTTGCTCTTTTTAACATTTTGTCATGGTCTGAGGAAGCGTATCATTGATACGTGAAAGCGCTTACCAATTAAAGTTTATTTTAGTTCATTTCGTGGTGAGTCCGAGGTTTTTCTTTCATCAGTGAAAGAAGGTTCATAGGTTGGTACTAGGCTATCAGCCCTAGGGCCTATACAAGCCTAGCCATAACAATTCCCTGGATATTTCTTCCCACAATATTTACTTCTCTGGACCCCTAAATAGCAGGGCAATTGACATGATCCCCGGGGTGAATTTCCTAGCTCCCATCCAATCATCAAGGTTCCTTTTGAAGAGGGCCAAGGAGGCACTCTGCTTGACATGTATGGACAGTCTATTCCAGAGTATGGGGAGTCTCTGGGTCAGGAACCTATCCCCCCAGCATGTTTTGCTCATTGTGATGACAAGGTTTAGATCCATGGAGTGTGTGTGGCTCTGAGGGATTCGGATTTCTTTAAGTGGAGCATGTCCAACAGCTCAGGGTTTGACATGGCCTTGTATGTTAAGCAAAGATCACCTCTGAGTAGACGATATGCCACAGAGTATAGCTGGAGTTTTTTTTTTTTTTTAAGACGGTCAGCATATGGCATCTGCTTTAGGCCTGTGATTTTTTTAGTGAGGTATTTTGGTGGCCTTTTCAGCTGTTGCAGATGTCTTGTGAGGTACATACCAAACGGGGCATTATACTCTATAATGGGTCTAATGAAGGATGAGTACAGTGGGATAATGACCTCCTTTTTTCTGGATGAAAAGCCCAATGTGATGAGGTGTGCCACATAGAAAGGTTTCTTGACTGTTGTGATGTGGTTATCGAAAGTGAGACGACTGTCCACCTGTGTCCCCAAGTCTCTCATCACACTTTCGATGTTTGGTGTTCTGCCACCTATGTGGTAATTCATGGGTACATGTTTTTTCCAAAGGGGATAACTATACATTACTTGGCATTAAGCTTGAGCCCAAGGCTCTGGCACCAGGCATCTGTTTCTGTAAGGCCCTTTTGTAGAATATCCACATCATTTGGGGATTCAATAATGGCTTCCAGTTTGCAGTCATCTGCTAACTTTGTTAGCCAGAGTCCCTTAGTGTTGGCCTGTACTTCAGAGAAGTAGATGTCAAACAAGAGTGGTCCCAGGACTGAACCCTGAGGTACTCCACTTGTCACTTGTCTGGAGGTGGATTTGGAGTCGGCTACTTTTACAGTCTGGGTTCTGTCAGTAAGCCAGTTGGCAACCCATCTAGTGATGTAGGGATTTATGCCCAGCTTAGTAAGTTTATCTGTGATTCTAGAGTGGGAGGTGGTGTCAAAGGCCTTGGCGAAGTCCAGATAGGCTGTGTGGGCCGCCTTACCCTCGTCCACAGCTCTGGAGACTGATTCGAAGAAGTCAGTCAGATTCAGGAGACAAGATCAGCCCTTCACAAACCCAAACTGGGTGGGGTCCAGTGTTTGAAGGTTGCCAATGTCTTTGTTTATAAGTTCCATGATAATGCGTTCCATGCCCTTGCAGATCAGGCTTGTCAGACTGACGGGACGGTAGTTCCCGGGATCCAAGGTGCATCCCCCCTTGTGGAGTTGGATAACTGTAACTGTGCGCCACTCAGTGGGCACGAAGCCTGGGGTGAGGCTATGATTAAACATGACACTTAGGTGAGGTGCCAGTTCATTTTGTAGTTCATGTAGTACACAGCCTGGGATGTCATCTGGTCCCATGGATGCTGTATTCTTAGCTTTGGAAAATGCGGTTTCTACCTGTGTGGCAGTGATTACCAGAATTTGGCAATCTTTTGGTATTGAGATGGACACTTTAGGGTGTGAGAGGGGGATGAAATTGGCACTAAATTGATCTGACAGGATATTGGCAATATCCTTGGAATCAGTATATTTAATGCCATTCTGTTGTAGCTCAGAACAGATCTGAGCATTGCCATTTAGATTCTTGACATGACTGTAGAATGCCTTGTGGTTGTCTTTGGAATCTTTGGTAATTTTATTTTTGTAACTAGCTTTTGAGGATTTTATGAGGGATCTCAGCTTCTTACTGAGGCTGGTGAGGGAGTTCTTTGCATCCTAGGATTTTCCTCTTTTCTGCAACAGTTTCTTCCTTCTGTTGTATAGTTTGTTTATAGCAGGGGACCACCAGATTGGCTACCTTTTTTTGGAGAAGAGCATCTTGGTTCTATTTGGGGTGGCACGATTCATGCATGAGTGGATGTGCTCGTACAGTGCCTTTGTGTAGGATTTTGCAGACTAACTTTCAGATCTCGTCTGCATGGGTGTCATGAAGTTTGTCACTTCTGACTTCAGTAGCATGAAATTGGCTTTGGAGAAGTTTTTTAAGGAGGTTTCCTTACTGGGGGGTGGGGGTGGGATGTGGATGTCAAGGGTGATTTGCTTATGGTCAGACCTGACCAATGAGGGGGTGACCACTGGTGTGGAGCATCTATCTCCCATGTTGGTAATGACCAGGTCTAGGATATGGGAGCCCCTGGTGGGACAATGGATTAGTTGATCCAGGCATTGGAATTTATGAATTCCAAGAACCGTTGGGAAAAGGAGTTGGTACCCGAGAAGTTTTCCCAGTTAATGGCAGGGTAGTTGAAATCACCCAGTATTAGTGTGTTTGGCTATATCTTAATATTTTACAGTATGTTTAGAAAGGTGTATTGAGAATCTTGTGGCATGGTGGGGGATCTGTAGCAATCTACAATTTGGATTGCAGTCTTACCTAGTGTTAGTTGCACCTGGAGAATTTCATATGCACTGTGCTGGACAACTATCCTGGAGGTATGAATATCCTTGATGAATACAGACACTCCACCACCTTTAGTGTTTCGGTCTTGGTTTTGTGGCCGAAAAGTGTGGTAAGAGTTGTAGCCTGGTATTGCAGGGGTGCTCTCTGCAGCCTTGAACCAGGTCTCAGTTACTGCATAGATATCGATGTTCTCCATTTTTAGGCATGCCTCGAGAGAGTGCATTTTGAGGTTTAGACTTCTAGCATTGAGTAGCATTACCTTCAGATTTTGCATGCTTTTATCTGTTACAGTGGTGGTTTTATCCTTTGAACCTTGCCTAAAAAGGGGGGGGGGGGGACTCCAAACATGCATGCAGCACAACAGCTGATTAGTAATTAGAGCTTTTGTTACTTCACTGTTGTACCTGAAGTCATTCAAAGCAGAGCAAAAGGGGCTTTATTAATAATTATCACTAAAGGACAAGAAAACTACTAAAAAAGGTAATAAATATGACTTAAGGTCAAAAAGAATTGATTCACATTGTTAACATCTTAAAATATTTATTTGTATTTATCAATACTTGTTTACTAGGAAGTCTGACTGGGCAATGGTATCCATTTTCATCAGAGGCCCAGGGTGAAAAACCCCAGGAAGGACAATGTTAAGACAATTACAGACATATCTGAAATGTAAAATGAATAAATAATGCAATCAATTTTCTCTCGCTGCTATAGGAAATTAAAGACAAATATTTCTGTGGTAAAGACACAAGCAGAATAACATAGTTGCTGTAAGAAAAACAGAGAGAATGATTAGCTGGCAAAGACATTTTAAAATTCGAGTAGGACAAATATCGGGTATACAGAGTAAGATGGCAAAAGGAAAATGCTATATAATCCCTGCTATTTTGGATTTTTTCTCTCTTTTGTAAGTCAAGACAAGCAAACATTTTTGCTATTTTTCTGCCAATCTTTTTGTAATGTCATAATCAGGTTATTTTGCCTGCGCTATTCACTCCCCACATTACCTGCTCGCAGGCACCTTTCCAAGCAGTTGTACTCATTCCTTGGTGATTGCTGAGAAAGAAAAACAAATTCTGAGAGTCACTCACATCTGCTCTGCTCGGGCTCACTCCGCTCCCCTATCCTACCTCCATTTCCACCCACCCCATATCACAAACTTATAGTTATTGACCACACCCTCCAATCAACTTCCATTCCCAATTACCCAATCACATCACAACTATATTACCCCATAGTAATTTTCCTTACCACACCCTATATACTGCTTGATCTCACACCATCTAACCTTTACAGCTTAACATATTACTCCTAGGCACTCTCTCTCCTTCAGATATTATATAAGATGCACTATCCACACAATACCCAACTTCTAAAAGCATTACTATATCCGGTAACTATCTTTTCTCTATTCACGCTTTCCATCTTCTCCTCCTACCACATTAAACTTTACATCAAAACCCTACCACCCAAAAAGACAGAATCCATAGCCAATAAAACTACAAAACTTCCCTATAGCACCATGTGACCTTACCTCCTCCCAACCTCTTTCCTACTTATATAGTAAACCAACAAATAAAACCAACCCTCACTCTTCTCAAAAACAAACTAAAATAATACACAAACTCACTAAACTCTATCTAGACCTTCTCCAAAAACGTACTTGCTGTGGAGACATATGCCCTAATCCAGGACCCAATACATCAACCAACTCAAACATAAATCAAATCCTCCATACCCAAGTCCTACCTCATCTCTCCTCCTTTTAAACTTAAATGTAAGAAGTATACTTAACAAAATTCAGAATCTTCATGCCCTTTTAACTCTATATAAACTGGATATTGCTGTGTTAACTGAAACTTGGCTTGAACCGGAACACCGCAATAATGAGATCACTGCCCCTGGTTACAATATTATACATAGTGATAGGTTAGAGAAAAAAGGGTGGAGGAGTAGCAATATTATTCCAAAATCATCTCACTATAGAACAATTTGATTATAATTCCAAGGAAATCAAAGATGTACAGCTAATTCTTGCCAAATTAACACTAAACTCCAAAACATATAATTATTTCAGGTGGCTATGTTCCACCAGGCAATATTACTATAATGGAAACCCTGCTAAATTGGGCGGCAACCTCCTTTCCACAAGAAACCATACTATTAGGTGACTTTAATATTGACTGGTCTGACTGTACAAGCCACAATTCCTCCACCTTCATCAACCTTCACGGATTTACCCAAATTATATCTACACCTACTAGAATCGACAAGACAACCAAACGACAATCCATCCTAGACTGGATTCTGCTCTCTGACTCCAATCTCGCATATCAATCAGGTGGTCTTCCTGTCAGTCTGAGTGACCATCAAGCAACTTATCTAATTAGGAACAGGTCCCACCATACTAACTAACCCATCCTTAGAATAGTACACAACAAAAAGTCCTTCAGAGCCAATGACTTAATAAATGCACTAAAACACTGCAACTTGACTCCCCTAAAACAACTACCCCTAGATGAAGCTGTGCAATACTTCAACTCAACCTTCCTAAAAATCTTAAACTATCATGCACCCTTCCAAACCAGAGTCAAAATTAACTATGTCCCATGGCTAGCAAAGGATACCAAAAAGATAATGAAAGAATGGGACAAAGCCTGCCTACTATGCCAGAAAACCAAAACCACTACCTTGAGACAAAACTATCTAGAACTTCACAATAAAGCCAAAAGACAAATCAAACTTGACAAAACTAATTACTACAAATTCATGCAGGAAAAATATGCCCACAACCCTCAAAAATTCTGGGCCACATTAAACAGATTACTTTACCCAGGGAAAACCACTACCTCTACCCCTGTATTACCAAACAACCAAGAGGACACTTTTATTTTATTATTTTTTTAGAACTATGTTATAGATGATTCAGCTACACTAACAACCCGTGGTGTACTAATGCGTAAAGCAGATAACTCTAGTACACAGAATATTTTGAAGTACACATTATGTAGGCTAGAAGCATATCCATCATGATTTACCCCTGACTTTTTACTGTAAAGTACTCAAACCTTCGCAACTGTGATATCCATGGTTTTGAACAAGTTGGTGAAAAAGCTGTGCTTCAGGCTTTCACAGTAAAGGAAAGCTTATCATTTTGCAGGTTACAATATGTTGTACTTTCCTCCGTGACACTTGGTAATACAAGCCTCCCCTTTTTTCTGCTTATTTCTTATTTGTTTTTGGTGATACAGCAATGAGAAGGGTGAAGGGTAATGTAGGAGACCTGATTTGAGAGTCCATAACTTTTAGTTATGTACTTACCATAACTTTAGATGTTTGGGATCCATCTCGCCTACATTCAATACTGATGGGGCTCGGAGCCGATCCCTCGACTCCGACTCGGCACGCTATGCTATAGAGCGAGGCCTCTTATTGGCTGAGCTATTTCTTATCCCAGGATGCACCACCACTAATCCCCCAGATCTTGTTTGTCCGCATTCATGCACACATGCACAACTTGTTTATATAACATTGTTAGATGTTTCAAGATGAAACAACAGGATTCGGACCTTCTGATATCCTCTGATCTCCAAGGAAGGGGGAAGGAGGATGGGTTATTAGAATGTGGCGAGATGGATCCCAAACATCTAAAGTTATGGTAAGTACATAACTAAAAGATGTTATGTGATCCTATCTCGCCTACATTCAATACTGATGGGACAGCGTCCCTAGCACCTAAATCCTGGGTGGCTCATTGGAAAACACTCCTGAGCACTGTGGAACCAAATGAAGCTCGTCCTCTAGATGCCACATCCAATTTGTAGTGGGAAATGAAAGTGTGCGGGGAAGACCATGTAGCCGCAGCACAAATGTCACTAATGGCAAGCTTAGAATGAAATGCTACCGAAGTAGCCATAGCCCTTGTAGAATGAGCTTTGCCTTTGACAGAGGTGGTAAGCTCTTTATTAGAATAAGAATAAGCTTGAGTAATACAGTCCCTGATCCATTTGGCAATAGTGACCTTTGTGACGGCTTTGCCCAATTTATTGTCCGCAAAGGATACAAACAACTGATCTGTTTTCCTTGTTTGTTTGGTCCTATCTAAATAAAAATGCAACTGCCTGTGGACATCTAATGTGTGGAATATGAATTCCGCTTTGTTAGAATACTTCGGAAAGAAGACTGGAAGTTCTAATGATTGTTGTAGGCAGAAACTGGAACAAACTTTAGGGACAAAAGATGGATTTGGCCTGAGAGATACTCTGTCTTTGTGAAAAACCAAGTACGGAGGTTTTACAGACAAAGCTTGAAGCTCTGAAACCCTTCTGGCAGAAGTAATCGCCACCAGAAAGGCAGTCTTCCACGATAGAAATTTTAAATCACATGTCGCTGCCGGTTCGAAGGGGAAGGAAGTTAAGGCATGTAACACCACATCGAGATCCCATGGAGGAGCAGGATGAGAAATCGGAGGTCTTAAAAGCGCAGCACCTTTCAAGAAGGTCTTACACAATCTGTTGCTCATTAAAGGTGGGTTTATAGATTCGTGAAAATTGGAAATAGCTGCCAATTGAACCTTGATGGTAGAGACTGAAGAGCCTTGATTGAAAAGAGAAGTTAGAAATTTCAGTACTTCTGAAACAGGAATAGTGATGGGATCCAGGCCCCGGAGTTGAGCCCAAATAGCAAATCTTTTCCATTTGCTAGAATACAATTTCTTTGTAGCAGACTTGTGGGCCGAAGATAAAATGTGTACAACTTCTGGATCCAATGTATGACTCCTGACTATAGTCAGAAGAGGAGGAGCCAAGCCGTCAATTTTAAGGAGTGTAGGGACTTGTGGAATAGTCCCGACTGATGAACCAATAGGTCTGGGATCTGATCCAGGAACCATGGACCTTCCAGAGCATATTTCCGAAGATAGGGGAACCATACTTGACGAGGCCAGTAAGGAGCAACTAAGATCATTTTGCTCCCCAAGAGAGATGCCTTTTGGATCACCCTGGGAAGGAGAGGAACTGGGGGAAAGGCATAAAGCAAGCCGGTGGGCCAAGGACGGGCTAGTGCATCCATAGGGCTCTTCCCCGGAGCTGGGGTGAGGGAGAAGAACTTTTTGCACTTCGCATTCAGTGAAGTCGCGAAGAGGTCGCAACACGGAACTCCCCATTTGCTGAAAATCTGATTTGCAACTGTAATGTTCAGAGACCATTCATGAGGAGAGAGGATGGTTCTGCTCAGTCTGTCGGCTATCACATTGGACTTGCCTGGGATATGAGTAGCCACTAGAAAGTGTTTGGTCAACACTGCCCATTCCCAAACTCTCATGGCCTCTCTGCAAAGAGGATAGGATCTGGTCCCTCCCTGTTTGTTCAGGTACCAGACCACTGACATGTTGTCTGAGTGAACGGCAATTACGCCCTGAGGGAGGTAATTGTGAAGGGCTTGAAGGGACAGAAGCACTGCCCTCATTTCTAGGATGTTGATATGAAGTAGGGTCTCTTCTGGGTGCCATTTGCCTTGGACTGACCTGCCCAGGGAATGCCCCCCCCCATCCCATCTGGGAGGCGTCCGTAGTCAAAGTGGCCACAGGAGGAGGTGGAACAAAGGGTCGTCCCTGATCCAGATTGGAGGGCACCAGCCACCAGCGAAGGTCCTGTTTGCAGGTTTCCGTGATCCATATGAGGTGAGTGAGAGGGAGTTCCTGAAAGGACCACTGAGCTGAAAGAAGCCACTGGAGAATTCTCATGTGCAATCTAGCTAGGGGAACTAGAAGAACCGTGGCGGACATGGATCCCAATAACTGCAGTACCATTCTGGCTGGGGCTTTGGATCTGGGAAGTAAGGCTCGAACTTGAGCCTGTATGGTTTGTATCCTGTCTGTAGGTAGATAGACCCGCATTCGGTTTGAGTCTATCTTTACTCCGATGAATCTTATGTGTTGAGATGGCAGCAACACAGACTTTGGCCAATTGAAGGTGATTCCAAGGGAATTGCCCAGTGATATCGTGGCTTGTAGGCTCCGCAATAGTAGATGCTTGGAGGTGGCAGTTAGGAGCCAGTCGTCTAGATACGGAAACACCTGGAATCCTAGACTTCTCAGGTGAGCAGTCACTACCGCCAAACATTTGGTGAACACCCTGGGGGCTGTGGTGAGACCAAAGGGCAGTGCACGGAACTGGAAATGACTGCCTCCTAGGCTGAAGCGCAGATGTCTCCTGGACGCTTGATGTACCATGATATGGTAATAAGCGTCCTTGAGATCTATGGAGCACTTCCAAACACCTTTTTCCAGCAATGGGAGAATGGTTTGTAGGGTGACCATTCAGAACTTGGACTTTTTTACTGAACGGTTTAGAATACTGAGATCCAAAATGGGCCTCAAGTCCCCGGTCTTTTTTGGCACCAAAAAGAATCTTGAGTAAGTCCCTAATCCGATCTGGTCTGCAGGGACCGGTTGGATGACTCCCTTTTGCAGCAGCTTTGAAACTTCTAAGGCTGCAGCTTCCCGTTGACTGGGTGGCGGGCCCGGGATTTTTTTGGACTGAGGTGGAGAGTGAGAGAAAGGGATGGCGTAACCTCTGGCGATAATTTGAAGCACCCATCGGTCCTGAGTGATACCTTCCCAGGCTTTTAGGTGCCTCGAAAAATGACCCCCGACTGGCTCCGGAGCTGCACAGTCGGGCAATCCCTCAGGGACTGTGAAAGGCTGAAGAGCCACGAAAGGATTCGCGGTCTCCAGTGTTGCGAGGGCCTCTGCCGCCTCTGGGACGGCGTCTTCCAGAAGACTTTCCCCTCCCCTGCCTCTGGAAGGGGGATCATTCTGCTGTGGGGGTAAGACTTCTGAGATCTATGGAACCACATTTCCCCTCCTCTTTTAGCCTTGGGGTAAGGCCGAAAGGGAGTGGAAAATCGTGCCCCTACGGCAGTCAAAGTCTTACCTTCTTGCTCGCAGCGGGTCAGTGTGTCCTTTACCTTGGGTCCAAACAAGGAGGATCCTTCAAAGGGGGCGTCGGCAAAGGAAGACTTAAAGGCCTCCGCAAAATGACACAGGCGGAGCCAGGCTTGTCTCCGTAGAGCAATGCCTGTACCCGCCGCTCTACTTGCGCCTTCGGCCGCATAAGAAATGAGCCTCATGGACGAGTTTGAAATGGACGACAGTGTAGCCAGCTGAGAGCCAACCATCTGGGCCAGCTCCTCAGGCAGGTTACCCAAGAGGGTATCGGAAAGTTCTTTAATCAGATCCCTCTGAAATCTGGTAAAGTGCGTGAGATAGTTCAAGGACCTTAATGTAAAGGCCGCTGAACTTAGGGTGCGCTTACTGCCGATCCATGCTCCTAGACTCCTTATTAGGAGGATGGACGGACGTCGAAGCCTCTGCTACATCTTGCTGGGTAGCAAATGCCACCACCAAAGCATCTACAGCCACACCTTTAGTCAGAAACTCTTTTCCGGGGTGCTGACAGGAACTTATTAGGACGAGCAGGCACCGGTTCCACAGAGTCTGGGTGTTCCCACGCCCTTCGACAGATCAAGTCCAAGAGCTCGTCGGAGGGCGGAGACACCCAGGAGGCGGAGGTCTGAGCCCCGAAGGCCTTAAGGAACACCGACTCATCAGCAGAAGGGGGTTTGGATTGCCAGCCGCCTCGTTGTTTAAGGGCTTCCAGGATGTCTGCAAAGGAGACATCATCTGAGGACGACTTAGGGGACCCCTCTGCATCATCGAGATCAGTGTCTGATGTAAGAGACTCATCAGGGGAGTCAACGTGCTTCCTCTTGCACGATCTTTTCCTGGGGGTTCCTCGAAGAAGCTTCAGAAGGACCTCCAGGAGGGGAAACCCCAGTGGGGTAACCTCAGGCCCCGGGGCTCCGCTGTCTAAGGACAGGGGGACTGCCAAAGACCCAGTCTCGGTATGCAGGGAAAGAGCTGGGGAGACCATGGAGGTAGCCAAAGATGATTTGGCTAACGCACTCCTCATAGCCCTGAAGGCGGGACCACCAGAATCCTGGGAAGGTCCCACCTCCGTGGCCACGACGGTAGATGGCACTCCCGCAGCCGATGCACTGAGAGGAAGGCTTGGGACCGAGAACATCAGTCCCGAAGCGTCCCCCCCGGGGCTGACAGAAGAAGTCCGAGTACCGAACTCCGACTCAAGAGCCGGAGTTGGAGTAAGGGTCGGGCCCGACCCTAAAACCTCCATTGGTTCCACCAGCACCGGCTCCAACGGTGCCGAGGCTGTTGGAGGAGGAACCATAGTAGCAGGGTGGACCATCGGCTCCGAAGCCGAATGGGCTGGAGCCGAAACTAACTTTTGAAACACCGGAGACTGGAAAAGTCTTAGGAGCACCCTGTCGATGTCCGAATCAGACATCTTGGAGGATCTAGAAGACACCGATCGGGTCCGAACTGATTTCTCCATTGGCTCCATAGGACTAGGGGACCGGCTCCGAATGGATTCGATTACTATCGGTTCCGAGGGAGATCTCAAAACAATTTCCCTCGGTGCCAATGAGGACTTCGGCGCTGAAGGGGAAGAGTCTGAGCCAGCAACCCTCATCGGCTCCAATATCAGTGGAGCCGATGAAGGTGACCTGCCTCTTGATGCCCCAGTCCTCGGCTCCGAAACCAGAGGGGTCGAGACTGGAGGCATCGAGGCAGACCGTTCCGCCCTCGGCTCCGAAGTCCATGGAGCCGATGGAGAAGCCTGCCTAGGTTTTTTGGCAGTCAGTTCCGACAGACTGGTCGGAGCCGACGCTTTTTTCTTTTTTGTAGGAGAGGAAGAGGAAGATAAAGCCTCCTCGAAGGATGGCTTAATCAACCCTTTTAAAATTAATTTATTCTTCATCTCCTGGAGAACTCTCGATGAAAAGGCGTGACACACGCTACAGGATTCTTGTAGGTGCTTGGCACCTAAACAATAAATGCACGAGGAGTGGTCGTCCGTTATGGACATTTTATAACCACACCTCGCGCACTTTTTAAACCCAGAGGGTCTATGCTCTTTAGACATGCTGATGAACCTCTAAGATTAATTACACAGAAAAACAAACCAAGCAAGTTTTAAGTTTTAAAGGTTTTTTTTTTTTTTGAACAGAACAATTCACTTCTAAGCACAAACACAGAAAAAAAAGGGTCAAGACCCTCTAACTTAAGCAGGTACTTGACACAAAAAAAGTTAGATAGTAATAGAAATAGAAAATAGGGGAAGGCCCCTCTAACTTAAACGGGAAACCTTCCCTTAACGAAAAAACACAATTTCCTCAACAGATATTCCTAAAACACACTCGTACCACAACAATAGCTGTTAAAACAGCTTTTGGGTTCAAATAAGCAAATTTCCTGACAGGAAAAGTCTGAATAAAACAGTACTTAGCCCAGCCAAGTTGAGACCACGTCCTAGCTTGTAAGCGGCAAACGAGATCTGGGGGATTAGTGATGGTGGTGCATCCTGGGATAAGAAATAGCTCAGCCAATAAGAGGCCTCGCTCTATAGCATAGCGTGCCGAGTTGGAGCCGAGGGATCGGCTCCGAGCCCCATCAGTATTGAATGTAGGCGAGATAGGATCATATAACATCTTTAATTATAAGTGTTCAGAATTGTATGACTCCTGCAAATGGTTCTTTGAAACATTGAAACATTTCAGTCCTGGTTGGGTACGTATGTATTAATGCAACCAGGACCGAAATGTTTTACAATTGTATGACTCCAGGAAAAAAAACGTTTCCAGGAGTCGTACAATTCTGAACAGTTATAACTAAAGCTGTGGACTCTCAAATCAGGTCTCCTATATTGTGTTAATACGTACGCACCCAAATTAGAGACCTTCTGTTTTAATGATCCGTCCAACTGATTGTAGAGTTATATTATGAAATGCATTTGCGATCCATTTTATGCCGTTTTGCATGCTTTGGCTTACAGGGCAGTCAGCTGAAAGTTATATTTGGCTACTTACAGGATGGGATTCTTTAAACCGACCAAGTGAAAGCTCTGTGCAGTTGTTTGCTGTGATTCCCAATGAAATATGAATTTACTGTAGGTCTACTGTCTTCCTTTACTTTCCCACTCTTCAGCTCACCAATTTCAACTTACACTTATGAAAAGACGTGGCTTATCAGTGGTATCCTGACTCTGAAAAGAGGCGCCCTACATTCTAGTATGCAGTGCTTTTACATATTTATAGATTTACAAAGCAGAGTCTAAGAATGAACTATGATCACCCTGACAATTCCCACCCTGCATACGGCACCTCCTGCTTCTAGAATGGGTAATCACATCAGGTCTAGAATGAATGTGCAGGTACCCATATGGTAATCAAGACTTACCTTAGGTAAGTATTAATCAAATAGTGTTTAAAGCATCTTAGAGCATTCTCGGGGCAGTTAGAATACTCTTAAGCCTCTCCTCCTTTGACCAAAAACAGAGATTTCCCTTCCATTCCCTTTCTTTCTCTTGTTTTAAATCAGTACTAATAAAAGAATTCAGCAAACATAGGTAAACAGAAATAAGATTCACTCGTCTGTCTTGTACATGACTCGCAATCCATCACTTTAGTAAACATTATAAAGACAAATTAGAAATAATTTCCTAGCTCTTTAAATTTTCTGATAAAACAAAAAGTTAACAATAAGCTATTTTAACTAAAAAGTGTAAAGCATTTAATTTTTTCCTTGCATGTATATATTTCTACCTATATTGTAGTGTCAATAGCTGTTTTTGAAATCTGTACAATACTTCACTTCTTCAGATCATACCTTTTTCAATACAGGTTTTGTTTTGTCAAAATGGCAACAATATTTCAAGGGCACAATTAATATTTAGACTGATGTTTCAAATAAATAACTTGTCAGTTGCCAATTGAGTTAGTTTATAATGTATGGTTAGTGCAAATATAGCATGTTGCAAAAATATGTATTTTTTCGTGTGCTCTAAAGACTGTCATATGCAAGTGACATATATAATGTAGCATATATAGAGCAGATAGCTTATGGATTCAGGTTGTTAAAGTACATTATGCTTATTAATCAGGCAGTTTCATTTAAGTTCACAAGTAATTTGGGGACATTTCAATTGCATTTCCAGGAATGTGTAGTCCAGTGTGAGTAAATGAGTCCACTTTTCCTCATACACGTGTCACAATTCATTAAACAAAGCAGAGTCTAACATCTGTCTAATAATCATTATAAAGACAAATAGTAATTTCCTAGCTCCTCAAACTTTCTGATATCGCAAAATGTTGACAGTAAGCTATTTTAACTGGAAGACTAAAACACTTCAATGCTTCCTTGTGAATATACATTTTTACTTATACTGTAGTGTCAAGAACTGTCTTTGAAATCTATGCATTACTTCACTTCTTTCAAGTCATTCATTTTACAGTTCATTTTATATTTTGTCAAAATGTCAATAGCATTTCAAGGGCACATTTAATATTTAAACTGATATTTTAAATGAATAGCTCTCTCTCTTGAGAGAAGGTGACATCTAATCCATATCTTCTGGTAAAGTAATTACATTAGTTTGAAAAAATGAAGAGGCTTCCTCTAAGTAAAAAAAAATCCTCATCTCGTTGACATACAGTATTCTTATCTTAGCTGGATATGCAAGTTGTGCCTTGATGTTATTTTGTTTCAGAAACTCTATCATTGGCCACACTTTTTTCCTTTGTTCCATTATTCTAGCTGAATAGTCGTTATCAGGCTCTGTTTATATTTTAGAGATGCCTTCCTCCAAGCAGATCTTAAAATCAGTTCCTTGCCAAAGTATGAAATAAATTTGATAATTATTGACCTAGGAGAAGAGCTTGAGTTAGTGGCAGGTTTCCCAAGAGCTCTGTGTGCCCTTTCAATGCCAAAGGGATGTCCTTCTTTTAAATTTAAAAAGTCAGGGATGCAGCTTGATAAAAAGAAATAATATCCTCACCTTCTTTGTTTTCAGGTAATCCGAAAATCCTGATGTTATTTCTCCTCTCCCTGTTTTCCAAGTCATCTACTTTAGTAACCAAACAAATGTTTTGTTTAAGAAGCAGTTCTTTTTGTGTTTCCTCTTTCTCTTCCTTAAGTCTGCTTTCTAAGTCATTTAGAGAAACCTTTATTCCTGTTATCCTTGTCTGGTGTTGTAGCATTTCCTTGAGGGTGTCAGCCTGTTTTTGACTACTTGTTTTAAGATTTTCTAGGTTCTCTTTAAAATCATCCATCTTCAAAGACAACTCCTGCAGGGTAGATGTCATCTGTTGTAGTTCCTTCTTTAAGGCAGCATCCTGGTGAGAATTCCTTGAGTTGCTCATTTTAACAAGTGAATATATCTCCAAGCTTTTTGACAGGAAATCATTTGTAAAACTTCACCAAAGTTTCTAATTATGTAAATTAGTCCTTTATTTATAAGATTTTACACTTTGAAGAAAAAAATAATATTTTTTCCTGTCTTATTTAACTAGTTATATGGAGCTCTAAAATACTGCTGCTTTCAGTTAGTCATTCAGGCTCCAGCTCTGATTAGACCTTTTCAATGCTCCTGAAGTGCTGCCTGATTGCCCGACTCTGGAGGCAGTCAAGGGATGCTTGCCCTTGCACCCAGATGCCTAGGCTGCTATAACAAAAGATTTGTGAGTGATAAAAATAATATCCAGAGGTTAATTTGTACCATTTCCCCTAATGCCCACTTCCAAAAGATGAAAGCTTCCAGATGTTCCACTCAGTCAGAGAGAAGCTGCAGCTCAAGAAATTCAGAAGCTCCTGAACAAAAGAGTCATCCAGGAGGTCCCACCAGACCAGAGAGGATTCTGTACTTGCTCAAGGTTCTTTCTAATGCCAAATAAAACAGTGGATCTGAGACCAATTTTGGACCTAAGCAACCTGAACCAGTTTGTGAGGAAATCAAAGTTCTAAAAGGTCATGATTCAGTCCATTCTACCTCTTTTACATAAGGACAGTTGGATGTGCTCAGTTGATCTTCAGGATGAGTACTATCACATCAAAATAAACAGATTCCTCTGAAGACACTTGCACTTTTGGTTGGGAGCCAGTCATTATCAGTTCAGAGTCCTGCCCTTTGGAATCACCACAGGCCCCAGGGTGTTTACCAATTGTATGGCAGTGTATCAATCTCATCTGAGACTGTATGGATTCAGAGTGCTTCCATACATAGAAGTCTAGCTTCTCACTGCCACGATTATGCATTTTCTACAACAGTTCAGGAACTATTTGCTCCAAATTTGCCAATTATTAGGCATTACAGTCAATATTTACAAATCTAAACTGTTATCAGTACAGAGTCTGGAGTCCACTAGTGCTCATCTTAGCACGATAAGTCAAATTGCTTCTTTATCTCCTCATTGCATATGCAAAGTCAAGTATCAGGTTCATCAAACACTTTCTCATCATGCTCCCCCTGCCACACTTGTCCTTCAAGCCCTAGGTTTCGTGGTTCTATGGAAGCATCTATAGTCTTAGTCCCATTAGCAAGTTATTATATGCGTGTTCTTCAATGCACTCTAGCTGTTTAGTGGTCTATTCTTTGACAGCCCCTATTCTTCCAAGTCAGACTTACTCCAGTATGCAAAAATTATATTCGCTGGTGGATCCAATCAGACAACATTTAAAAAGGATGCCCCTTCATCCTGTCTCTCCCAGTAGCCACAGCAACCATGAATGCCTCCAAGTGGGGTGGAGGGCTTTTCTTGGGAAGAACAGTCCAAGACACATACCCCCCCCACCCCCAAGAGACCAATTCATATATCAATGTCCTGGAGGTGAGAGCAGTCCAACTAGCGTTGTAGACATTTCAAGATATTGTCCCTCTAGGGACTATTGTGACCCAAACTGACAACATGTCTGTGGTCTGGTATATCAACAAACAAAGGGGAACTCAAGAGAGATTGTGGCAATGGGTGATCTCCTCCAACCACTTTCTAGTAGCAATGCACATTCCAGGGAAATCCAACATACTAGAGGACAAACTCAGCAGACCCATTCTGATGCCTTACAAGTTGTCTATCAGTCAGTCATTGGCAGAGAAAATTTTCCATCATTGGAGCCAACCTTGCTGCAATCTTTTTGCTTCTCCCCACAACAACAAATGCAGCAGGTACTTTGCCCTCACACCCCCCCCCCCTTCAGGGGAGTCAGCAAGAGATGCTCTAGTCTATGTTTGGCCCTCCAGTCTCCTTTATGCCTATCCCCCATACCTCAGATTCCAAAATTCTTACAGAAAGCCAGCCGGTTGAAGAGCTCGGTTATCCTGAATGCCCCCTTCTGGTCTCACCAGGTATAGTTCCCCTTTCTTTGGTCTCATATTTGTTATCATCTTTGGATACTGGACCCCAGTCCAGACCTCCTGTTACATCCTTCGAGAATAAAGCATCCCAGTATTTCAGAAAAGACTTTCTTCCCGGTTCATTGTATAATTTTGTTGTCACAGAGAGATTCCAGTAAGAGAATTTACAAGAACTGGTTGGAAAGATTTTCAATTTAGGCCATGAAAAATTACATTGATCCCTTTACTGTCCCTCTCTCTCAGAAGACAATGCTTCTTGTTTGGCTGTTTCCAAATTATGCAATTCTTTTTTGAAGGCCACCTTTCTGTTCAGACCTCCAGTGAAAGAGCCATCATCTCCCTGGCATTTAACAGTATTACTTCAAGGCTTAATTCAACAACCATCTGAACCTTCAGCAAAAGCGGACTTAAAATTCCTCTCTTGGAAAAGAAACGTTTTAGTTCCCATTACTTCTTCTAAAAGGATTTCTAAACTCCACGCACTTTCATCAAAAGCTCCTTACATTGTTTTTGTTGAAGACAGGGTCACCTTATGAACTAATCCTTCATTCTTACCAAAAGTGGCTTCTGAATCAAATATAAATCAAACCATTCATTTACCACTTTTCTTTCCAAAATTTTCAAACAAGGGAGAATACATGTTACATCTTTTAGATGCCCATAGAAAACTATGTTTCTACTTACACAGAACAAAATATTTCAGAAAAAACGACCAACTGTTTCTTTTTCCACCTAGTCATCTGGGCTTCCAATGTCTAAAGTTACATTGGCCAACTGGATAACTAACTGCATTTCCTGTATATATTTTTAAGAAGTCCTCTCCTTACCAAAACCACCTAAGGCCCATTCAACTAGATCCACAGTCACCTCATCTGCCTTCTGGTCTAGAATTTCTGTTGATATTTGTGCAGCAGACACCTGGTCTAATGCTCATACCTTTATCACTCATTTCGAGTTGGACATAATTTCCAGAAGCAGAGTTGTTTTTGGTTCAGCAGTTCTCCAGAGTATCCTTCCATGAGGACCACCCAAGATATTACCACTGTGATGTTGTGTGATAGGATGTTTATGCACTACCTTTTCAGGACCACAGTACTATATTAGCAATGTCTGTGTGCACTAGGATCTGTGTGCTGGGTCCTGCATTATTAGGATTTTGTCATCTGGAATTTTGAGTGACAACATGTCAGTAGGGAGCCTACTTTGCCATCAGAAATTATAGTGGATCAAGACTTTTATCCCTACAAATGACTACCCAATTCTATTTTCTAAAGCACAAAGTTTTACACGATGAATACAGTGTATGCTTGGCCCATAATCTACTTTAATGTGAGTTCTACTGGGGCCTTAGTCACGCAAAACAGGATGAGGAAGTGTCAGACTCACTTCCTCCCCTTGGCTTTTCTAGTGTCATGGATGTTATTCCATCCTATGTCATCTGGGTCATCTGTGCCACAATTCAAGTGGAGGGAAAATATAATTTATTTCTTAAAATTATTGAAAATAAATTAGTAGAGCATGCAATCTTATATTAATTTTACTGAAAATATCAGAAGCCTACACTTTATGTTTTATAGTCATTTGCAAAACTATTGCAAACAAAACCATAAAACATATTCAAAAAGTTGAAAGTACAGGTTTGAAATATGAACTTGTGACATTCTTTGAAATCATTCATTATATCTTTTCATGAGGAAAATAGTTTAAACATGTCCTGTGGTGTACTAAATTAATCAAAATAATATATACAGAATTCCAAAACTTCTTATATACATGGTTTGAATTTTTTTACCTTAAGTGTTTTATATTTATATCTACCTAGTCAACAGCAATATTTACTACCCGAGATAAAGCCCCATACTTAAAATAGGTTATATAATAACATAATTTTAAACTTATTTGCATTAATTAAGCAACAGTTCTGAATATATGGTAAAACTGTAATATAAACTGAACATTCAGAGAGAGAGGTTAATTATCACTAAAAGGTGTTTTCATTTTCACTTGTCTATATTGTTACGTCCATTCCTATATAACAGACAAACATTGACTGTTGATTAACCTAATAATGCAAGTCTCTGCACAAAAATCCTAGAGAAATTACAATTATTATACCAAATCACAGAGAACTAGAAACTGCCTGATTAGTTTTGATGCCACTATGATGACAATTGTAATATAATGCCAGATATATGGAAAACTGCTCTTGCAAAATCCCTTCCCAAACTTTCATAACCAGAGAATGCCTCTTACTTCTTCCCTATCTGTAGCCTCCCTAAATTTGGGAAAATGCTCTGAAAGCTAAGCTACAACCAACTGTCCACTTATTTCCAACAGTACAATCTCCCCTCTCTCTTAAATAAATATGGATTCTGGGCTGGAAGGAGCTCAGCAGCAGCACTGTGGTCACTTACAGATGAAATCCTTCTCAACATGGTTAAAGGAAACCATTCAGGACCACTCTTTATTGACCTTAAAGATTTTGATCTTAATTGACCACCTGCTCCTCCTTCATGACCTCCAAGAAACAAAGATATTGTCAGCACAGTCCCCTGGTCCCAATATTTCATAATAAATATGTATTTTAGAGTCAAAACTGTCTAATCCATATCAACTCTGTCACCTCTTACCAAAAGCTCCTACTTGTCCCACTGTTGTTTTCAAGCATGTGCTAACTTCAGTGCTATTTTGAGAGTGCATTCAAAGACTGAGCATGTATGAGTGTGATAGTTTGTTTATAAGTTTATCCAAGTTAAAGTTATTAAGCCTCAATCCTGATGTGTTTGTACATAATAAAGCTGCTTGAACAGAACCCACAAATGTTTGGCTGTTTTATCCTGACCAGACGAGTGACATGGTGCCAGAACCAGGATTCCAGAGACTGTATTTGAAAGCTACAGGGTGCAAAGTTAACAGAGAAGGTGAACTAAGTGAACCAAGTACAAAAATGGGCCAGAAACGAACCAAAGATAAACTTGCACAAGCTATTTGTTTATTAAAAAGATAAAATGGAGCATTACAAGGGAACAGAACACATTAAGCAAGTGAGAGGCACAAAAGCTTATTAATTAAAACAAAATGTTTAAAATCAAGATATTTGATAAAATGATTACCAGATAAGCACATAAGGGATTTGGAATTGCCTTTGAATTGCAAAATGAGCATGTTTAAAGTAAAACCAGCACAAGAAAAGTATAATAGGTTAATAGGTAAGTACTAGGCTATCTGCCCGAGGGCATCTGTAAGCCTAGCCAGAATGTGTTGGCTGTCATCACCCCTTAGATTAGTTCCCTGTGCCTCTGTCCAGCAGAGCCATTAGTTCCTTGTGCCTCTATCCAGCAGAGCCACTGCAGTGATCCCTGGGGTAAAGTTTCTGTTTCCCATCCACGCATCAAGGTTTCTCTTGAAGAGTGTTAGTGAGGGGCTCTGCATAATGTAGATTGAAATCCTGTTTCAAAGCATGGGGAGTCTCTGGGACAGGAATCTATCCCTCCAGCATGTCCTATTTATCGTTGTGGTGAGGTCTAGATCCCTAGAGCATGTGGCTCTCGGGGATTTGTTTTTTTTTTAGGTAGAGCATGTCCATCAATTCTGGGTTGGACATGGCCTTGTATGTCAGGCAGAGATCACCCCTGAGTAAGCGGTATGCAACCGAGTACAGCTGGAGTTTCTTCAGTTGGGCTGCATAGGGCATCAGTTTGAGGCCAGTAATCCTCTTGGTGAGGTACTTCTGTGGTCTTTCCAGCTGTTGCAGGTGTCTTATAAGGTACATCGCAAATGGGGCATTTTACTCTATGATGGGTCTGATGAGTGATGAGTAGAGGGGCACAGTAAGCTCTTTTGTTCTAGATGTGAACCCTTTTGTGATTAGGTGGACCACATAGAAGGATTTTCTAACCAACTTGGCAATATCATTATCAAAGGAGAGATTACTATCTACTTGGGTCCCCAGATCCCTTATTACATTTTCTGCATTTAGGGGACTACCGCCTATGTGGTAGTTCGCAGATACTTTGTTTTTTTCCAAAGGGGATGACTATGCACTTTTTGGCATTTAGCTTGAGGCCATGATTTTGACACCAGGAATCCGTCTCAGTGAGACCCTTCAGGAGGATGTCTGTATCAGCCGGAGTCAGTTATGGCCCGCAGTTTGCAGTCTTCTGTGAACTTGGTCAGCCATAGTCCTCCTGTGCTTGCCTGTACCTCTGTGAAGTATATACTGAACAGGAGGAGTCCCAGGACTGAGCACTGGGGGACGCCACTTGTAACAGGTTTAGAGTCAGACCTAGAGCCTGCAACTCTCACCGTGTGGGTTCTATCCATGAGCCAATTGGCAATGCATCTCGTGATGTAGGGGTTTATGTTCAGGCTGGTGAGCTTGTCTAATACCAGAATGGGGAATGGTGTTGAAAGCCTTTGCGAGGTCTAGGTAGGCTGTGTGGACCTCCTTTCCCTCATCTAAAGCCTTGATAACTGTCTCAAAGAAGTCCACCAGGTTTAGGAGGCATGATCTGCCCTTAACAAAGCCAAACTGGGTAGGGTCCAATGTTTGGAGGTTCCCAATGTCTCTGTTAATGCATTTCATGATGATGTGCTCCACAGCCTTGCAGACCAGGCTAGTCAGGCTTATAGTGCACTAGTTCCTGGGGTACGTTATGGCTCCACCTTTGTGGAGTGGGATAACTGTTGCTGTGTGCCAATCACCAATCAGAGGCTGAGTTTGAACAGTGTGATTAGGTGAGGGGTTAGTTCATTTTGGAGTTCGTGTAAGACACAGCCTGGGACACCGTCCGGTCCCATTGAAGCTGTGTTTTTGGCTTTGGGTAGGGCTGTTTTAACCTGTGTGTCAGTGATTGCTGGGACTCTACATTCTTCTGGTATGGTTATGGGCCCCTTAGGGGGTGATCTTTGCACTAAACCTGTCTGCCATATTGTTGGCAGTATCAGTCGGTCCAGTGTATTTTGTGCCATTCTGCACTAACTCAGAGCAGATCTGAGAGTTTCCACTTAGGTTCTTGACGTATCTGAAAGAACGCTTTGAGGTTCTCTTTGGATCCTTGGCGATTTTTCTTTTGAAGCAAGCTTTGGATGATTTTATGAGGGATCATAGTTTCTTGCTGATACTGATCAGGGATGTCTTTCCTTCTTGGGATTTTACTCTTTTCTGTGCTAGTTTCTCCCTTCTATTGTATAGCTTGTTTATGGCAGGGGTCCACCAGACTGGTTTCCTTTTCTTAGAGGAGTGAGTCTTGATTTTGCTTGGGATAGCATGATCCATGCATTCATGCAGGTGCTCATAGAGTGCCTTTGTAAGGGATTCAGCAGCTTGGACAGCATTGTCCTTTAGCATGGGGGCTGTGAACCTTTCCACCTCAGTCTTAAGTAATGTGAAGTTTACTTTTGAAAAGTTTTTCATGGTGGTTTCCTTGATTGGGGGTGGGGGCAAATGTGGATATCCAGAGTCATTAGTCTATGGTCTGATCTAACCAGTGAGGGGCTGACCTCCAGTGTAGAACACTGGTCGCCCATGTTGGTGATGACCAGGTCCAATAGGTTGTCACCTCTGGTGGGGGTGTTGACCAGTTGATCCAACGCATTCGAGTTTATAAATTCTAGGAAGCATTGGGCAAGAGAGTTAGTACTGGAGTAGTTCTCCCAGTTAATGTTTGGGTAATTGAAATCACCTAATATTAGGGCATTTGGTAGGACCTTCAGATTTTTCAGTGTCTCCAGAAATGCGGAATGGGGGTCCTGGGTCATGGTGGGTGATCTGTAGCAAGCTACAATTTGAATTGCAGTTTTGCCCATTATTAGTTGCACATGGATGATCTCTGAGGCATTGTGCTGCGACACTATCCTGGAGGTGTGGGTATCCTTGATGAATATGGATACACCCCCACCTTTTGTGTTTTAGTCTGGGTTCCGAGTCTGAAAAGTATGGTACAAGTTATAGCCTGGTAGTGCTGGGGTGCTCTCTGGAGCCCTAAACCAGGTTTCTGTTACTGCACAGATATCGATGTTCTCCATACTGAGGAGTGCCTCGAGTGCATGCATTTTGAGGTTTAGACTTCTGGCGTTGAGTAACATTACCCTCAGTTTTTGGTTACCTGTGCTATTTACAGTGGTAGGTTTGTCTTTTGAGCCTTGCCTAAAAAAGGCACTATGGGCACTACAAAAGCTTGGCCAGTATTCGAAAGCCTAAGTGTGACAGGTGCAAGCCATCTCTTGCGAAGCAACGTGGCCTGTCGAACATGTCATCCCAGGCGGACAGATACTTGATCCCCTTTGAATGACACCAGAAACTTAGCCAATTGTTGAAACTGATCATTTTTTCTTTATACTGTGGCATCATAGTTGGTGAGGGCAGGATGCTACTCAGGATCAGGGTCATAACGGCCTGGGCTACGTGATCAGAGAGCTCTTCCATGTCTCTTTTCATGTAGTCCAGGGCGGTACATCTCAGGTCATCCACACCAACATGGACAATGACAGAGTCATATTTGAACTTGTTCTGGAGCGACCTGAGTGCTTGTGTTATGTGGCAGATCCTGGCACCCGACAGGCAGCTAACGGTAACCTTCTCCTTGTCCAGCCTAGTTAGTGGGACATCAGTGTGCCTGACTATAGAGTTGCCTATCACTAGTGTGTCGGGTATGTTATTTTGCCTTAAGGGCTGTGATTGCATGGCACACTGATTATGTGTAGTATGTGTTTCATTGTTTGTGATGGAGTATGGAGGTTGCTTTGGTGTCTGCTTTTGAGGTCTCTGTTGCTTTTGCAGATTTTTATTTAGAGCCTCCGAGTATGTTTTCATGTATTTATTTGCCAATGTTGGTTTAGTAGGTCTATGTGAGACTGGTGGTGTGTTGCAAATATTTACTTCTCCTCTTGACTGTCAGTTCCAGTCTTGGGATGAGAGAGCTTTGCCTCCAGTTTGGCTATATAATTGCATCTGTTGCACATATTAGTGTTTTTGGTGGTAGGTGGAGAGGGCATGAAAAAAGATTAAATGAGCAAAACGAATATAATAAAGGGCAAAAAGGGCACATTAAGCATAAATAAAGCAAGGCAACTGCATTTTTTTTGTCAAGTTACTGTGTTTTGACAGAAACTATTGTTTCGCATTGATTAAAGCTATTCAGGGAATAACTAGAGTTATTCAAAGTATCTCAAAGTGTGTAAAAGTGCTTACAGTATGTGCTTATTACTGTGCATTTATTTCAAATAGTGTGTGTCCAAAGTGCAGCTATTTTGTATATTGCAGTCAAAATACAACAATTTCAAAAATGTTATTGTGCTGGGTGTGCCTATTCACAGAGTGCCAGCATTACAGTGTTTCTTGCACTGCAAAGAGTTATTTAGCAAAGTACAACCATTTTGTAAATGTTTCAGTGTGCTGTGTACTGTTTATTCTCAAAGTGCAATTACTTTGAAATGTTTTTTACTCTGAGCTTCTTCTGCCCAATTTATTGATACAGTGCAGTTATTCTGAAATGTTTCTTACACTGATAAGAGGTGATTTCTAACAGTACAGTGATTTCAAGAGTATTCTTGTGCCCAGGAGACTTATTTCACAAAGTAAAGTTATTCAGAGGCTTGTACTATTGGGCATAGTTACAAGTACTGGCATACATTTCTGGCATATGTATAAGTGTGTATGTTCATACAGTTACCAGTGGACTTGGGTTGGATTGTGTTTTACTGTAATGTGTTGGCATGGCAGATGGATTTTGAAAACCATCACCACTTGTATTTGATCAGAATATTACAGAGAAGTGGAGAATATTTGAGCAAGTGGATATTTTTATACAATCAGCTTATTCTGATAAAGATGCACACACCAGGATATTTATTTTGCTAAACCTAGCTGTGTCAGAGGCCATTGAATGAACATTCATTTGTGTATGCACCAGTAGTATGTGAAGGAGAAGGGGAAAACCGTCATACTGTTGTACATGCTGAATCAAGGGAGGACCCCAAGTGTTTGAAAAGCAGATTCAGGGAAATGTGCAACCCCCAGTCAAATATAACATTAGAGAGGCATTTGTTTTATATAAGAGATCAAAAGCAAGGAATAACTTTTGCAGCTTATATTACTGACCTGAGAAACAAAGGTAATACGTGCAGGTTTGATGACTTAAAAGATGAGTTAATAAAGGACAGGCTTATGTATGGTATTAATAATGCTGTAGTGAGTGCGGTTGTGACAGTGATTTAATGCTGAGCAAAGCTACTGAGATTTGTCAAAATCAATGAAGTTACAGAAAGTTTCCCAAGTATGCTTGCAAGTAATAAGAGCATGGTTTCAGCAGGCTCCAGAGCAAATGTAGACAGCATGAAACATGTGGCTAGCAGAAGGCTTAAACACATGGCAGTTGTAACTCCTGTGAATGTGGCAGGTAATACCCTTAGTTTTCCAGCAAGTTCTAAGACTAGTTCAGTGAAAAGGACATGCTTGGTGTAGTACAAGGGTGAGTCAGCAAAACCCAAATCAAGCTTTATTGTTAATTGTTACAATTGTGGTGCCAATTAGGAGTCTAAAAGAGAAAAGTGCTTAGCATATGGTCAGCAAAAAAACAGAACCATTTTCAAAAGTTTTGTAAATCAAGTAAACCTCACACATTTATAAAGAAACATCACTCAAAAAAGCAAATTGATCATATAGAGAGCTGCAACTCTACTTTCTACATAGATGGTGTGTCAATAAATGGTGAAAAGGTTGTTGCAGTAAATTTGTTGGCAAAGAATGATGTGTTTTGTACTGTCCTGATCAATGGTAACTCCACCGAGCTCAAAGTAGTCACTGGTTCAAAGTGTAATGTTATGTCAGCAGATGCTTCTTCTAAGGTGAGAGCTGGTGAGCATCTTAATGTGGCCAGTTGTGTGAAACTTGTTTATGTAGGTGAAGAAATTCAAACCAAAGGCTCAGTTGTGCTTTCATGTCATTTGGTTAGGAACTGCTACAGCTAATTATTCTGTGCAGTCCAAAGATCTGTGCAGTCATTGTTGGGTCACAGAGACAGTTTGAGAATGAATCTGCTTTCCTTTTCCAAAGAAGTTCATCATATAAGCACATGTCCTAGTTCCAATTTTACTGAAGCTATTTTCTCAGAGTATGCTGATGTTTTCGATGACAAGCTAGGCAAACTTCCAGTTGCGTATTTTATGAAGTTAGACAGAGAGGTCAATCCAGTGGTTAGATCAGCAAGAAAAGTTCCAATAGCTATGCAGTATAGCATAGCTAGTATAAAGTCAAAGCTCAGTTGGATAAAATGGTGCATCAAAGTTTAATTTGTCCAATTACAGAACCAACTGAATGGGTGTCGTCCATGGTAGCAGCCCACAAAAAAAGGCTCAGATGAAATAAGAATATGCATTGACCCAAGGGATTTGAACAAAGCATTAAATAGACCACATCATCCTATGTGTACAGTTGAGGATGTTGTAGCCCTAATACCAAATGCTCACAAATCTTCACTAATGACTATTTTCAGTACCCCATTTGGAAACTACAGATACCTCAGGATGCCATTTGGAATAAATTCTGCAAGTGAAGTCCTTCAGAATGCAATGGAGCAATTCTTTTTTGGATTATCCCTGTGCCATAATAGTAGATGATTTATTAGTTGGAGGCAATGGTGAAGCAGAGAATGACAGAAACCTTAAGGAAGTTCTAGACAGAGCATGTGATGTGAACTTGAAGCTCAATCCTCTGAAGTGCAAATTCAGACTACCAGAAGTTACATATGTAGGTCATTTATTCACTAGCATTGGCTTGTAACCATACCCATATAAGCAAGCAACCATTCTAGAGATGCCACAACATATAATGTTCAAGCTCTACAGTGTTTACTTGGTATGATCAACTATTCAGGCAAGTTTATTCCAGACTTCAGTGAGTTGACAGGACCCCTGAGTGAGCTGACGCACTAAAATGTTACATGGTCTTGGTTAGAATAGCACCAGAGAGCATCTGAAGATCTTAAGCAGAAAATTGCCACTCCACCTACATTAAGATACCATGATGTCAATAAACCATTAACTCATTCCTGTGATGCTTCAAAATTTGGTCTTGGCAGAGTTAGTCTTCAAGAAGGCAGACCAGTAGCCTATGCATATAGAACTCTTACCCAAACTGAAATGCAATATGCTCAAATTGAGAAAGAAATTTTGACAATAGTATTTACATGTTCAAAGTTTCTTGATTACATTTATGGTCGAGATATTCAGACTGAAACTGATCACCAGCCTCTAGTCACCTTTTTGAAGAAGCCTATGCATTCAGCTCCAGTGAGATTACAAAGAATGATGCTCAAATTGCAAAAGTACAACTTCAAAATGGTTTATACAAAAGGCAAACTTTTTTATCTGGCTTATACCTTATCCAGATCACCCAGAAATACAACAGAACTTAATGCAGAGAATTTTGACTTTGATATCATGGAAGTGCGTAATTTTTCTACCACAAGACTTGATAATCTGAGAGATTATACAAAGACTGATCCAGTTTTGCAAAAGCTCAACCACTACATTGATGTTGGATGGCCATCTATAGATCAGGGAGCACATGCTATGTGCTGTATCTTTAAGAAGCACGTCAAAGACATGACCGCATAAATGATAAGCATGTGCCATTCCTAGTGCCATTTGAGAGTGCAGCCAGAGAGTAAGCATGTATGATTACAACAGTTTGTATATAAGTTACTTAAGTTAAAGTCAGTAAGCTTCTATTGTGATGTGTTTGTATCAAATAAAGCTGCTTTAACAGAACCCATGAAGACTCTTCTATTGTGTCCAAAGTAGGAGAGTGACATGGTGTCAGAACCGAGATTGTAGAGAATAAGATTCGGAGCCAAGAGGTGCAGAGGTGACAGTGAAGGTAAATGAGCACAAAAAAGCACCAGAAAAGAAACAAAGGTAATGAGAATATGCACAAACTACTTATTTCATAAGAGGGACAAAACAGGGCATTACAAGGGCACAAAATGCACTATTAAAAAAGCAGATGGCATAGAAGGCTTATCAGATAAAGATCAATGCACCAAGGCATTCATTTTGCTAAACTTAGCAGGGTCAGAAGCCATAGAAAGAGAGCATTCATTTGTGTATGCGCCAGCAGTGTATGAAAGTGAAGGTGAAAACCATCGTATTGTGTTTGAAGCGCAAGTTCAGCAAAATGTGTTACCCCCCTAGACAAATATTACACTAGAGTGGCATTTGTTTTACACCAGAGATCAGAAACCTTTAGAATCCTTATAAGCTTATATAACTGATCTGAGAAACAAGGCTAAAACATGCCAGTTTGGTGACTTGAAAGATGAGTTAATAAAAGACAGGATTCATGTGTGGTATTATTAGTGCTGCTGGGAGAAAGATCTTGCTTCATGACAGTGATTTAATGTTGAGTAAAGCCATAGAGATTTGCCAAATCCATGAAGTGACAGAAAAACACACATGTATGCTTGCAAGTGACAAGAGCATGGTTTCAGCAGGCTCCAGAGCAAATGCAGACAACATGCAATACTTGGCAATCAGAAATAGACCTACCAAGCACATGGCAGCCACAACCCCTGCTGGCTCATCAAGGAAACGATGTAGCTTTCCAGCAATTTCTAAGACTAGTTCAGTTAAAGGAGCATGCTCAGTACAGTACAAGCATGAATCAGCAAAATCCAAGTCCAGCTTTTCTGTTAACTATCGCAGTTGTGGTCTTAATCATGAGTTTAAAAGAGAAATGCTTAGCATTTACTCAGCAATGTCAAGTGTAAAAAAATGGAATCATTTCCAAAAAGTTTGCAAATTAGGTAAACCTCACACAGTTGTAAAGAAAGGCCACAGAAAAAAAGCAGGTTGATCAAGTAGAGACGCAGCAGTCAGTTTTCTATGTAGATGATGATCACTAATTCGTGAAAGAGTTGATGCAGTGAATTTATTGGCAAAAAGCAAAGTGTTCTGTACTGTCCAGATCAATGGTAAATCCAGAGATAATAAAGTAGACACTGGTTCAAAGTGTAATGTTATATCAGCAGACACATTTGCTAGAATGAGAACTAATGAGCAACTCAATGCGACCAGTAGTGCGAAACCTGTTGCTTATGGAGGTGAAGAGATTCAAACTGAAGACTCAGTGATGCTTTCATGTTATTTGGCCAATAACCATCACAACTTACTATTATATGTAATCAAAAGACCAGTACAGTCTTTTGGGGGTCTCAAAGATAGTTGGAGAATGAATCTGCTTTCTTTTACCAAAGAAGTTCATCACATAAGTGCATCCCCTAATTCTAATTTTTCTGAAGCCATTTTCTCAGAATATGCTGATGTTTTTGATGACAGGTTAGGCAAACTTCCAGTAGTGTATTCCATGAAGTTAGACCCAGAGATCACTCCAGTAGTCAGACCAGCAAAAACAGTTCTGATAGCTATGCAGGATAAAGTTAAGACTCGGTTGGATAAAATGGCGCAGTAAGGTGTAATTTGTCCAGTTACAGAACCAAGTGAATGGGTGTCTTCTATTGTAGCAGCTCACAAAAAAGGCTGAGATGAAATTAGAATATACATTGACCCAAGAGATTTGAACAAAGCATTGAAAAGACCATATCATCCAATGTGCACAGTCGAAGAGTTCGCAGCCCTTAAACTTAATGCCACTGTATTTTCTGTCTTGGATACGAGTTAATTTTGGAAAGTGATGCTTGATCACAAATCCTCATTATTAACTGCTTTTGGTACTCCATTTGGCAGATACAGATTTCTAAGGATGCCATTTGGAATAAATTCTGCAAGTGAACTCCTTCAGTGTGATATGGAGCAAATTTTTTTCGGGTTATCCTTGTGCCATAATAGATGATTTATTGGTTGAATGCAATGGCGAAGCAGAACATGACAGAAACCTAAATAAAGTTCTAGTCAGAGCACATGAAGTGAATTTGAAGCTCAATCCTCTGAAGTGCAAATTCAGACTCCCAGAAGTTACATATGTAGGTCGTTTAATTACCAGTACTGGCTTGAGACCAGACCCAACCAAGAATGCAGCTATTCTTGAGATGTTAGCACCAGACAATGTTCAAGCTCTACAGTGTTTCTTAGGCATGGTCAACTATTTAGGCAAGTTTATATCAGACATCAGTGAGTTGATAGCACCTTTAAGAGAGCTAATGCCCAAATATGTTGCATGGTCATGTTTAGAATGGTCATGTTTAGAACAGCACCACAAGGCGTTTGAAGACCTCAAGCAGAAAATTGCCACCCCACCTACATTAAGATACTATGATGTGAACAAACCAGTTACTCTTTCCTGCGATGCTTCAAAATTTGGTCTAGGTGCAGCTATACTTCAAGAGGGCAGACCAGTAGCCTATGCATCTAGAACAATTACCCAAACTGAGATGTAGTATGCTCAAATTGAGAAAGAACTTTTGGCAATAGTATTTGCATGTTACAAGTTTCATGATTATATTTATTGTCGAGTTATTCAGATTGAAACTGACCACCAACCTCTAGCAAATTGCTCTATCTGGCTGATACCTAACCCAGATCACCCAGGAATACAATGGAAAAGCTTGACACAGAGAATTTTGACTTTGATGTGATGGCAGTGCATAATTTTTCTACCACTAGGCTTGATGAGTTGAGAGATCACTCAAAGACTTATCCAATTTTGCAAATGCTCAATCACTACCTTAATGTTGGATGGCCATCAAAGCAATCTAGTGTACCACCAGAAGTGCAAACCTATTTTCCCTACAGAGATGAAATGTTGATGGAAAATGGCATTATTTCCCAAGGTCCTAAAATTGTAGTTGCTGCTTCCTTACAACTTGAGTACATACAGATTTTGCATCTCGGTCACCCAGGTTCCGCATCCACTAAAACGAGAGTGAGATAATTAGTATTTTGGCCTTCATTTCTAAAAGACACTGCTGAAGTACTTTCTTCTCATTCAATATGCAACAGGTCTAGATTGCACTTGCAAAAAGAACTGCTTTGGCTACATTCAGTTCCTGAACTACCTTGGTCGAGAGTAGCCACTGATATCTTCGACTGGAACAATCAACACTACTTGGTATTGGTAGACTCTTATTCAAATTGGTTTGAGATTGATCTACTACCTACTCTCTCACCTGCTACTGTTATTACTAAGCTGAAACGTCATTTCTCAGTCCATGGTAGTCCGCACAAAGTTATTTCTGACAATGGTACTCAATTTACTAGCCAGTTGTTTCAGAAATTTGCAAGAGAATGGGTCTTTCTACATATCACCAGCAGTCCTTATCCTCAGTCAAATGGCCTAGCTAAGTATGCCATGCAGAGTGTGAAACAACTACTTGAAAGGTCAAGAAGTGACAATTCAGACTTTTTTTTTAAACCTGCTAAACCTTAGGAATGTACCAGGTGATGATTTTCTAAGAGCTCCTGCTCAGCAACTTCTTTCCAGGCAAACAAAAACTATGCTACCTATTACTACCAATCTACTAAAGCCTAAAGCCAAGAATAATAAGACTATCAATGCTCAATTATGTAAGAAGTGTTCTATCCAGAAGTCATTGTACGATATGTTGAGCAAACTTCTTTCTCCATTAAGGGAAGGAGAAATGGTCAGACTTCAAACAGAAAATGTTTTCGACTACATAGGTCAAGTTATTGGCAAATGTCCTGAACTGAGATCCTACCTTATAGGCTCGGAAGGTACGCAGCACAGGTGAAACCGTAAACATCTGTTACCTGTGCCAGAAACATCACAACACTGTTATGGCGACTTAGACTAAATCTCAGTGTGAACCAAATGTAGTTTCCATCCCAGAAAGTGTTCCTACCTCTGATTCCATTCCTGAAGATGATCCAAATAAATCAAAGATCAAACATTTTTCAAAGAAACCTCCAATAGTTAAGGCCATTTCCTAGTTTTATGTCACACTTTATGGACAAGCATCTAAGCTCAGTGTGAAATATGTAGCAATGTGGACTTAACTGTGTATATATGCATCATATCTTGTATAAATGCATGACTGATAACTGTCTGATATCTGCATGCGAAAAGATTCATAACATTACATGTTTTGTTTTTTCAAGAGGGAAGATATAGATCAGGGAGCACGTGCTAAGTGCTGTATCTTTAAGAAGCACATAAAAGACTATGCGTGCACGTATAAATGTTAAGCACATCTCATTCCTAGTGCCATTTTGAGAGTATACCAGAGAGTAAGCAAGCATGATTACAGCAGTTAGTCTGTATACAGGTTAATTACGTTAAAGTCATTAAACTTCTATCAAGATGTGTTTGTATAAAATAAAGCTGCTTGAACAAAGACTCTTCCATTGTATCCAAAGTAGGAGAGCAACACCTTCAAAGCAATCTAGTGTACCACCTGAAGTGCAAACTTATTTTCCTTACAGAAATGAGATGTTGATGGAAGATGGCATTATTTTCAAAGGTCCTAAAATTGTTGTGCCTGCTTCCTTACAATGTAAATATATCCAGATTTTGCATTGTGGTCACCCAGGTTCAAATCTACCAAACAAATGGTGAGAGAACTAGTATTTTGGCCATCTCTAGCAAAAGACATAGAAAAAGTACATTCTTCTTGTTCAGTATGCAGTAGTACTACTAAATCACATTTGCAAAAGAATCGCTTCAGCTAAGTCAAGTTCCTGAACTACCTTGCTCAACACTAGCTACTGATATATTTGAATGGAACAATCAGCATTACTTAGTGTTGGTAGACTCTTATTCAAACTGGTTTGAAATTGATTTACGACCTAACCCAACGTCCATTGCTGTTATCACCAACTTGAAACGTCATTTCTCAGTCCATGGTAGTCCACACAAAGCTATTTCTGACAATGGCACCCAATTTACCAGTCAGTTGTTTTAGAAATTTGCAAAAGAATGAGACTTTGTACATGTTACTTGTAGTCTAGAATACCCAGAGTCTAATGGACTAGCTGAACGTGCAGTACAGAGTGCTAAGCAATTACTAGAGAAGTCAAAGCGTGATAATACCAATGTTGTTTTGAACTTAACCTCAGAAACATACCCTGTGATGATATACTTGGCTTGCCTGCTCAGAGCATACCTCTCAGCCATACTGAATTTCTCAGTAATTATCAGTTTTGAGGGCAAAATAATGGGGTGCCACAAATTCCCGAGTGGCCCCTTTAATTCCTTATTTTTTCTGTTCCTTTTGTTTTGGGGAATACAACTTTAAATGTAATGCTGACATCACCATGCTTCACCAGCATATCCTCCTGCAATGCCATCAGTATGCCGGGTGACTTGAGGCATGCGTGATGACATCGCTTTGTGAGGTAGACCTCCTGCCTGTCAGAGGCTCGGCCTGTGCTTAAACTTTACTGCCTAGAAATTTGAATGCAGCACAACAGCAAGTGGAGCAGTAGTTTACAATTTAAAGCAAGTAAAAATTCTCAAGGCACATTGTTTGGGAGCCAGGCTTTCTCTAGAAACCAATTTAGAATGTAATACTTTAAACACGGTATTTTATTACAAAAATTACAGTTTAAGTTAACCTTAAGTTTTGCTTCTGCCAAGTGCCAACTTCTGATTCTGATTAGCAGCAGCTTGCAATTTGTGTGCCTTTTGTCTTTATGTTTTTCTGGGATTTATGGATTGCTTGCAGTAGTTGTTTATGATTTCTGTTTAACTGTGTTGCCATATGTTTTCACGGTAGTTTTCTTTATGCACACTGTTATGCTGATTCCATGTCTGCCCATTGCCTCATTCTAGCTCATTTGTGGAATGGCATACTTGCTGCATTATGTAAGCACTATTAATTAAATAACTGAGTGCACTCTAACTCTTTTGTATACTATTTACATAAACTGAGTGCTGAGTTACAGGTTCTTGTGTTTTAGTGCAGAATTGTCTTGTACTATGTCAGTTAAAGTAGATGCTGTAAGCTGTAATTGTGATTCTTTGATAGTAACTGTGTAAGCCATAATTCTGATTCTTCTTTTTTTTTTGGCTAAATAGGGGGAGCCAGTACAAGGTAGCAAGTAGCCTGATTTGAGCTTGTTCTGCTCAAGGTTCACATTTTGCCTGTTTAAGGCTATTTGTACAGTGCATTAAAACATCCTACTGCATTGACTTGGATTTCACAAGAGGGATGGAAGAGATAAGTCTGATTTCATCTGTATTTTGCCAGTGTCTGTTCAGTGAACCCACTTGTGTTTAATTACAAAAAAGCGTATCTCCAATATTTTACTCGAACTGTGTTTGTTCCGAGAATACACAAGTCTGCAATTACGCAGTATGTGCTGCTTCCTTACCCAGGGGAATATGTTTCTGTTGTTGTTGACATTACTAAATTGCTAAGCGATGAGGGGAGTAAGCCAACCACCCCAACCCATCTCACATTTCATAATTAAACATCTCTCCAAATGCTGCTTCTGCAAAATGAGAAATGCTACATTATTTTCATATATTGGCTCCTACAGAAATGAAATAAATAAGCCTGTCTTTAAATCAACTGGTGTGTGTGTTTTTTTTATTCAGCTGATTACAAGGAGTATGCCTGACTACTCCCTTGTTAGCATTAATGCACCAAGTTATGGAAATTCTCCCATTATTACTTGTCCATATACATAGCTAAATTTTAACACACACACATTACATTGTTTATGTGTTACAGTTTAAAAGTATATTCCTGGTCATCTGTTTCAGAATCATGATTCATTTATCATTCTGTGGAGAATACAAAAGCTATTGCTTCTTGCTATTCTGTACGATTTCTAAACTACTTTGTTTGTTTGCTGTTTCTAAGGATTAGACAGTATTATTACCCATTAAAGTACATATGCACTTTAAGTGCATATAGAATGCGTAGCTCACCTTTCTTGAAACAGGACACGTGTGTGTGTGTGTGTGTGTGTGTGTGTGTGTGTATATATATATATATATATATATATATATATATATATATATACATATACATATATACATATACATACACACACACACACACACACACACACACACACACACATACAATTTTGGGGTCACAGCACCTGAATTTTTGCCTTATGTAGATCTGCAAAATGAATGGCGAAGACTGTTTTCTTACGATCTGAGAGTTGCAGTTGCTTGCTTGCTATTACTACATGTTCCACTGTTATTTTCAACCTGAAAGACAGTAATGCATCTTTCCCTTATCTACCATTTGTATTATGTTGCAACCTGAAGGACAGTAATGCATCTTTCCCTTATTTACCATTTGTATTACAAGTGTACAGAGGAAAGTGTGTGTATGTGGGTAATGCATCTTTCCCTTATCTACCATTTGTATTATGAGTGCACAGAGGAAAGTGTGTGTGTGTGTGTGTGTGTGTGTGTGTGTGTGTGTGTGTGTGTGTGTGTGTGTGTGTGTGTGTGTGTGTGTGTGTGTGTGTGTGTGTGTGTGTGTGCATCTTTCCCTTTAACATTTATATTACGAGCGCAGAATGTTTGGCTCATTCTTTTGGTCTGTTCCTCTTAAACTTTGTGGTTTTCTGGCAAATCAGTGAGAACTAAATTCACTAAATAATGACAGCCATTTAAGTTTCAGTCTTCCTATCTTTCAGGAAACACATAGTAACACAAAACATTTTATTCTAGCAACTTTTCTAAGATTATGCAAGCAATGTTTAGAATGTGTACATGGTTTTGGGCCTTTGTCCCCCCCCCCCCCAAAAAAAAATTTTTTTTGACTTTTTCCAGATTTCTTGTGCTGTATAGTTCTTCAGGGGGAGAGACGTTTAGTGCTGCTTATGCCAAGTCTGTTTGTTAGTAGTACAACAGGTAGAATGCTTGTTTTTGATGCAGAAGGTAGTACAACAGGTAGAATGCTTGCTTTTGATGCATAAGATTGTGGGTTCTTCTCCCACAGTATGTAGAGGGATTGCTGATACTGTATCATGTTGTACTTTTAAAGGGGGTAGATGCTGCAGTCCTGAGAATGTCCTCTTTGGTGGAGATACCTAGTAACTATGAACCTGTTATCAGTTTGCCATCTATTCCTTATTGCAATATCATTAGCTTATACTTTTTTAATGTAACATGGGCAATTTTTTCCTCAAGGGCAACAGGCACTTTATTTGTAGATGAAACAATGACATATAAGTTGTTTGCTAGCCGCAACCTCTTCATTAGTTACAGATCTCTTTAATATGGAATTATTTAGATGACTTTTACTTCTGCAGAGATTGTGCATATTTACTGATACTGATGGACTGTAGTAGACTTTTATGATGGAAATGCTTGGAATTGGGCAATTATGTCATTATTAGTTCATGCATTTTGTTCCATTGCTTACTGGAAAAGTGTTCAAACAATACATTTTAAAAAGTATTCCAGAAAATGTGCTGTATTATACAAGGAATATAATTTAATACAATCAGGAAGGTGTATCAAAGAACACATGTATGTTTCATGTGCAAGGGGCCATTAATTTGCAAACAGCCCAAAGGTAATCTTTATCCACCCCTGGCCAGATGAATTTTCTTTGAGTGCGGGTTTCAGTGCTGTTTCAATGAATGCAAGTTTCAAGGGCAGAGAAGTTTTAATGCTAAGTCTATTTTCATTGTGAGACTGTATTGTTTTGTTTAGCAGATGTCTATTATTGTTTGTGCTATAAAATGTAAAAAAAAAAAAGTTTTAAACGAAATCCAAATGATCATTGTAGAAGTAAAGCAGTATGCACAGTAGAGTGTATGGTAAATGGGGTGAAATAACCAAGCAATGGGGCATTGGAATGGCTGCAGGGGGGAGGGCTATGTATGAGGGGCCCCATTCAACCAAGGGTGACAAACTCAAAGACAGCCCCGGGCGGCACAAACTCTAGCTACACCACTGATCAGTAGGCCATGGAGAATGACTTTGGTATGTCCTAGCAAACTATAATATTCTTTTGCTAAGATTAGAATATTGCTTACCATTAAATGCCCTACTTTTACCATAAAACCCACATACTGCAAGTCATCAAAAACAAAATCCTAAGGTTCATCATCTTCTCCATTCTCAGTGAACATCATTGCTACACATTTCAAAAAAATGGTTACCATTTACTACAGGATCTGGGGCCATATTTTGGTTGTCCGTTCTTCAGTTTACTTTTGAAAGTTGGTATCCCACACTCCCATTGGAATGGGTAGTTACATAATTATGTATGCAAATTTTATGTTAATCAGCGTACAGATTTGTACCTATTTTTCATGGGCCTTTGTCCAGATTTTTGATATTTCCAGGTAGAGAGGTATGGCTCAGAGACTTCTGTCAAGGCAAATCAGAACAACATTGCCTATCAATTCTAGTTTGTTGAGGCCTAAAGCTAAAATCAACAGAACAATCAAAGCCCAACTATTTAGAAGGCATTCTTTCCAGAAGTCCATCTTTGATAAATTGAGCAGATTTCTTTGTCCACTGAAAGAAGGAGAGACAATGAAGACACAAACAATGAAAGGTTTTGACCAGCTTGGTTAAGTAACAGGTATATGTGCTAAGCCAAGATCCTACTTTGCAAAGAAACATAAAAAGGCAGGTATAAGCTCCAATAAACATAACACCATATAGTAAAATAACCAGCAAGTTTATTTGTTCTGGTACCTCGGCTTTTCGCCTTCGACGGAATGTTTAAACCCCACAAAATCACTATTTATACACCATGTGCTACTTGAAACAATTAACTTTAATGAACATGCAAACTTAAAGGAACCTGTATCCCAAGTATATTCACAATGACTTTGTAGAATCTGAGGGTGCGGAGTACAGCAGAAAATGCAGACATCTTCTTCCTGTATCAAAATCAATATTGGAGCATTGTTCATGTAATACAGGCTCTAGATCTCAGAGCAATCCAGACAATGTTCCTGTTGCAGAATGTGTCTTAACTTTTACTTCCATTCCTGATGATGTTCCTGATGTCCCAAAGTTGAACATTCAGCAAAGACAGTCCCATTTGCTAGACGAAATTCTAATTTCTGTGTGTTATGATTTGGTGATATTTCCAGACCTAGTGTGAAATACACAGCAACCTGGGCATAATTGTCTGCATGTATTTAGTTCTGTATAACTGCGTAACAAAGAATTATTTTGTATTTATTGTATGTCAATTAATGTCATCAATAATGCATGACCCATTTCTCAAAGATGGAGGATGTAGAATAGTGTGTGCATGTTATAACTTTAAGAAGCATTTCAAGAACAGCACGTGCATATAACGTGCTAGCTTTAGTGCCATTTTGAGAGTGCAGCCAGCGACTGAGCATGTATTAGTGTGATAACCAGTTTGTTTATAAGTTTATCTAAGTTAGTCATTAAGCCTCAATCCTGATGTGTTTGGACATCATAAAGCTGCTTGAATAGACCCACGGATGTTCGTCTGTTTTATTCTAACCAGATGAGCAACAGTTATCCTTCAAGCCATTCATTCACATTCAACTATTCAATCTCAGTTTCAGTCTGACTTTCACTCTCTTAATTCTTGGCTAAATAATCATAAACTACTCCTAAAGCCCTATACAAGTCTGCATGATATTCGAAATCTCACAAAAGCTGAAAAAAACTCCTAAAAATCTCAATACTGTTGATCTCAATGCTACCCCAAAAGAAACAAACACACCATTTAAATTCCTAGGTTTATGGCTGAACGAGTCACTTAACTTCCATAAGCACTCTGAAAACACCAAGACATAGATCAACTCTTTATTCTGTTGTCATAAAATAGCTGCCTTTGTCTCTAAACCAGCAAGAGCTGCAATAAAGAAATCATAAATCAAATATGAGCTCTTCTTCATTGCCACAGCCTTTTTAAAACACCCTCATCCACTCTACTGTTCACTGAAACTAAAAACTAAAAAAATGAAATCTGCCAATTTATTTGCAATACCCTCCCCAGCTGGAAGACCACACACTACTCTCTGCAACGCCAGATGGCTCTCAGTCACCTAGAAAGCTGAGGTACTCCAAGGGTCTTTTCTTCTCAAACTGCTTCAACTAGGTGCTTTCGTGTCAGACTACATAACAAAAAACAACCTATACAACAGCCACAACTTTTCCCATTAGATACCCTCACTCCATACCCCCCAGACCAAACTGCACTTTACTTTCTGAATCAATTAAGTTTTACTTTTTTCTGTGAATTTCTTCATTCTGGTTGTGCCTGCAAGTGGTCTTCTGTAATTAGTGTACTACTCCGGTAAACAAGATTAAATGAATAAATGTTGATCAAGCCACTAAAAACAGAAATTAAATGTAGAAGCAGAGGCTTCAGGTGGATACCAGTGGATATTAAAAGTCTATGGCAGGAAGAGACTGACTCATGACTCTAACATAGCTGACCTGAGAGATAAGAAAATGAATATAGTGGGTGGTATTTTGAACTTTTGGAGAGTTGTTTCCTGCACTGAGAATCAGTTGGCTTGTGGCAGAACAAATTTACATAAGGAACAATTTAATATCTGATGTTTTAAGTGAAGTAGTACTGAAGTAGAATGTTATACTGAGGGTTAGGAGAGCACATGCATTGTCCAATGAGTTGAAATATGGGGAGAAG
The DNA here is from genome assembly GCF_019279795.1 of Protopterus annectens. Lineage (NCBI taxonomy): Eukaryota > Metazoa > Chordata > Ceratodontiformes > Protopteridae > Protopterus > Protopterus annectens. The sequence continues at coordinate 313,330,982 of NC_056749.1, read as the reverse complement.
GGATACTAGCATTCCCATCTTAGTCACATGGCATAAGCAAGCTGTTCAGAACACTATAGAGGATGTTGGTGGGACCTGTGGTGCTGTATGATATATGAGGATGTGAACAAGAAGTGACAGCACAGATGCTCTGTGAGTAACTATGACGCTGAGGAGAATCCAGGGAAGGAGGAGGTCTGGGATAAGTGCTAGAGCATTTAAAGTACTTGTTGAGAAATATGCACTAGCGTTTGCCTTGAATAATATGATTCACTAAAATAATTGTTTTTATCAATCCCTTCAATGGAATTTCTATATGGATCAATTTCTTAGTGCTTTTTTAAATTTCTTAGCACTGTCAAGCTCAATCTGACTTTATTTTGCTATTGCATTATTTACTAATGTATTGACATACTTCTGAAACAGATGAAATATTTCAAGGTTTGCACAACAATTTTAGTAAAGTAGAGCTGCTTAAATTTTGGTATCAGATGTAATATAGCTAGGTTTCAATCTAGTAAAGAAGTTCAAGTTGACACTGATAAGAATTCAAAGCCACTAAAATCTTAGTGCAGCCAGAAACTATCTTGCACATTATTTACTTAATCTTGCAGAGGTTATAAGAAATTACCACCTGCATCCTGGAATGTAAATGCGATCTGCAGAGGACTTTGAACTGCGACTAGGGATTTTTTTTTGTTGAGCAGAGTGTGAAGTAGGTTTATAGCTGTAAGAGCAAACTACAGGGGAAGAAAAAAAAAACAGAAATAGTTGAATACTGCATATTCTTCACTGTACTTGAGCAAAGTGAATGTCATAATGCATCAACATCAATTTTAAAATAATGGATTTGCTTAAACAAGACTACAGTCGGTCAGTCACATAACAATATGCATGAATAAAGAGGACTATGCAAAGCCAACAATTAAACAATATAAATGCATGAATAATTCAACAATTGCTGAGCCTCATAAATGGTAGAATAAAATGGAAGACAGAATGCAGAAAGTAAACAAAAAAAATGAATAAAATAAATACCTAAATTAATCACGAGAAAGAGAGCAAACAAGTAGCTGCATATAGAACTACACAAAATCAGGAAAAAAGACTTAGCTGTTTGTAAAACAAATCATGGGCCATAGAACAATGTAGTAATTTTCCATTCATGTTGATTCTTTAAACAGAGTAACAGAGCAGTTTTTGCACATGCAAAAAACTTTGCAAAGCAAAAGCAAGCATATCATGTGTTAAAGAATGTACAACTATTTTGCTCTAGATAGGTCTGAGTTCTGCTAAAATAAGGACTAGAATGTTTGCACTGGACTTTCAGAGCCACTAGGTGATTATGAAACAAGTACTAATTAAGAAAAATCCGACTCAAAGGCTGATTGATATAGGTTATAATAAATAGTAATATTTCTGTGATATAGTAGCAAAGATTACTGTGAAATATTTAACTATTTTTTGCCACAAGATGGTGCCACAGGGCTTTGTTAATCTTGGTGTCAAGTTGAAGTACGACGCATAATCATTGAAATATGTACCTTTTACAGTTTTTGGTTATTTTCAGTAACACTGATATTTAACAGCCAGAATGTAGGTTCCAAATGAATAATTAATGCAGGAGTGATTGAAATTGACAAACTGAACTAAATTTTTTGTGCATAGGCCTTTAAGCCTTCACTGTGGTATTGAGGTGGAGAGATGGCAGACCAACTGGTTTTACAGTTTTTAAGCTCTCATTCAAATATCTTGCATGGAACTCAAAATATATATTTACAATCCAGTCTTACAATGATTTTATACTTTGATACAGTGCTAACAAAGTGAGTACTATATTATCATCCAGACTTACATTTAGAATAACTATTATACAACGACTGCCCATTAATATTTGAAAACGAGCACGCTGATTGGCCAGCCCAATCAGAGTGCCCATTGTAAATCCCAGAATATACCAACAGAAAAAGGTCCAGTCACCAGGACTTCTTTCTGTTCGTATATTCCATAACTTTTATTTATTTTTTAACAAAAAGTAAAAAAAATCTATAATCTGGACTCTGGACATACCAGAGAGGCAGCATGGAGGAAGTGCAAAGAAAATCAGGTACTTTATTTAAAACTAAAGACACATACCTGATTTTCTTTGCATTTCCTCCATTCTGTCTCTCTCTCTCCTACCCCTACAGTAGTTGAAACTTTTTTTTTTATTAAGAAAAAAAAAAAAAAAAAAAAATGGAGCAATGAATACTTTCTTTTCTCTTTTGCTTCCTTTTCAAAGCACTGATGTACTGGGTATGCGTGGGAACGCAAGTCCTATATGCGTGTGCAGTACATCAAAACAAGACAGCAGGATACCACCAGCTGCAGAAGGACAGTACAGCATCATTAAGTATTTTTTTTTCTTAAATATTGTCATTGTACAATAGCAGTAACCAACTCTGTGGTTGTGGTATATTGAAATTTACCCACGGTTGGCTTTATTTAATTACACGGGCTTCGCCCTTCTGATTAAACCACCCCAACCATGGGTAAATCTTCAATATACCACACCATGTCATCAGTTACTGCTTAAGTAACTATCAAAGACTATACTGATATTTGGATGCAAGTTCACATTCATTAAGAGGTTCTTTCTTTTTACATACTTGATCTCATAATTAGAGTTGATCTAATAAAATTTGAAAGTGTTAATCAATGCACTTAAAATATATCATATAAACTATAAACTTTACATAATAAATATGTATCTGTTTATGTTTGTTTAAATGGTATATCACTAATTTCAATGGACCCATTGCAGACTCGGACATGGCATAAACAAGACACAAATGTTTAAATATAGTATAAAATACAAAGAAATAAAAGCCTACATAATGCGGAAAGTATGCATACATATAAGCAATTGTCTAGAACACACTGGAAAAGTATACATAAATAAAAAATAGTACTAAATTTGAACTATATTTGCAAAAAAAAATAGTCCACATATGGTATAGGGATGAAAAGGAAAAATCTGTGAGAAAATCTGTATTTGAAAAAGGAAGGAGGTAATAAAAATTATATTTAGTTAAATAACACACTAAGCAGTAAAACATTAACATTGAGCATATCTGTGAAGGTGTGCTTGAATTTTAGATCAAAATTTGATATAAACTGACTAATCCTTAGACAGGTTGTATTTAACTAGCAGCACTGGTGCTTAAAGACCAAGATAAAGAAGAATGTGAATAAGTGAGTGCTCGATGCTGGTTTGCCCATCCTAGGGTCATGAAGGCAGCTTTGCCTTTTTTTTTTTTTTTTTTTTTTTTTTTTTTTTAACAGCTGTAGGAATGCAGTTGTATCACTGCAGCATGAAGAATCCACTGTACTCACACTGCAAACAGACAGACTGCCGCTTGATCACGAGGCTGAGCATGAGAGGAAACTGGCATTTAGTTCCCAAAGCAGTTATACCTGAACTTGTAGGTTGTCAAGGTATTTGAGACTTGCATTCTGCGTTTAATTGCATAGATAAGGAAAGAGAGCACAGCTGTGTTTCTTGTGAGTCACACAGAAATATAATTTCCCCCACCCTTCCACCCTATTGCTGTTGTGTTTTTAAACTCAGCTGTCTTTCTGGTTACATGCTCCCATGTTACTTTGGCCACATATTTCTTTCCCTCTCCTATTTCATTGGCTATTTTGAGTAAACACAAAATTATCATTTTGTGAAATCACTGCCTTCAGCTATTTAAATTTATTGGTCATCCCAGTGCATTCTATACAGCCAGAATACAAAAAGCAGAGTCTACTGCAGAAGACTGAAAACCCACAAGACTGAATCCCAAAATACTGAATACTCAAAATACAGAAAACATTTTTAATGCAGGGGTCAATCCCCCTCCTGTGCTGCTCATGTGATGGGCTGTACCCCCCACACCCCATGCTAATTATATATACCAACTCCAGAATAACACAACAGGTAAGAAGGGGGAAATTCCATCCTTCAGTATTCAGAGTTTTCAATATTTTGGGATTCAGTCTTTTGTTTTTTTTCAGTCTTCTGAAGTAGACCCCAAAAGCTCACACCCTTCTAGTCTATCTTGCTCTTTTTAAAATTGTGGCTCCCCACTTTGATTGCTAAAGCTTAAATTACTCTGTCTTTAATATCTAACTACATACTGCATTCCATAGGATATTAATTTGTTTCCATCTTGCATTGATAATCTGTAATATATAGTCCAGGACCACAAATTATTGCAATTCCCACATACTACCTGTCAGTAGTCAACTTTGGATTAGTGCTTCTGTTTTGCTCCTGCTGAGAGAGGGAGCAAAGTGCATTGATTCCTGACCATTTCTGAATGAGCAAATAGAGTCTGTGTTGGACCTTCCTTATTGGTCTGGTTGCTATTCAAGATATTCACCAGGAAAAGGCTGCAACAAGCCTACACACTCTTGTATCATCTGGGACAAGACTGCTGATCAGTAAAGAGTCTGTTGCCTACTTCTCCATCTTGGGATTGGTGCTACTGTTTTGTTTCTCTTGAGAGAAGAAGTGAAGGAGCATTGCATCCCAGCAGCGTGAAACTGTGGTGATACCTGCACTAGTAGTAGCCAGGGAGTAGACATTCAGGCGAATCCCCACTTTTCATCATTCGTGACAAAGCTAATACTTTCTTTTCAGTAAGTACTGCTTGATTTGCTGCTGTCTAACCTAACTTCAGAATATCCTCCAAATATGTCATCCATAAATCATCAGGGATTATCAGTTTCCCCTTAAGTGTTTGACAGTGCCCTCTATAGACACAGAGGCCTTGAGATGACATTTTTCCTGTAAAAGCACCCTTGAAATTTCAACAATACCTAGTTGTACACAGGGCAACCAGTTTGCAGTGACAATCTCTGCCCCACAGTTGCCAACCAAATACTCCTGACATTACTTTATATTCTCACTCCAACCATGTATTCAATAAAAAAGGGCCTGTTGCCGAGGATGTGAACTTTCCACTATCTCTGTTACCAGCTTGGTGGATATGGGCAATGCAGAAATTGCCTTATGTTTACTGACAACCATTTCATTCACAAACAATCTGATGGTATGTGAGAGATGTATTTACACAATGTCACTAGAGGCAAAGCTCTCACATAAGAGCACTCCTAATATCAATCAAATTGTCAGTAGCACACACTATAGCCATCATTCACATTTCAAAGCAGGCACATAGAACCACATATACTGAGGCATTTAAATGTAATCTTAGTAAATAACAAAGACCTTGTAGACGAAGTACACATAACAAATACCCTCAACTGCCCCACATGCATTCTTTCAAAACAACATTCACATCAACACATACAGCCACATCCGATGGAGCTTACTACTTATATGCCCCTAAGACAAAATACCACACAATCCAACATTCTGGTCATTGGAGACTCCACTGTGAGACACAGTGATGTCCCTGTCACCAGGCTGGGTAAGGAGAAAGTCATGGTCAATTGTTAAACAGAGACCAGAATCTACCCACATTATGTATGCACTCATTGGACCACAAGTACCAGTATGACTCAGTCATAGAACATGTGGGTGTAAATGACCGGAGACGTACCTCCCTAGACTATATGAACAGAGACATCATGGAGCTCTCAGAATGTGTGCCCAAGGCTGGTAAGAGCCTAGAATTGAGCAGCATTTTATCTTTTCCAAGGATGATGCCACAATATGAAAAGAAGATGACTGTGTTTAATAATTGGCTAAGTTTCTGGTGTTATTCTAAGGAGGTGCAATATTTGTCAGCATGGAAAGAGATGGTCTACAGACCACATTGCTTTGCCAGGGATAGTCTGCACCTCTCCCCTCTAGGCTTTTGAATATCAGCTAAAACATTGTCCTCCCCTAAAGTGTCTTTTTTAGGCAATGTCAATCTGAAAGCACTTCTGATATAGCAAATCAAAACCAAGAAAATCTAAAAGGTATTACTGCTCAATGATAATAAGAGTATAAACAAAAAACTCCACTCCCTACAAGTTCTCCCCACCCTAGAGAAAGCTGATGTCTTTGCAGTTACTGAGAGACAGTTGAAAGGTGAGGACAGCATACCGGCAGTGCAAGGTTATAATGCCTTCTACTTATCTAGACCAGCTACTACACAGGCAGGGACTAAAGGTGGGGGTGTTGCAATTTACATCAAAAATAAATATACCTCAAGGCTGGTCAAACAGGACAATGCACTTCAGCATCTCCACATTCAAATCACCATAGGCAAAATCCCATACCAATGTTTTGCAAGCTATAGGTCCCCCTCTATGTCCCAGGAAACCCATAACATGTATTTAAACTTTTTGGAAACACTTACCATCCAACCCAATACCATATTCATGGGTGACATTAATTATCCTACTATTAACTAGGAATCATATATGACACCAAACATGCAGGCACAGAGATTCCAGGATTTTGTAAACACAAGTTCCCTGGACCAGATCGTCAATACACCAACAAGAGGTGCAAACACACTGGATCTGGTCATCACCGATATGGGAAAGTGCTGAAAACCCCCTAGTTTAATGTCTTCTCTGGTAAGGTGAGACCACAGAATGGTCACCTTTGAAGTAAACATAAAATCTGGAACCCCAGCTAACTCTGGAATATTCAGGAACTACTCTAAGGCTAACTTCCCACTATTAAGTGATAACTTGGCAAAATTCCAAGGCCCCATAAACTTTAAGAACACCACTGCCTACGTGGAACATTTCAAAGAAAACCTATACAAGCATGTTAATAGCTGCATAGAGGCAGCTATACCCAGCAGGAAGAAGTACACAACTAAATAAAAAAAAAAAGCCACCCCGGTCAAATCACAACATCAATAGGCTGTACAACAGAAGAAAGAAAATCATGGCAAAAATTAGGAGGTGAAGCATTCAGGAAGATAAAAGCATTCTCATAAAACTAAACAAACATCTCAGAGAACACAAAGTCTACTAAAGCCAAATTTAAAGTTAATTTGGCCTCCCAGGCCAAGGACAACCACAAAGCATTCTTTAGCTATGTCTGCAACCTCAAAGGCAAAAGACAATTATGTGCAGAGCTCACTGTTAATGGAATCACCTATACTGAGTGAGAAGATATTGCAAACCTACTGGATGACAAACTCCGATCCAACTCTACCAGTCTCTCCCCGTCAACTTTCTCTTGCAAAATTCCATCAAATATATCTCCCCTTACTATCACTAGGGAACAGGTCCTTAATGCTCTCTCTCTAAGGCCAAAAACACTGTATCAGTGGACCCACACAATATCCCAGGATGCCTTTTAAATAGCATGAAACATGACATATCAGGCCCTCTAGAATTGCTGTTTAACTGTTATCATTCAAACAGGCTTCATGCCTCACGAAAGAGAGCAACAATAGTAACCCCTCTGCACAAAGGTAGACCATCTATAGACCCTGAAAACTATAGGTCCATAAGTCTCACTAGTTTCATATGCAAAGCAATTGAAAAAATTATCATGGAAATGAATAAATAATGACACAGGAAACCTCCAGACACTGGATCCAACCCATTTTTGTTTCATCAAGTGCAGGTCATGTATAATGAATTGATGAACTTCTTTGAGGAGGTCACCAAAACAATGGATGAGGGCAAAATGGTTCAGAATGTCTACACCTTGACCTGGCCAAGACATTTGATGCAATACCCCACACTCAGGCATTGCTGACAAACTCAGTATTTAGGTATAAACCCTTATGTCACATTTTGGATAGCCAGATGGCTCACAGACAGGATACAAGAAGTTACAATTGGAAAGTCCACCACTACAAAGAGGTCAGTCACAAGCAGAGTCCATCAGGGATCGGTTCTTGGACTGCTCCTTTTTGGGATTTACTTGTCTGAAATCAAGGACAATGTCAAGGGCCTTTGGCTGACTATATTTGCAGATGATTACACATTAGGAGCAGTCCTAGACTCCCCCACTCACACAAATGTTCTCTAGGAGTGGCTGACACAGACAAATAACTGGTGCCAGGGACATGGACTAAAATTAAATGCCAAAAAATGCACAACAGTATTCTTTGGGAAGCCATCCACTCATATTAATTATGATATTGACAACATACATCTATGAGTCGACTCAGCAGTCTGAGACTTGGAGACGCACCAACAGTAATCCAGCCTTTGACCATCACATGTCTACAGTAGTTTGAAAATCATTCTATGTTGTGCAACTTATAAACAAAGGTATGGCATCTAGGTCCAAGGAAGTCATAGTTTCATTATTTTTCACATTCATTAGACCTATCATTGAATCCGCGGTGGTGGTGCTGCGGTAGCGTTGTCGCCTCACAGTAAGACGCTGACCGGTTTGACTATCAGCTAGAGCATCTTCTGCGTGGAGACACACGTGAATGGGCGTACCTTCATTGAAGGTTGTGCGTCAGGGCTGGCAACTCGGCACATAAAAATCAAGTGCCAATCATTAGCGGACAGGAGTTCTGCTGTGGTGACCCCTAACTGGGAAAAACCGAAAGACACAACAAGACACAACAACATTAGACCTATCATTGAGTACAATGCTCTCTTTGGTCTGTACCTAACCAGGTATTTCCAACAATTGCAACGTCCACAAAGGTTCCTCATTAACACATCCTATACAGACCACTTCAAGGCCCTATCCCAGTATTCTGCCTCCTACAGGCTGTGAGGGAGGTCTATGCTTCACATACAAGACACTGACAGATCCCACCTTGATGGACCTCCTGCATATCCACAAAACAAACAGCACTGGAATTACTCATTCTAAAGTCTTAAACCTTACCTGTGATATATATAGGACCAGTTTATGTATCCCAAAGACTACCCCTTCTCTGGAGCAGGCTCCCCATTCATGTGAAGCAAAGTTTCTCCCTAACCCAGTTCGAGTGGACAATTGGATGGCAAACAGGAAATTCATCCGTGGTTTGGCACCTATGCCTCTAATGGACAAAAGCAGCCTGTAAATGGTTCATCTCCCAAGACCCTGCTTACACTTGTCAAGGGTACGAGAACTTGTCAGAGATATCAGATAAAGGACTATACTTAAAAAGACCCTCATGGTCATTAGCCTAGTAAACACCTATAAACCTATGAACCTATAATATAGGATGCCCACATGATTTGTAGACTGGTCCACTCCCTAACAACAGACTCTCACCTCCACTGGGGAATGAATGGATTAGAGGACTCTTTCAATGATGAGAGAATAAATGAGTCAATTGAGTGTAGGCCGGGAACCTGTGGGTCAATCCTTTGGGACCCAAGAAAAAAATGCAGTTTAGAAGGTTAACTTCTTTAATGTCAGAGAAAAAAACTCCCAAAGTTTAAGACCAAATATGGAGAAACAGTAGTTGACATGTGGTAGCTTTGTTTGCTACATGGGAAGTAAAAAATGTATGCACTGTATGCTCACATTTTTCATCCACTGTTTCCTCAGCCAAACATATCTCCTGCAATGCTTCCTTAACTGTTCCTCAGTCATATTTTGATACAACAAAAAAACAAATCTCCATCCATCCAGTCCTAGAGCAGATTAGAGGTGTAGCCATAGGGCAGCTTCAGCACCTGTTTTTGCCAATATTGTGTTTTGGTTGTTGGAGAAACAATATATTGGGGTAAGTGAATACTAGGAAAATATTAATTTATATACAAGATATGTGGATGATATTTTAATATTATGGCAAGGGAATATTGAAGCTTTAGATGAATTTATTGATTATTTGAACAGTGCTGTATCTTTTTTACAATGTACTAGTTTTTATGACTTTAAATTTATTTGGATACAACTACTATTAAATATTTTAATGCAATGAAATGTGAATTTACTATATATAGGAAGGGAACCTTTTCCAACAGATTTTTGCATTTTACTAGCTGTCATCCTATGTGGCAGAAAATAAATTTGGTAAAAGGTACATTTTTAGGTTATCTTGAGTAAATTCTGATGTTGCGCTATACCTGAATGAAGCCAAATTTTAAGTAATTTATTCTATGATAGGGCTTACCCTTTGGATTTCGTGAGTTCAATTTTTAATGTGATAATGTTACAATGTCATGATAATTTCAATCTGATTTGGGTATTAGCTCAATTAACTGATACCCAGAGAGTTGTTAAAAGTAAAGATCATACTAATGGTATGGTGGTTCCTTTTGGACTTCATCGTAACTTAGTGAGGGACGTTTTGAAGAAAAATCGGAAACTAATGATGGATTTATACAATTTACAAGATATACTAGCTCAGAAACCCATTATAATATATAAATGAGGTAAAAATATCAAAAATATAGAAGGTGTTAAATACTCTAATGAATGGTATGGTAAAATGTGGACATTGTATATAATGCAGATATATTTATGAAAGAATTAATGCAATTATTCCTTCTTTCATTTGTTCTTTAAAAATGGGAAGTTTAGTTGCAATACCCCAGCAGTAGTTTATTTGGTGATGTGCCTTTCCTGTCCCAGCTTTTATGTTGGCAAGATGGAAAGACAATTGATAGCTACAATTTATGAACACATTGGCCATTACAAATACGGATTCGAGGAATGCATTAGTTAAGCATTAACGGCCATGATTATTTATTTTTTGTACTGGAAAACATTTCAAATATGACCAGGGAAGGCTGATTGGAAGCTAAATTAGAGTCCAGGGAATTGTTTTGGCAGATTAAATCAAATTCCAACTTACTGACAAAGTCTCTATTAATAGCATTTTAATGTTGAAAGCTATTTTTCTGGTTTTTGATACATATGCAATTCAATCAGATAGTTGTAAAGAATTTTTAAATGTAATATTTTATATTTGGTTTGTGCGTGATTTGGTAATTACTGTAAATATCAGTATGTATTTAAAAAATTTGATGAAATCTATTACTTTGAATTTTATTTGGTAGTGATATTTTGTGTCAGATATAATTTAACTATACATATGATTATACTAGTTTATTTTATTGGATCTCATGAAGGTCATACTAGGAACAAAAGCACTAAACTGATAATAAAATGTTTTATTCTGTACTTGTTTGCCTATGATTTCTAGAGTCCACAGAGTGGTGTCTAGAATTTTGTGTTGTATTTTATTTTATTTTACACTGGTATCACGGTTTTCTTGTCTAGAGCATAAATAATAACTTATCAAGTTAAAACTGCATTAATTCCCACTTAAAAATAATTTACTCAGTAACATTTGTTACCCTAGCCAAAAATCATTTAACTTTCCACCCACAATCACATGTCTACAGTAGTGAAATACAAGGATCAACACCACACTCTGCTTCTCCTTCCCTCACTATTAGCAGCTGAGCCTGGGATGAGTTAGCACCAGCACTTAAGATCCATCACAATCAGAGTGGTCTTAGGCAGTTGGTGGTCAAGTTGCAATACCAGGAAAAAAAAAAGTAAATAAAAAAGTGCCCATCATTGCTTTCTATATTTCATCATGAATCTGCTTAATGCTATTCTCTTCTCACTTTATCTTTATAATTGTACCAGCCATTTAAGCACGCTTTTTAAAGTTTTGTATTTAAATGATCACCCCATACCACCTGAAAAGCATTCTTCACTTCATATTACTGCATTACTTATTATTATATTATTGCATTATATTATTCTTTCTGTATATAAAAAAAATTCTTCAGTTATAAATGGCTTCTCCTCCTATTAACAAAGATTCATTACCTATATATATAAATGTTCATTAAAGTGTGAGATGGTAGCATCAAGTGACATGGATTTTAATATATTCTAATTATATTGTATCATAATATTGATAATGGTGTCTTTATTAAATTATGATGTATTATATATTTAGTTATACATTATGTTTTTGGACTGGGTACTGTAGTTTTAGACTGCATAGGAGGGGAAGGTGGTCATTTATTGTGTCTGGAAGACATCCAAATGTTTGAATTATGTTTGGTTTGTTGATAAGAATTCAAGCTAAAGTTTTTGTTAGTTTGTTTGTTAATTCTAGTGATGGAGGAGATTAGCTGTGTAAAGCCATACAGTATAACTTATTCTCATGAAATGTCATTGTTGATCAGCTTCCAGTCTGTGTTGAGATCACCTAATATAAAAGTTTCTTGATGAATATGTTGAGATATCCAAAAGATATATCTTCTGCTTTTAAATGTTGTTACCAGGCAGAAAACAAATAGTTGAAATGTACACAGTGATTCTATTGTTAATTTTGAAAGATGCTTTGTTATATTTTGGGATCTGCAAGGGCAGTAGGGTTATTTCTAACCTTTGTTTTTTTTTTTTTTTTTTTTTTTTTTTTATAATGGCACAAAATCAGCATGTCTGGTTGTCCTGTCAAGCCTAAGTGATATCTAGGCAGCTGACCTCATTATCTAATATATATTTCTTTAACCACGTGTCAGTAGTAATTACTATATCTGGGGGTGAGTAGTTAGATATGCATTAATGTCATGGATGTTGTTACATGTAGTTCTAACAATTATGTTTATAAGCAGCACCATGGATTCAGAGACTGATGGAAAAGTAGATCTAGAAGCATTTGTATTTGTGTTGGATGGGTTAATGCATTACTGTTTAGTGGGGTCAGGGATGGGGTAAATGTCCCCACTGATCTTCTGGATGGAATAATTGTGTGCAAAAGTTTAGAGCCATTTACATTTTAGCTTAAGTTTTACCGCAATTTTTTTGGTATGCACTCTTACTTGATGTATCTGTAGTGGAAGAGGTCAGAGAAAGTGGAATGGTAAAGGCTAAGTGATATCTTGCTGGGGATCTATGGTGAGTTATGATGTTGGGGAAAAAACATGCATGAGTGATAAACATTACCTTACCATAGGAGGCTCAAATTCAATACCTTGGCCTTTTCCAACTGTGTGAAGCAACCCTACGAGATGGACAGCTGTGATAATGTGAGGTAGTGCCATCTGTACCAGGCAGAGTATGGAAGTGCATTTGAAACATATGCCAGTGTAGCTAGTTGGAGATCTGTAAAGAATGTTATGTCATTTGACTATTACACTGATTTGTACAGTTTCTTGTGTCAAAAATGTATTTATAAAGTTGCTTGTGTTAAAAATGCATCAACAGTGGCTACTGCTGGACAGAAAAGAGATATACATGCATGTCAGACAGTATTACTATAACTTATTAAATGCATAAGTTTTCACAGAGAATTCTGGAAGGGAAGAGGTTAATCTCAGTCCAGCTAATTTTGAAAAATAGGTGGAAAATTAAATTGATTGGTTTAGGCTATAAAGATTTCATCTTTTAGATCTGATTGCAACCAAAGACAAAATGACTAGGAAAACCAAGACTAGGAATCTTACTGTATAATCCTTAGGAGTGAACTAATTTCTACCCGTGAAGTTTTTGAAATTGTTTTATGGTTTTCAGATGCTGCAGTAGATCTTAGCAAAGCTCTGGGTATGTAGTGTACCAGAGTCAGGTGACAAAATGGGATGTCATTCTACAATCAGCACTGAAATGATTCTTTAGATATTAGTGAGAGATATTTCAGAAATCTCAGATATCTCACACATCTCATCTTGCCTTGCTGAAGTAAGCAACGCAGCAGTCATCATTTTGCCTTGCTTTAGGAAGTAACCAACGAACAGTAATTCTTTAGTCAGTCAGGAAAATGTAGTCAGATTAGCCAAGTAGTTTTTTTCTGCATCTGTGTGAATCTCTCCAACTGTCTTATTTTTAGTATCTCCTGTGATTGAAACACCAGTGTTTATTGTAACTAGATATTCAGAATTCTCATGTTTTCTATTTTATTATTTATTATTAAATATATTTAAACTTTTCATTTTGGCTGATGTTTTAGAAAATATTTGAACCTTTGAGAGTACTTATATTTATTTGGTGACATTGTGGCAGCTCCTGAAAGCCTTGCTGCATTTGTCAAACACTACCATTTGTACAAGTGTTAATTTTACTAAGTATAATTGCATTCCCTGTTAAGATCCGTAGAATAGCTGGCTTTGGAGTGCTCTGTTAGCATTATCTACCTTATAGTCTGGGCAGAGGGAGCATAGTTGTTAAATCTGTGTCAGCTTTTCCCAGGCATGTCTGTGCGTGTGTTTGTGTGAAATCAAATCTCAAAGAGTGTGTGTGGGTGTTTTAGCTACTTGCAGCAGGGACACAGAGCACTGGTTTGGTGGAAGACTTGGCTTTAAAGACTTGGCTGAAGACTCAATGCTACAGCCGTCAGTGGGGATTCTCATTTGGGGCCTGAAGAGAGACAGGGAAACCCAGCCCCAGGACTGAGTTTGCTCCCTGTGTGCTCTTATGGGAAATTGTGCTTGCTACAGAAAGCTGCATCTGAAAATACTACATGTATCTATCTTTCTTCAAAGTGAACGTCCCTCACTGGTGTCAGTGGTGAGGATTGAGGCTCCTAGATTACTGGCCCAGAGGATGGATATCACAATAGCCAACTAACAAGCTGCCAGTCAGAGACAACAAGGGTGTCTCTGGAAAAATGAGTCTGTGCCCAATCTATATTTGCGGGTTATTATGGGTAATGTTTATCAAAATATCTCTCTCTCTCTCATATATATATAGGTTCATAGGTTCATAGGTTCATACTAGGCTATCTGCCCGAGGGCATTTACAAGCCTAGCCCATAGTTTTGTGGCTTATGCCACCCCTTTAGTATGGGGAACTATACCCATTATTTTGCTGTGCCTCTGTTGAGCAGTGACACTGAGGTAATCCCTGGGGTATATCTGCGATCTCCCATCCATTGGTCAAGATTTCTCTTGAACAAGGCCAGCGAGGTGCTCTGCCTCACATATACCGGGATTTTATTCCACAGCATAGGGAGTCTTTGGGTGATGAATCTATCCCTCCAGCACGTCCTATTAATAGCCGTGTCGAGGTTTAAGTCTCCCGCCTTGTGACTCTGACGGATCTAGATTTTTGAGGTGAAGCATATTCATCAAATCTGGGTTTGACATGGCCTTGTATGTTAGGCAAAGGTCACCTCTGAGCAAGCTGTGCGACTGAATAGAGCTGGAGTTCTTTCAGTCGGGCAGCATAGGACAGATGTTTGAGACCCTTTATCCTTTTGGTGAGGAACTTTTGTGGCCTCTCCAGCTGCTGCAAGTGTCGGGTCAGATACATTCGAATGGGGCATTGTACTCAATCATTGGTCTGATGAGTGATGAGTATAGGAGACTATGACCTCCCTTGATCTAGATGAGAATCCCTTCATGATAAGGTGGGCAATGAAGAAGGTCTTCCTAACTACTTTAGCTACATGGGTGTCGAATGACAGACTACTATCAACCTGGGTCCCCAGGTCCCTGATAACTTCTTCTGTGCTCAGTGGATTGCCACCTATTTGGTAGCTAGGGGTAACCTTGTTTTTCCGAAGGGTATGACTATGCATTTTTGGCATTTAACTTTAGGCCATGGCTCTGGCACCAGTTATCCGTTTCTGTGAGACCCTTCTGAAGGATATCTGTGTCAGATGTGTTTTCTACTATGGCCCAGTTTGCAGTCATCTGCAAACTTTGTCAGCCATAACCCTCCTGTGTTTGCTTGTACTGGAAAAGTAGATGCCAAACAAGAGTGGGCCCAGGACTGAGCCCTGTGGTACACCACTTGTGACAGGCTTTGAGTCTGACATGGCGCCAGCAACTCTGACCCTGTGGGTTCTGTCACTCAGCCAGTTTGCAACCCATCTTGTGATGTATGGGTTAACATTTAAGCTGATGAGTTTTTCAATGATACCCGAGTGGGGTATTGTATCAAGGCCTTCGCCAGATCGAGGTAGGCTGTATGGACTGCCTTTCCCTCATCAATGGCTTTGGTGACTGTTTGAAAAAGTCAACCAAGTTTAGAAGGCATGATCTGCCTTTGACAAAGCCAAACTGGGATGGATCCAAAGTCTGCAAATTCCCTATGTCTTTATTTATGAGGTCCATTATGATCCTCTCCATGGCTTTGCAGATAAGGCTTGTCAAGCTAATGGGCGGTAATTTCCAGGGTCGGTGGAGGCACCGCCTTTGTGAAGTGGGACCACAGTTGCAGTGCGCCACTCCTGGAGTGCGTATCCAGAGGTAAGACTATGATTAAACAGCTGTCCTAGCTGTGGGTTTAATTCCTCGTTGAGTTCGTGGAGCACACAGCCGGGGACACCATCAGGTCCCATGGATGCTGTGTTTTTGCTTTGGAGAGAGCAGTTCTCACTTGGGCGTTGGAGATGTTTGGGGGCTGCAATCGCTTGGTATAGATATCTCTCCTTTTGGGGAGGGGAGAAGTTTGCACTGAACCTGTCAGCCAGTATGTTGGCAATGTCTGTAGGATCAGTAATCTTCACATCATTTTGAACTAGTTCTGAGCATATCTGGGAGTTTCCTCCCAGGTTTCTAACATAGCTAAAGAAGGCCTTATGATTGTCTTTTGAGTCTTTAGCTATTTTTCTCTCAAAATTTGCTTTGGATGATTTTATGAGAGCTCTTAGTTTTTACTTATAGTGATCAAGGGTGTCTTACCTTTTAAGGATTTTGCTCTATCTTGTAGTAGCTTCCTCCTTTTGTTGTAGAGTTTGTTTATGGCTGGGGTCCACCAGACTGGACGCTTGCCTTTGGTACAAAGAGTCTTTGTTTTGCTTGGGATTGCCTTATCCATGCAGTCCTGCAGGTGCTGGTAGAAGGCATTTGTAAATGATTCAGCGGCTTGAGTACTGTTTTCTGCCGGCTCGGGGCCTTAAAGGAGACCACACTAGTCTTTAGAAGTGTGAAGTCGGCTTTCGAGAAGTTCTTTACTGTGGTCTTTTTATTTCAGGTGGGGTGGGATGAGGACCTCCAGCGAGATTAGTTTGTGATCTGATCTCACCAGTGAGGGGTATACTTCCGGTGTTGAACATTGTGCTCCCATGTTCGTGATGATGAGATCAAGTATGTTTTCTCCTCTTGTGGGGATGGTGACTAGTTGTTCCATGGCATTTGAGTTTATGAATTCCAGGAACTTTTGGGCTAGGGTGTTTGGGCTTGAGTAGTGTTCCCAGTCTATATTAGGGTAATTGAAGTCACCTAGTATGATAGTGTTTGGTGATACATTTATCCCTCTTGTGTTTTCAGGAAGGCCATGTGAGGTTCCTGAGTTTGTGAGGGTGGCCTGTAACATGCTACAATTTGTAGAGCAGTCTTGCCTATGGTTAATTGCACCTGGATGGTCTCCGATGCATCGTGCATTGCCACCAGTCTTGAGGTGTGGGTGTCTTTGATGAATATGGATACCCCACCTCCTTTCTTGGTATTGTCCGGATTTTGGGGCCGGAACGCATGATAAGAGGTAAAACCTGATAGTGCTGGGGTGCTCTCAGGAGCCTTGAACCAGGTTTCTGTCACTGCACAGACATCGATGTTCTCCATACTGAGAAGGGCCTCGAGTGCGTGCATTTTGAGATTTAGACTTCTGGCATTGAGCAGCATTACCCTTAGTTTTTCCTTTTTGTGTTCTAGGGTGGTAGGTTTAGAATTTGAGCCTTGCCTAAAAAGGCACTATGGGGGTGGCAAGAGCCTTTGCCAATATCCGGAATCCCAGGGGTGACAGGTGCAAGCTGTCCCTTGCGAAGCAGCGTGGCTTGTCCAGCATGTCATCCCAGGCAGACAGACATTGGATCCCCTTTGAATGACACCAGAGTTTAAGCTAATTGTTAAAGCTGATCATCTTATCTCTGTATTGTGGCATCATTCTTGGTGAAGGTAGGATACTGCTCAAGGTCAGGGTCATACCTGCCTGGGCTACATAATCAGAGAGCTCCTCAATGTCTCTTTTCATGTAGTCCAAGGAGGTACGTCTCAGGTCGTTTACACCAGCGTGGACAATGACTGAGTCGTATTTGTACCTGCTGTTGAGAGACCTGAGTGCTTGCGTTATGTGGCGGATTCTAGCGCCCGACAGGCAGCTTACTGTGACCTTCTCCTTACTCAGTCTGGTGGCGGGGCGTCAGTGTGTCTGACTATGGAGTCACCAATGACTAGTGTGTCTGGCATTGTGTTTGGCCTTAAGGGCTGTGACTGTTTGACACTCTGACTGTGAGGTCTATGTGTTGCAGGTGTTGTGTTCTGAGGTGGTGGTTGTTTGGGTGTCTGCTTTGGTGGCCTCTGCTGTTTTGGTAGATTTTGATCAGAGCCTTGAGTATGTCTTTGTGTGTTTATGTGTATGATTTGAGGTTGTGATGGTACTATGTGAGACTGGGTCTATAGTGTGTGTGGTAACCTTCTCCTCCTGACTGGTCTTGCCAGTCCTATGTTGAGAGAGCTCAGCCTCCAGTTTGGCCGTATAGTTGCATCTCGCATGTATTTGTGTTTTGTGGGAGGAGGAGAGGGTTGTCTGTGTACATGAGGCAATTGTAACATTGCCTCAATATTCCCAGGTTCACCAGCTGAGCAGGAGAGGACACAAGCAACTGATTCCTCGACATGCTAGAAGGACTAGACAAAAAACTTTAAAAGAGATTCCGGGGGACGTGGGTGACCGAGAAATGGGGGTTTGCCTTTTTGGGGTGCTATCTATAAGAGTGCCGTATCAAGGTAATAAGTACTGTAAGAGCAAGTGCTAGGTTTAACAGATAGAGAAAAGTCTACTTGGAGTCAAGTAGAGATGATCTTTTTAGGTATTAGAGAAAGTGCTAGTAACAGGGATGCTTAAAGGTAAGATTGAAAAGAATGCACTCTGCAGTGTGCACTAGAGAAGTTAGATATGAAAGTAGGTAACTTGAGTTTTATATATATACATACACACAAAGATATATATATATATATATATATATATATATATATATATATATATATATATATATATATATAATGAAACAAACCCACTCAAACTAATGTTCAAAAAGGGGGGCACATAGAAAGTTTGTTGTTGTTTTAGGTGTTTTTTGTGAAGTGATTGCTGATGAACTTGTTCAACATAATTTCTGTTGATCAAATTATGTGCGTGTGTGTGTGTGTGTGTGTGTGTGTGTGTGTGTGTGTGTGTGTGTGTATATATATATATATATATATATATATATATATATATATATATATATATATATATATATATATATATATATATACATATATATATATATGTGTGTGTGTGTGTGTGTGTGTCTACTTTGTTTGATAGAAAACACATTTCCCTGAAACTCATTTTGTCAATGCCTTATTTCACTGAAAATGAATTCCCTGAGCACAATTCAATGAAAGCTCACTTCACTGAAAACAAATTTGGCTGCAACTCATTTTGTCTAAACAGGTATATGCCCTGCTCCCCACTGTAGTGCGATCCTGGAGTTAGTATATATAGTTAAGGGGGTGTGAGGGGCACAGTCCCCCACATTGAGGGGTGTGGGGGCACAGCCCCCCACATAGTTTGGATATATATTATTTTCTGGAAAGAGTTATTCATTTGACTTGTAAGAATCCATGTCTATGGTTTACAACATTTATCATATACATTAATTGACCTGAAAAATATCCCATCTAAATAACAATCACTGTCTAATGTTCTTACTACTTTTACTACTACAATACTTTTAATACTCCATTTCTTCTTAACAAAAACAAAGACAAGTGTATCTATGCATTCTTCTATCCTGAATGACCAGTTAATGCAATCAACCCCCAAAGGCATCAGTCCAATTTCTATGTCATAAAAAAACAAACCTGACGTCCATAAAGCATGAAATAAGAGGTATGTTTCTTTAGTCATTGAAATGCTATAAATCGCTATAGTTAATCATTTACACTTTTTTATATTTAAAGTTGGAAGATAATAGGATGTTACCTTACTCAGCTTTTAACTAAAACTCTTAACTTATTTTTATTTCATTTTTTTCTCACTCTGATACCTTTTTTTTAACTTTGCCATTCTTCACTTCAATTTTGTTTCCGTTTCAGTCTGCAAAAATGCAAGTTACTATCATTTGTCACATTCAATAACGAACTGAAAATTGAAGTGCTGCCGTTTGTAATAAACACAAAAATAGTGCTCCAAAGTAGAAATAGATGCGATGACCACCAAGAATAACTAAAATTTATTAAAAGAGAACACAACATGAGAAACATGAAAAACTTCAGATTAAGTGCTTTCGTCCACCAAGACTAGACTTCATCAGAATTTGAATTATGCAATTTCCTTTGCAATTTATAGTCAATTCACATAATTAATAAATCGCTTAATCAATAAAATAAGTGAACTGACTCTAAACTGGACTACAGTCTTTTTATTATAGTCTAGAATTTCACTAAGGTTAATCATTTCAGCTTTTAACTGGTCTACATCCAATGTTGAAGGCCTAAATTGTATGAAATCTCTTCACATTTTACTGTTATAGAAAGTGTATATCTTGATAATGGGGCATTTAACTGTTTTTCATAAAATGTAATTTATACTCTATTCATTCCTACTCCAGTTTCAAAATCAACATCAGAAAAGGGTTCTTTCTCCAAAGGAATAACTGCTTTTAAATACTTATGTTTACCTTCAAACGGTTCAGTACTGTTAACTAGAATCCATATCTAACTGGAATTATAAGCACGATACATTAAAAATATATCAAAAATGTAATTTCAGCTGCTATACAGTCATAAGAATGTAGCTCCATGTAACTTCCACATCTGTACACTTATTTCCTTCTTTAATGACATCACATTCAGCAGCAATGCAGAATGTCCTTCCTGTACTTCTGAAGTGATACATGGATCAGAATCATTCCATGGCAAAGTGAAAGCATCTCTTTTTGCCCAGCCACCCTCAAAATATCAAAAGAAGATTTTATTCTTTGCTTATGTAATTCCTCATTCATCTTCACCATAATGTGTAAACTTGAAATACCCACCCAAGAGCAGGTTTAATGCATGATCTAATAAAATGGGAGCAATAAGACCTCCAGGAATGAAGTCAGTTACATCTTCATTCTCCTCGCTCCCCATTTCTTCCACTTTATCATCATGCATGCCTTCTGTATCCAACACTGCTTCCATATTCAAATTTTCTACCACACAAAATAGCTAATTTTGTCAGTGTTCTTGTGATATCTCTCCAATGTGTTCAAATACCACCAGATACCTCCCTGTGAAAATAAGACCATGTCAGGTGGGGTTTGCCAAATAAATAATAAGTAAATAAATAAATACAAATGTACATACAAAAACACATACACTGAAATAAAGCAGCAGCATATGTCACAATAAAAAAAAGTTTTATTTTCTTCTCAGTAATGGCTCTCTAATGAAATGTTGGCACTCAAAATGCTGGGTATCTACAAGCCAAAAAAAAAATAGGAGAACAGCAAATCTTGAAAACCAGACTTCTCCTTTAAACTTCTTTTTTTGCAGAAGTAAAGTACACCTGCATCCCCAAACCCACTGAATTTATATATACCAAATTGCCATACCCCAGAGAAAGGGAATATTCTGGGAAACTGCAATCTCAGAGCTGGCATAGGGAAGTCCATTTTCAGCCATTCAGTTTCAATGTTTCAGGACTAGCTGTAACTTCTCCTGACCTTTCAAATGGTCACCCTTAGATCCTTAGGGGCCCTCAGGTAATTTATTTACTTCCCTTAATTCTGTGCTTACCATTGTTTATTAAACTTCATAGACTGCATATAAACATATTTTCTTCACAATTCTTTATTTGTAGCTTAGTAGCTCTGTTGAAAGGTTTAACTTTTATTTTGCCTTATACTGCTACAAAACCTTATCATTAGCTATATTCCAATATGGCTTAAAAATTATGCATAGGGTTATGATTCCAAAATGTATGATTGATTTTGACACTGTGCTCATAAAAAGCTATTTATACTGGTTGGTTTCTCAAAGCTTACATTTAATAAGACCTTTTTCAGTGCTACACAAAGCAATATATAAAAAGGTCACTGTCACCTGGCCAATCAGGATAAAATAAAAGAGTCTTAGTGGGTTCTGTTCAAGCAGCTTTATTATGTACAAACATCAGGATTGAGGCTTAACTTAAGTAACTTTAACTTAGACAAATTTATAAGCAAACTACTTATTACACTCGTACATGCTCACTCTCTGGCTGAACTCTCAAAATGGCATTGAAGCTAGCACTTGCTTGCTATATTATATATATATAATATATATATATATATATATATATATATATATATATATATATATATATATATATATATATATATATATATATACACACATATACACACCTGTGCTGACCTTGAAATGCTTCTTAAGGGTACTGCACACACACACTATTCTACATCATCCCTCTTTGAGAAATCAGTGATGCAATATTGAAGACATTAATCGACATGCAATCAATACAAATAATTCTTTGTTGTGCAATTATACAGAACTAAATGCATATAAACAATTATGTCCAAGTTGCTGTATATTTCACACTAGGTCTGGAAATACAACTAAATCATGTGACATAGAAATAAGAATTAGGTCTAGCAACTGGGACTGCCTCTACTGAATGTTCAGTCTTAGGGACATGAGGAACATCATCATGAATGCAAGTGGAAGTTAAGACACGTTCTGCAACAGGAACATTGTCTGGATTATTCTGAGATCTAGAGTCTGTATCACAGGAACAATGCTGCAATATCAATTCTGGTACAGGAAGATGATGTCTACAATTCCTCCTATACACCACACCCTCAGATTCTAAGAAGTAGGATCTCGGCTCAGTACATATACCTGTCACTTGACCAATCTGGTTGAAATCTTTCGCCATTTGCATCTTTACTGTCTCTCCTTCTCTCAGTGGAGAAATAAATCTGCTCTATTTATCATAACTTGACTTCTGGAAAGAACTCTTTCTGAATAATTGGTTTCTAATTGTCCTGTTGTTTTTAGCTTTAGGCCACAACAAACTGGAACTAATAGGCAGTGTTGTTCTGGTTTTCATGGATGGAAGTCTCTGAGCATGTGAGACAAGTATATCATCATGGTATGTTTCTGAGATTCAGTAAATTCAAAAAGACATTTGTATTATCATGCTTTGACCTCTCAAGTAATTGCTTTGCAATCTGTACTGCCCTTTCAGCTAGTCCATTCAACTGTGGGTATTCTGCACTACTAGCAACATGTACAAAGTCCAATTCTTTTGCAAATTTCTGAAACAACTGACTAGTAAATTAAGTACTATTGTCATAAACACCTTTATGTGGACTACCATGGATTGAAAAATGATATCTCAACTTGATGATAACAGCAGTGGATGTTACTTTAGGTATTAAATCAATCTTAAACCAGTTTGAATAAGAGTCTACAAACACTAAGTAATGCTGATAGTTTCACTCGAATAGATCGGTGGCTACTGTTGACCAAGGTAGTTCAGGAACTTGACTTAGCTTATGTAGTTCTTTTTGCAAATGCAGTTTATTACTTTGGATACTGAACAAGAAGAACGTACTTTATTAATGTATTTTACTAGAGAAGGCAAAAATACTGGTTGTCTTGCCTTTCTTTTGGTAGATGTGGCACATGGGTGACTAAGATGTAAAACCTGGATAAATTCATGTTGTAAGGAAGCAGGAACAACAATTTTAAGACCTTTGAAAATAATGTCATCTTCCATCAATATCTCATCTCTGTAAGGAAAATAAGTTTACACTTCAGATGGTACACTAGATTGCTTTGATGGCCATACAACACTGCAAACTTGGATCAGTCTTTGTATGATCTCTCAGCTCATCAAGTCTTGTGGTAGAAAAAGTATGCACTTCCATGACATCAAAGTCAAAATTCTCTGCATAAAGCTGTTCTGTTGTGTTTCTGGGTGATCTGGATAAGGTATCTGCCAGATAAAGAAATTTGCCTTTTGTATAGACCATTTTGAAGTTGTAATTTTGCAATTTGAGCATCATTCCTTGTAATCTCACTGGAGATGAATGCATAGGCTTCTTTAGAATAGTGACTAAAGGTTGGTTATCAGTTTCAATTTGAATAGCTTGACCATAGATATAATCATGAAACTTTGAACATGCAAATTACTATTGCCAAAAGTTCTTTCTCAAGTTGAGCATATTGCATTTCAGTTTGGGTAAGAGTCTTAGATGCATAGGCTACTGGTCTGCCTTCTTGAAGAATAACTGCTCCAAGACCAAATTTTGAAGCATCACGGGAAAGTTACTGGTTTAGTGACATCATAGTATCTTAATGTAGGTGGAGTGGCAATTTTCTGCCTACATATGTAACTTCTGGTAGTGTGAATTTACACTTCAGAGGATTGAGCTTTAAGTTCACTTCACGTGCTCTGTCTAGAACTTTAAGTTTTCTGTCATGCTTTGGTTCATCATAGCCTCCAATCAATAAATCAGCTACTATTATAGCACAAGGATAACCTGAAAAAATGTGCTCTATTGCACTTCACTTGCAGAATTTATTCCAGACACATACATACACATACATACATACAGTGGATATACAAAGTTTACACATGCCTGTTAAAATGCCAGGTTTTTGTGATATAAAAAAATAAGACCACAATAAAAAATGCCCTTCTAGCTTGCCAATATACCAAAACACAAGTATCCAGGCTGTTCTTAAAAATATCTAAACTAGCACTTGCTTTAATGTAATCTGTTTCATGTATCAGCTACTCTGTCAGAGAACCGATTAGTACATTTCTCATTCCTATAGAATTTCCTACATAGGTTGTCTGATGATTCTCTAGTACTTTTTGTTAATTAAAAACTTTCCCAGAGGTAATTGTCACTAAATGACCTATATACCTGAATAAGATCTCCTCTTAGATATCTGTAAGAGACACCATACAAGCTCAAATATTTTAGTCTTTCATAATAACTTAAATTTTCACATCCATGGATATCCTTGGTATATTTCTGTTGCACTCTTTCTAGTTTACTCATGCTTGTTTTCTTATAGGGTCTCCATATTGTTATTCCATACTCAAGTTCGGGTCTAATGAAACTAACAAGCAATCACTTCATTATTTTTGATTTCCTAGACATTATAAATCATTTTATACAACTTATAGTTCTAGAACTATCATTAATCAATTGGTTGATATGATTAGAAAAACTCATAGCTGAATCTACCCATACACCCAGGTCCTTAAATGAGTCTACAATTTCAATCATGGTGTGCTGTATTAAATATTCACCTTTCAATTTATGCCTCCCAAATCTCATATGCTTACTTTTTGATGTATTTATCAGCATATTATTCTCCTGTGCCCAAATGGTCAATTTAGTCAAGTTATTTTGTAGATATGTTTCATCTGTAACACATGTAATCAGTTTACCCAATTTCAGATCATCTGCATAAAGACTGTAGAACACCTCAGATGAAAAGCTTACATCTGAAAGATACAATCTAAACAAGTAAGGGCCTAGGACAGAGCCTTGTGGGACACCCTGAATGTAACCAAGGATTTTGCCTGTCCATTTGCTGTATGATACTTGCCATATCCTATTTGTAAGACATGCAGCTATAGCCATCTTATCAAGAGTACATCAACACCTAGTTGTACTGATTTGTTGATCAGTGTTGTGTGTATGACTCTGTCAATACTGAAGTTAAATCTATATTATTTGGGTCTACTTCACGTTGTCAAAGGCACCAGATTAGCGAAAGCAAAAACCATTGAACATTTAAACGGAAGTCTCCGTAAGGGGAGATTTCCATTTAGTTCAATGTAGTCTGGTCTCGGAGTTGGTATATTTAAGTAGGGGGGCTGTGGGGGGCACAGCCCCCCAAATGGGTGGTGCAGGGGGCCCCCACTTGCAAAGGTAAGTTTTTATTTATTTTTATTTTTAGGCATTTTTTTTATCTTTTGATGTTTCAGAATTCGATGATATGGTGTCGACCATATCAGATTCGATATTCTGAAACTTCGATAAGATAATATAGACGCTATAATTTACATCACAGCACAATTTTTCATTTATAGCTATTATATTGTTATAGACCATCATGTTACAGGTGGTAATACATCTGTTTTCAACATATGCATGCTGATATATGGTTTCAAGTCCCAACCTATCCAGTTCTGACAATAACTTATATTTCCTTCTCCATTATTTTTTCCACAACATGAAAGTAGACTTAAGGGTCTATAAGACTCTGGATTTGTCCTACTTCCCTTTCCAATAAAAACAGGTTTAATAAGCGCATGTCTCCAATCTTGAGGACTAATTCTGTCTCCTCACTGTGTTTTGTTTGGATCCAGTTTGCGCAGTTCTTTTTCAATATAATCTAATTTTATTCCAGCATCTGAGGTTACCTGATGTCACTAGGATAACTTACCACCCCTTTTGTGGAGCCAAACTGTTTTGCATAAGGTTTTGTAAACATATCTATAATCTGTTGTGTCTGAGAATAAATTTTAGAATCTGCACACAGTTTATCAATTTGTGTGTCTTTACTCCTTCCACATCTTATGTATCCAAAAAAAGGTTTTCTATTATGCTCAATATCTTTATATAAATTTTCTTCAAATTTTTCTTGATCTTGTCTTACACTATGCTTAATATGTTTGTCCAGCTTGTTTATTTTAGTTTTCAAAGTGTAGTTTGACCTTTCTTCCATTCCTAATATTTTTTGTCATTTTAATCAGATATCTTGTTCTTATGGAAATATATCTGCCGGATGATATATGCCTAGATCCTGATGTTAATTTTTTTTTTTTTTTTGTACTCAAACAATTTCTCTTTCAAAACTTTTTACATTCCATCTGCAGTTTTTCCAGTGAATACCTCACTCCAGTTAGTTTTACATACTGACTGTTTTGCTTCCATATAATCTGTAATTAACCTTCTGTGTATTGGCATAGATTTCAATTTTGCAGAATTATCTTCCAAAAGATTAACCTTTATAACACCGTGATCACTGCACATCAATGGTGGTAAAACTTGACTTGAACTTACAATAATTATTTTGGAAACACAAACAATGTCTAGTATGTTTCATCCCCTGGTAGTTTTTTTTTTTTACCATCTGAAGCAAATGTTGTCCCTGAATCTACACTGCAGATAATTTCCTTACTAATATTGTAGAATCAATATTATTCCAGTCTGTTTCTGGTAAATTTAAGTCCCCAGCTAATATTATTCTTCCCTTCTGTGTTTCATGCAAGAAATGTATGAATTCCTCTAGGTCATCTGCACTTGGCTTTGGAAGTCTATGCACTCCAACAATTGTTATATATTCCAGGGTTGTCTTTATTGTCACAGTTACATAGTCTTTAGTGTTGGTGTTATCATTGAACATGTAATAATCACAGCTCTCATAGTTATCTTTAATCCCTATCATAACACTTCCACCTGATTTTTTATTAGAAAGTTTGTTACAGTAAAAACATTTATATCCTGACAGAACTGGCTTCCAGTCATTGTTATTTATCCATGTTTCACAAACAATAATAACATCAATCTTGTGAAAACGTAGCAAATATTCCAATAAAAAAAACTGCATTATTAATGCTCCTAGCATTAACAACCATCAGAGAACCATCAAATGTTGCTATCTGTGGGCTGTTAAATTTTCGACATGGCAAAAATCCTGCCTAAGGTTGGTCAAATATTGCAAAATATTTGCTACAAAAATACTTTTCCCTGATCTAGACAAATGCATACCTTCCTGTCTGAACACATTTGCCCAAAACAAGGCTTGGATGCTCTACACATTTCCATTTTTTTAAACAGGGCATTTTTTCTATGTAGGTATTTACTCAAAAAATATTTGCATTCACAGTGACCTGACTATCCTTTCTATAGGTGATTTGTGAAAAATACATCTTAACACCACTACAAGCAATACTGTCTAAGAGGGCTGTCAGTTCCCTAACAGCCAGAGAATCCTTGTGGGTGGCATCACTTGTACCAACATGAATAAAAACAGAGCCATACTTCCTTACATTAAGGCATTCCAAGGCTTGTCTCACATCTTCTATTTTTGCTCCTGGCAAGCATAACACTATTCAGTGTTCATTATCTCTGTAAATATCCATATCAGTTCCACTAATAATTGAATCTCCAATTACAAGAATATCTTTGCTGGCCAGCTCCAAAGAATCTTCAGCTTCTAATACAGTAATATCTGTTCTATCAATTGTTATGAAGGATAGATCTTCATCACCATTAGTCTTATTATTCCTACTGTTTTCACTGTGCATTAAATTCTCATCCAGCTGGTGTTGTAAATCCACAGCTTCAGATATGTAGTCAACATGTATCTTTCTCCTCTTTTTTTCTTACAGTAATGTTCTTCAATCCTTCCATGTTCAATTTTGATTTCTTCATTGGCATCCTGAGGAATCTATTGTTGTCAAATGGGTTTAGAAAGTAGTCAGTAATGAGGATTTGCAATCAAGCATCACTTGCCAAAATGAACGTTTTGCATTTAAGACAGAAAAAAAACAGTGGCATTTGATCTTAGGGCTGCAACTTCCTTGACTGTATGCATTGAATGATGTGGTCTCTAATGTTTTGTTCAAATCTCTTGAGTTAATATGTATTCTGATTTTGTCTGAGCCTTTTTTGTGGACTGCTATCATGGATGGCACTCATTTAGTTGGTTCTTTAACTGGACAAATTAGACAAATTATACATTGCTGCACCATTTTATCCAACTAAACTTTAACTTTATTCTGCATAGCTATCTGAACTTTTCTTGCTGGTATGACCATTGGACAAACCTCTGGGTCTAACTTCATAGAATACACAACTAACATGTCATTGAAAACATCAGCATACTCTGAGAAAATGGCTTCAATAAAATTGGAACTAGGATATGTGCTTATATGATGAACTTCTTTGGTAAAAGAAAGCAAATTAATTCTTGAACGATCTCAGAGACCCAATAATGACTACACAGGTCTTCGGACTACATAGAATAACAAGCTGTAACAGTTCCTAGCCAAACAAGAAAGCACTACTTAACCTTCGGTTTGAATTTCTTCACCTCCATAAGTAACCAATTTCACACAGCTAGCTACACAGAGTTGCTCATTAGTTCTCACTTTAGCAAATGTATCTTTAAGGTAGTGTCTCCTTTAAGCTCGGTGGTTTTACCATTGATCTGGACCAATGAAAAACACTTCATTCTTTACCAGCAAATTGACTGCAGCAACCTTTTCATCTATTACTGATACACCATCTACATAGAAAGCAGAATTGCAGCTCTCTATATGATCAACTTGTTTTTCAAGTGGTCCTTCTTTATAACTGGGTGAGATTTGATCGATTTGCAAAACTTTTGAAAATGGTTCAATTTTTTACACTTGTGGCACTGCTGACCAAATGCTAAGCATTTTTCTCTTTTAGACTCATGATTGATACTACAGTTGTGACAGTTAACAATAAAGCTGGATATGGGTTTTCCTGATTCAACCTTGTACTGCACTGAGCATGTCTTCTTCTTGGAACTTGCTGGAAAACTATGGGGTCTCCCAGGTAAACCTACAGGGGTTGCTGGTGCCATGTGCTTAGGCCTGCTTCTGCTAGCCACGTGTTGTATGCTGTCTACATTTGCTCTGGAGCCTGCTGAAACCATGTTCTTAACACTTGCAAGCATGCTAGTATGTCTTTCCTTAATTTCATGGATTTGACAAATCTCAGTAGCTTTGCTCAGCATTAAATCACTGCCATGAAGCAAAATCTTTCTCACTGAAACACTATTAATACCACACTCAAGCCTGTCCTTTATCACCTCATCTTTTAAGTCACCGAACCAATACCTTTTAGCTCTGTTTTTCAGGTCAGTTATATAAGCTGTAAAAGTGTCCCCTGGTTTTTGATCTGTTGTGCAAAACAAATGCCTTTCTAATGTAAAATTTGTCTGGAGGTTATACATTTCCTTAACATGCACTTCAAACACTCAAGAGTCTTCCCTTAATTCAGCCTGTACAACAATATGATAGTTTTCACCTTCTCCCTCATATACTTCTGGTACATACACAAATGAATGCTCTCTTTCAATGGCCTCTGACCCAGCTAGGTTTAGCAAAATAAATACCCTGATGCATGCCTCTATAGCAGAATAAGCTGCTTGTATAAAAATATACTCTTGCTCAAATATTCACCAATTTTCTGCAATATTAAGATCAAACACCAATGGTGTTGGTTTTCAAAAGCCATCTGCCAAATTAATAAGTACCAGTGAAGGCTTTTGCAAGTGTGCATGAACACACACACATACACATATGCCAGAATTTATACCAGTATTTGTAACTATGCTCAGTAGCACAACAAGCCTCTGTATAACTGAACTTTGTGAACTAAGTCTCTCGGGCACTGGAATACTCTTAAAACCACTGTACTGTAAGAAATCCCCTCTTATCAGTGTAAGAAACATTTCAAACTAACTGGACTGTGCAAGTAATATGGACAGAAAAAGCTCAGAGTAAGAAACATTTCAAGTAACTGTACTTTGCAAATAACCAGTACATAGCAGACTGAAACTTTCCCAAAATGGTGGTACTTTGCTAAATAACTCTTTAGAGTGCAAAAAACACTCTGTAATGGAGACACTTTGAACAGACACACCCAGCACAAGAAACTTTTCAAAATGGCTGTATTTTGACTGTACTTTATGAAATAATTTCACTTTGCCCACAAATAAACTTTCCAAAATAAATGCACAGTAATAAACACATACTGTAAGCACTTTTAAACACTTTGAGATACTTCAAATAACTCTAGTTATGCCTTGTATACAATGTGAAATAGTAGTTATGCCAAAACACAGTACTTTGCCAAAAACATGCAGTCACCTTGCTTTATTTATGCTTAATGTACCCTTTTGCCCATATTATATTAAGTTTGCTCATTTATCTTTTTCCATGCCATTATACTTTTCTTGTGCTTGTTTTACTCTAAACATGCTAGTTTTGCTTTAAACATGCTTGTTCTGCAATTCTGAGGTAATTCCAAACCCCTTATGTGCTTTTCTGTTAATCATTTTATCAAATATCTTAATTTTAAATATTTTGTTTAATTAATGAATCTTTTGTGCCTCTTGCTTGTTTAATAATGCAGTTTGTGCCCTTGGAATGCTCCGTTGTGTCTTATTTACAAATTAAATCATTTGTCTAAGTTTTCATTACCTTTCGATCATTTCTGGCCCTTTTTTGTGCTCCTTTCTCTTAGTTTACTTTCACTGTCATCTGTACACCTTATAGCTCTGAAAAGCAGTCTCTGGAATCCCGGTTCTGACACCATGTCACTCGTCCAGTCAGGATAAAAAAAGACCGAGTCTTTGTAGGTTCTGTTCAAGCAGCTTTATTATCTACAAACACATCAAAATTGAGGCTTAATGACTTTAACTTGGATAAACGTATAAAAAAACTATTACACTCATACATGCTCACTCTCTGGCTGCACTCAAACTGGCACTGAAGCTAGTGCTTGCTACTTGTGCAACCTTGAAACACTTCTTAAAGGTACTGCACACACACACTATTCTACAGTCATTTATTTCAAAAAGTAATTTGTAATCCAAAATTATTCTTTTGCAAATCACCAAAAACTAAACAAGTCTTTCTGGTCTCATTTACCAACCACAACAATATCATCAGTATACTGACCATAAAATGCCATATTCTGTTTAAAGAATAGTGTGATTTAACAAAAAACACATGGTTTTAAACAGGTCAATGAAAAAATTGTCATAAATTGGAAAGCTATATATCCCTTACTAAGTCCTGTAACCGTAGAAACACTTCAGGACAAAAAGGAAGTCACATTTAAATTAATTAATTAATCTATGAATTAAGTAATTAATTAAGGAAAATGTAGCACAATCAATGCACAATGCATTATGATTGATAATACGCGGTTACATCTTTCCCCTAATGGTCTTGTTTCAAAATGTGCACCCACGGAAAATTTTATAAATATATGCAAACCACTGATATTCAAAGTTTGACATTCTGAAGAAATATTGTAATAAAGACAAAAGTTTTCATACCTCGGAAAGAATAAAGGTAATAATTTTCCCATGCAATCTTCATCACCTATCGCTTTCTTTTTAGCAGCACCTAAATGTAATTTTTCTAAAATTCTTTGCTTTATTTGATAGCCCATATACATTCTATGTCAATTGTGACATGACAAGAGAAGGTTGTAATTGTTTGCTGTTGTTTATTTTTAAATATCTTAAAAAATCCATTTCCTGATCTAAACAATTCACTTTTAAATTCTTCCAAATGAAAAGTTTTATCTGTTTATATTGCTGAACATTATTCAATAACATCAACAACAAATTAATGTAATGTCTTTGGTTTATAATGAACAAATTCAACTCCCTTCTGCTTCAATAAAAATAACTTATCTCCTGCAAATATTAATATAGTAATTCATATTTTATATATTACATTGCTTTCCTTTTAAATGTTTCTATTTCCATCCTAGCTTGTCTTAATTATACCTTATAGAATTATTTTAAAGAGTTACAGAACTTAAGCAGAATGAAATTAAGTGTTCGCAGACAGCCATTTTGAAAGGAATATAATATGTGTGCAGAACACAAGTGTCTTTGTATACATGTAC
Organism: Protopterus annectens; assembly: GCF_019279795.1. Taxonomy (NCBI): domain Eukaryota; kingdom Metazoa; phylum Chordata; order Ceratodontiformes; family Protopteridae; genus Protopterus; species Protopterus annectens. Next base: position 313,298,490 of record NC_056749.1, on the reverse strand, counting down.
ATTATGTGCCAGTTCACCTTATGCACTATGTATACTTAAATTCAATAAATCACCCTCCTAATAGGAGTTAAGTTATATTCAGGAGAAATATTCTATTTATAATGGAAAGCCTGCGTTAAACAAAGCACCCTTAAAAGCAACATACAGTAAATCCATTGGATAGCAGTAATTAATGAAACATAAATGGGAGACTCTGCAAGAAAATAAATAAATACAAGGAAAAACTTTGAAAGACTACAGATAATGACAAAGAACACAACAGCAGGTTTGACCACGTTATCGGCTTTTAAGTTCCTTATTTTCCTCACTTACAACATCCACTGCTATGAATTATTATAAATTTGGATTACTTTCATTAGTTCTAACTATTGTACTTGTTTGGTTACTGGAAGTCCCTGCCTTTGAGGTTGATAAATCAGTCTCTGAGGTTTTCAAACACACCAATGAAGTGCTGAATGAAAAGTCTTCATAAGAGTAATCAGAAAGGCTTAGCATGCTTTTGTTATATGAAAGTAAACCCTACACAGATAGTTGTCAGAGAGGTATAAACTCAAAATATTGACTGTTATACAGCAAGAAACATTTTATTCATAAGAGAATTAACACATAGTAGCACTATGCTAGTCCTCCAGGGTATAGTATCTAGTTCTTCAATAATCATTGTTCTTACTACTCCCTCTGTCAGCTTCTTCTTGTAGTTCCTCTTTGGTCAGTATATTTAACACCAGTGTAAGTCCAGTTCTTTGATTTTGACTGATCAAGGTAATTTTAAAGCTCTTTTCTGATATCAGCTGCACTTGTACAATGTCCTCTTTCATTACACTATTAAACCTATCACCTTAGGCTTATCTTGTCTAGGATGCCACTTTAGAGGCACTTGATATTGACACACAAATTTCCAACTCAGATAAGTGAAAAGTAGATTTCTCCTACATCAGTCCAAAGTCTGAGTGTTATAGTTTCTATATAACTTCCTTACGCTGTCCTTATTCATGTGGGTACCTATGTATTTTAATGACACGGCCTCATAAGAAGTTAAATATTGAGGAAGATAAAATAGAAAGTTATAAAGTACCAGATATTTCTGATTATTTTGTGAGTTATTTCCTCTTATTTCACATTCATATTTGTAGAGTTCAACCTGGTATGGCTGTATCTGGCTGAAGACTTTTTTTCTGCAATTTTTCTCATTCTCTGCAAAACATTAGATTCTACTGTATCTCAACTTCTGATCATTTGAGTGGCCTTCAGTGTTATTTATTTTAGGCTACCAAACTATTACTACCCTAGTCAACCAATGAACTAGAGATTACATTACTGGGTCTACTTGATGCATACTTTATTACATGCATATCACCATGGCGACAATGCAAGGTTTTGCTCAGCAATACTTGCCCTGGTACAACCCAGTGCATACCTGTTATAGTATTCTCATAGTCTGTTCTAGTAGTTAGCCTGAATGTGTGATCTGCCACTGACCACCCAGTTCTAATATCCTTGGGTTGGCTTCTCCGGTGTCTGAATTCCATCTTGATCCCATCTTGGCAGTGTCAGTTTCTTCTCATTATACATGCACCATCTGCATATTAAATAACATAACATTACATCACTGAGAATGTTATCTTCATTGAAACACCTGTAGATTAACACTGGCAAGAAGGAAGCTACCATGTGTAACATAACTGTTTATAAATTACAATGTTGCAATTACATGTGGCTTACAGAAGTTTGAATTATTATGTTCCTATGAAAAGAATGCATTCAAAGAAGTGATTTAGATTATCTTGACTTTGTTTCATACTTTTCTGCAGTAGTATTAACTATTTTATATAAACCTGCTAACCGTAATATAATGCAGGCATTTGACAGGAGCCAAAGAAGAGAGAGGAGGCCAGGGATGAAGTCTGTCAGTGTCCTGGAAGACTGTGGAGTCTGGAATTTGTAAGAATGTAAAGGGTGTACTAGAAAAAAATCTCTGCAGTGAAACAGTTTATGGTACTTTGCAATAAATTCCCAGGGTTTACTATCAAAATATCACCTGTAAAAATAAATTTCCAGTCAGAATACCGAAGGAAAGAGTGAAACTGACAATGTACATCAGGACACAATGTTGAATCAGCTGAATGAATTCAGCAGATTCAACATTGTCATCGAACAGAGCACGTAATTTCTATTAGGAGCATACTTACGTGAAACCCCTACACCTTGTATCATGTTTTTGTGGGGGCAGCAGCGGCCTTAGGTCAGCTGGTGCCCTAGGCAAAAGGGCTCCACAGTGCCCCCCCACACCACCCAGGTGCCCCCACCTGGTCTACCTACACCAAATAAATACTGGAAAAACGCCCCTGCTACAGCGGCACCCTAGGCAGCCGCCTAGTTGGCCTATGCCTAAGGCCGGCCATGTGTGGGGGACTGTGCCCCTCACACCCCCTGCTAACTATATATTCCTACTCTGAGATCCTACAGTGAGGAAAAGGATGAATGTCCCAAACTGCACTGTACTGCGATCTCTGTGCAATACTTTGAGTTCATATCAATGAATGCATAGTAGCATTCACAGATAGGAATTTCAAACATGGAATGCTTGGCAACACAGAACTTCAGACATCTGTCTTTCTTTTTTCTATCTGCGGAGCATCCACATTCGACTTTTTGATAGTAAACCAATTTCAGGAATCACTGTATCATATGAAGCATGACATATAACACCTTTGATTGCATTTAATTTTTTCTATATTTTTTCTTAATGTGTTTGTAATGCTTAGCTAATAGCTTGGTTTGACTTTCACAGAATAACATTGGCTAGTGTAGAAAAATAATATAATTTCTATATGCTGACTAGTTTACATTCTTATTTTTCTTACATTCTTTAATGAGATATACTGACATAATATGAAAAATTTTAAGAAGGGTATTACAAAAAGATGTTAAACTAGATCAGGGGGTTACATTTCATATTTAACATTAATAAGATGTCTAAATAAAACTAATTTCTAGCTTTTCAATGTGTAGTTTTGTTTCTGAAAGTGTACTCTCACAGCAAAAGTATCAGGATTCAGGAAAGTGCCACAAAGTAAACCCTTTACAATACATTGCATAATCTTTCACATGATAAATAATGTGTACTTAGTGCATCAAAAAATCTTCACTGAACCATTTCAGTGAAACAAATGTGACCTTGGGATCCAACCATGCCAGATCAGAATAAATTCCAGCATAACAACCACTCCTGTCAGCTAATATAGCTGCAACATCTATTGAATTGAATGGTGATTATTTCTTCTGTGATTCCTTTGAAATTGTCTAGTTACATAAATGATATTAAATATGCTTTCCTTCATTAAGTCTGTTGACTTGCGAATGTAGAATTAAGTGATGATTTTATGCTCTACGTTTGAAATGTGTTTTAATTTTGAAAAAAAAATGAATCTCTTTATTTTTCTGTGTTGTACATGGTTACATTTCCCATGCTGAGCATATCTGTTATTATATCATAATTGTTATAACATGTACATATGCAATTATCTTGTAGTAAATTTGTTTATCCTTGTCATTTTCTGTGTTGCACTATTATTCTAGAACTTAACTATATTAATGATTCACTTCAAGCTTTTCTCCTCTTTACCATTTGAAAATGGCCTTCTCTCAGTTATATTAGTCCAGACAACAGACAAACTAAACAATTAAGAAAAACACAAATAAATAAATAACTCAAACACATCATGTGCTGTGTGTTGCATACCCCGCAGCACCTTACTGTTGAAGTTCGACATAAAAAGTGAATTTTTGGAGTAGTCAAATCTGGGGTTTCATTAAATCTGTAGAACATAGAGAGATGGGGTGTTTGTCTAAGGAAACAACAGGATGAGATGACGCAAGGATCTTTGTAGGCTTATAAGAGTTATGACAGAATTGTTTTAAGTATTGGTCTCAGACTGTATTTCTCTCTCTCCCTCTCTGAGAACCAGTTAAAATAGACTATTTTAAGGCTTTGCACACTGCACTGAGCACAGAGAATCAGCATGTCTATTTTCAGATATAAGTTCCAACACAAGAATAATGCAGTACTGTACAAGCAATTTACACAGAATAAAAGGGACTAGATCTGTACTCTAGGGTATAAAATAAATTCCTTCATCCCAGGGACAATTACCTGGGGTCAGCCACCAGGCTTCAGCATGAGACTACTTAGCCTGCGTGACACAAAGTTTGCTGCAGCATTAAAATACAGTATATAACCTGGTTAAGGAAAAAAAATAAATAAATAAGCAGCAGGACATTTTTTAATAAGTTAATATTAAAGCATTTATTTCCATACTCTATGGCATGTTGACAAACTTGAAAGAAAATCTTAAAGGTTTTGTTTTTGTCCCATAATATGTATTCATTTTTACATCTTTGGCATTCTGCCTACAAATGCTTACCAAATAAAATGCTGAAGTAGTATATTTTATATGGGTAGCTAATCTGGGTTATTTTCAAAACCAGATTCTATTGCTGATTCTACTCACGGAAGATAAAAGAGTGAAAATAGTATATCAGCAATTTATTTAATTTTCAACAGCCAAAAATAAAAAAAATAAAATATTTATATATATAGCTAAAGCAATTTGAGCATATTTCCTTAACGTACAGGCCACAAATAGACTTCACATTGGATAGCTATGCATACCAATCTCAGCAGGAAGAGGCTGTTCCATCCATATTTCTGCGCAATGAATGCTGCTTTGTTGTTAGGCTTTGTAATTTGAGCATGTGATCAAAAACAGGTGGTGTGAAAAATAGTAAACCAGAGGTCAAGGGCTGTGAAAATAGTGAGGATAAAAGAGGATACTATGTTAAATGTAACTACAAGAAGGATGAGGAATAAAATATTTCACCAGGTGCTTTGAAAAACAGGACCAGATTTCAAAATCAAGAAGAGCAGGAAATGAGAATCTATACAAGACATCCTTTCACAAATAAATATTCTGAAATAGAAGTACTGAGCTGGTCTTTCTGGGTGACATGCTGACTGCATCCTTCTTAAGAGTGGTGGTCAGAAACAGATACAGCATCTGTCCCCATCTAATAATTAACTTTGTGCCACAAAAAGGTAGAATAAAGGAGAAAAGATTTGTTTAGCTTGGCCTGAAAACACAAAAGAATAAAAATTGAAGAAACACATTTTTCATTTGGGCAGCAAAAACTTGTTGCAGCCCAAGGACTGAGAAGCAAAAGTGTCACACTGAAACTGAACCACACACACAAATACAGATGACAATCTTTTATCAATGGCAACAACAAATCATGTAGCATAATGCCTGTGTAAACATTTTGAGAAATGGCCACATCTAGTTATAATAAGCAGGTAATCCTAATTACACAAAAAAGAGATATTAATTTTGTTCCACAGCCAATTTTGAACATATAACGAGTTCTTTATATGCAACCCAGGCAAGGTGTGAAATCAGTGATTGCTGATCAGTGCTTTAATCTGGTAAACAGACTTAAATAAGTAAAATACTGAGACTAACTACTGCCCTTTGCAACAGCATTAGACAAGAAATAACAGGGAATGAATGGGAAGCTTACTTTATGCCCCTGTAATAAAAATGCAATGAATGCATGCTTCTCAGCACTTCCTGTGGTTGGCTTGTGAAACTGTACACATTACGTGTATAACATAGTCTTTTCCCACTGATATAAATTTAAGACCAAAATTGTCTTCTCGCCCTGTGATATGTTGTGGTATAGCACTAGCTTGTGGCATTTCTTACCAATTTTTTTTCTCATACTGATACAACAGTTTAAGTCAGCCAATGTAGCCTTTTAAATATTTTGCAATAACAACCTCTGTAAAGAATAAAACACAAAACAAATATAACAGTTTGGGGATGAAACTAGTACAGCCATTAAAATACACAAAATAAAAGGTCTGTTAAAACAATGGTTCTCAGACTCATGCAAATTGCTTGCTGGAATAGCTCCTGCTCACTCAAGACCTTGAATATGAATGCAAAAGGTCTAAAAATGTGTCAAAATATAAAAATATACAGTGAATACCATTACAAAATTAAACACACCCCAAATGCCCCTGTGAGACATCTCATCTGTTCAGAATTTTGCAGAGAATTCATTTTTTTGCCTCACATTTTTTGGTTTGTTCTACATAAGGTTTGTGGTTTTGGGTCAAATCATTGTGGACTGAAGGCAATAAATAATGTTAGATGTGAGTTATAGTCCTGGTAAACAGAAGTTCACTTAGATGCACTCTTTGCATGTGCAGATGTGGCACATAAGCAGAATCAAAATAATGTGGAATGATATGGAGACCAATAGACCTTTCAGAAAAACAGAACCCTGACCATAGAGGTATCTGACAGTGAGCACAAGCCATTAAGAATAGTCAGCATTTGTGCTGACTCCTGAGTTTTTTACAGTCTTCTTTCACTCTTGAATGCATATGTTTGTAACTACATGCAGCAGATTTGATTGTCCTGTAAGAACACTTTGTTCAACAGGTGGTCCTGTAATACACAAATGCTACTCTGCAATCTTCCTCATATATAACCTTATCTGTTCGATTCTCAGCTAGACCGTCTTCTGTGTGGGGACATGCGTGAATGGGCATACTTTCATTGAAGGCTGTGCATCAGAGCTGGCAACTTGGCACGTAAAAATCTACTGCCAATCATTAGCGGACCGGAGTTCCGCTGTGGCGACCCCTAACCGGGAAAAGCTGAAAGATACAACATTTATTTTTGTCACTTGTACTACCTAGGATTTTCTTCATTATATGATTCATCAAATATTTTGTCTACATGCTTTTTCCATCAATAAATCAATTGTGAACACTATTCTCAGGATACTTGGGAAAGTTTGGGAAATAGACACTTATGTTTAGAGCTATTTCTGCTTTATAAATCAACATTTATTTATTTTTTTTATTATAAACTGCCCTGAAATACCAATGCATATGCAGGTGGATATACACTTATTTTATATTATAATGCTGTTTTAGATATAAATGAGTTGTTGGATGATAACATCACAACATTGCTTTATTCCTAAATAGCAAAAGATGCAGCTATATTACCATATCACTAGATGCAGGAGTTGGGATATTAACAAAAAACTAACTTCAATTCTTCTTTTTCAGTGTAACTGTCTTTTCAGTTATGTGATTTACTTTTATGGGAAGGTTACAGTCTTGGAAGGAACTCTTACAACATGTATATCTTTGTTCTTCTAGACTCACTATCACGAGATTATGTAATGGATACTGTTCCCTTCCTGTTACTTTTATTCTGAAAAATTGTTTACATTCCATTTTTGTATAATCACTTTCTGACAGTATATTTCATTATATCATGCCCTTTTCCCATGTGACAAAAAACACTGCACAGATTTTTATAACTATCCTTTAGTGCACACTTCTTGACAGATATTAAGTTGTTCTCATTGTTAACACATTTGTCTCAGAAGTCTTAATTATTTTACCTATCTTCATAAACAGCTCTTTTATGATGTTGTCTTGTTTAACTATCAAGCTGTTGGATATAAAATTGCATATGCAATTACTATGGAGCTATACTGCTGACTTCTGTATCTAAACAGATTATAATCAGAATGTTAGATCATGTGGTATAAAACCAGGGTCTGGAGAAAAACAATATGATAATCTTACATATATAGATTGCAGTAGCCTTAGATAAATGTAAAAGCTTTTGGCTATTATATATCACTTATTAAATGTAATGACTCCTGGCAGGCTAGCTTGGTCTGTAGAGCGTTGCTACACAGAAAACACTCTTTCGAAAGTAGTCATACTTACAAATACCTTTGTTTATTTCCCACTCCCAAGAAGCTACAGTTATTATTTTGCTTGGTTCTGGATCATACCAAACTGATCCCAGTCTGATACGTAATGTGTTATACACAAATGAATAATTTTCTTTTATAATAAGTTCCATCATCTTTTGCTACCTAAATCCCAGTCCAACTTACAATGACTAGAGCAATGTTGTTACCACACAACAACTACAATGTATCCCTTCACTCTTTCACCATTTTATGTTTCCTCACATCCCAATTCCTGTATCAGGGATTACATCATCATTATGTCACTTTACTCTGTTTTATGTGTGTGTGTGTGTGTGTGTGTGTGTGTGTGTGTGTGTGTGTGTGTGTATACGAATACATATACATATGCACATCAGGTCTCAAGTAACTGAACTCAAATGACGATAACCAATTTATCAATATCGCTAAAAAGGTTTATGAAACATTTTTTCTAGGAGGGTAAGCTCCCCTACACCACACTTATAGAAGAGCTGCACTCCACAAACCCTGTATAATTCTATATACTAACTCTGACATCATACTGCAGTAGGGAAAAGTCAAATTCAACAATCGGCAGTGTACCACAACATCGCACACAAAAAAGCAGGTATGTTGGATCAGCTGATTTTCTATCCCACGTCAGCTTGTCATCTGATCTACAAGAAAACTTTTAACTATATGATAAATCATATGACCAAAGGAACGTAAGCTTTATATGTATATGTGTGTGTGTATGTATACATAAAAACATTTATTATATATATATATATATATATATATATATATACATACATACACACAATAATATATATATATATATATATATATATATATATATATATATATATATATATATATCACATATATACACACACACATACACACACCAGGACTGTACAAGACATCCTTCCCCCTCAAGCACTGGGCAACACTCCATATAGCTTAGCTCTAAAATATCTAAAGTTAAAGTGGAGAGAATGTGAGACATTACCACAAAATGCTGCACTAGTAATGCAAGACCCATTTGGTATTATGAACCTGAATCTTTGTGAATAAATATTAAAAATAAGTGTGTCTGTGTGTGTGTCTGAATGTGTGTGTATACATAAACCATTATAGATATATGCGATAGAGACAAGGAGAAAAAGAAAGAGAGAGAAGCAACAGGCAGGCTGCTGTAAACACTATCTAAAGGCTGCTGTAAACACTATATAAAGCATGTGCTTCTGGTTATTTATTTATTTTGTAATGCGAGCAACAAACTATATGCCTTTTAAACTTGTGGATGAGGTTAGCTAAATAATAGATGCACAATTTGCAATTAATTTTAGCTTTGTTTTAAGGACACAGTTTGTCCGATGGTGCAATTCAAAAGAGCAAAAACAGTGCTTATGTGAATTTAACAAGTTGCATGAGAAAGCAGTCCAAGTATCTTAGCACAATGTAAAAATGGTTGCTTCCAGTCAGTCTGGATTTCAGGTAACAATAGGCTTCTTTCATTAAGGCAGAATAACTCCTTCTCTATTATCTCCAAGATTAAAGAGCCAACAAAGCTTCCTTTCTCTGGCCAGAGTACTACTACTAAATTATTCAGTTGCACTACTCCTCTCTTGGTTGAGGCTCCTAATCCCTATTCTGCAAGAATTTGGAATCTAACTCTCTCCACTTTTGCCACTCCTAATATACAGCTAAAGGCAGGCTGCTTCTAAGTAGTTTACCTGTCAGACCTGCCTCTTTTCAGCTTACCTATCTACAAGGAAAGTTTTACATTTCCCTTGAGGAACCTCTGCTATGAAAAATACTACTCCAGGCTTTTTGTATGAGCCAGATTATATCCCTGGGTGCTGTTCAAGCACAGTCATCATGTCACTATCTATATCTATATCTACATCTGTCAATATGATGTTTGAACATTCTGAATATTGAATAAAAAAGAAGAAAAGAAAACATGCCATTCGGGCTAATTTCTATCTCTTTCATTTCCCTGCTATAAAAAACAAATTTGCCCGGTTTTCTGTTCCAGGCAGCACCGGTTAGCTAGGGAATAACTACTCCCAGCTCCACAAAGTCTCCTCTTCAACTTTTCCCTTGGAACTAGACAAACTTTCAACTTAAGTACTCAAGCCATGCATTTCTCAGCCCAGCACTTGCTCAGAACTCATAGCAAGCACTTATAAACCCTAGCACTAGACCCCCCCCCCTATACTGTACAGAAGGACGAGGCTCTCTATTCGACCTTACCAGACATTCAGTAAAACAGTTCACTGTACCTATCCAGGCATGTCCAAAGGGCAGTTTCAGGTGTACTCTCCAGTCCAACTGGTGAATCTGGGCATTTTGAGACAATGTTACAACTGCCTCATGTACACAGAAAACCCTCTCCTCCTACCACCAAACACTAATACATGCAAAAGATGCAATTATACAGCCAAACTGGAGGCTAAGCTCTCTCAACCCAAGACTGGTTCAGGCCGTCAAGAGGAGAAGGGAAATACTTGCATCACACCACCAGTCTCACATAAACCCATCAAACCAGCACCAGCAAAAAACACACATAAATACATGAAAACATACTCGGAGGCTCTAAATAAAAATCTGCAAAAGCAACAGAGACCTCCAAAGCAGACATCCAAGCAATCTCCATTCCCAAACACAAACCATGAAACACATAATTCACAAAACCAGTGTGCCACACAATCACAGCCCTTAAGGCAAAATAACATACCCAACATACTAGTAGTAGGTGACTCTATAGTCAGGCACACTGACGTCCAACTGAATAGGCTGAATAAGGAGAAGGTTACTGTTAGCTGCCTGTTGGGTGCCAGGATCCACCATATAACACAAGCATTCAGGTCACTCCAGAACAAGTGCAAATATGACTCTGTCATTGTCCATGTTGGTGTGAATGACCTGAGCCGTACCTCCCTGGACTACATGAAAAGAGACATGGAAGAGCTCTCTGATCACATAGCCCAGGCCGGTATGACCCTGAGTTGCATCCTGCCCTCACCAAGAATGATACCATGGTATAAAGAAAAAATTATCAATTTTAACAATTGGCTAAGTTTCTGTTGTCATTCAAAGGGGATCCAGTGTCTGTCCACCTGGGATGACATGCTCAACAAACCACGCTGCTTTGCTAGAAACGGCTTGCACCTGTCACCCTTAGGCTTTTGAATACTGGCCAAGGCTCTTGCCAGCCCCATAGTGCCTTTTTTAGGCAAAGCTCAAAAGACAAACCCACCCCCATAAATAGCACAAGTAACAAAAAATTGAGGGTAATGCTACTCACTGCCAGAAATTTAAACCTCAAAATGAACGCACTCAAGGCATTCCTCGGTATGGAGAAAATCGATATATGTGCAGTAACAGAAACCTGGTTTAAGCCTCCAGAGAGCACCCGAGCACTACCAGGCTACAACTCATACCATACATTTTGGACACATAACCTGGATCGAAATACAAAAGCCGGGGGTGTATCCATATTCATCAAGGATAGCCACACTTCCAGGTTAGTGGCATAGCACGATGCTTCAGAGATCATCCACATGCAAGTAACAATGGGCAAAACTGCAATTCAAATTGCAGCTTGCTACAGATCACCCACCATGTCCCAGGACCCCCGTTCCATGTTTCTGGAAACACTGGGAAACATAAAGGTCCTACCAAACACCCTAATATTGGGTGATTTCAATTACCCAAACATTAACTGGGAGAATTACTCAAGTACTAACTCCCTTGCCCAACATTTCCTAGAATTTATAAACTCAAATGCCCTTGATCAGCTGGTCAACACTCCCACCAGAGGTGACAACATATTGGATCTGGTCATCACCAACATGGGCGACTGGTGTTCCACACCAGAGGTCAACCCCTCGCTGGTTAGATCTGACCATAAACAAATCACTTTGGATATCCACATTCAGCCCCCACCCCTGGACAAGGAAACCACAGTGAAAAACTTTTCAAAAGCAAACTTCACATTACTTTAGACCAAGGTGGAAAGGTTCAAAGTTCCCTTGCTAAAGGATATTGCTGTCCAAGCTGCAAAATCCTTTACTAATGCATTCTACAGGCACTTACAAGAATGCATGGATCATGCTATCCCAAGCAAGACCAAGACTCACTCCTCCAAGAAAAGGAAACCAGTCTGGTGGACCCCTGCCATAAGCAAACTATACAACAGGAGGAGGAAACTAGTACAGAAAAGAGTAAAATCCCAAGAAGGGAAGACATCCCTGATCAGTATCAGCAAGAAACTACAATCCCTCATAAAATCATCCAAGGAGAGCATCGAAAGAAAAATTGCCAAGGACTCCAAAGATAACCAAAAGGTATTCTTTAGCTATGTCAAGAATCTAAGTGGCAATGCTCAGATCTGCTCGGAGTTAGTGCAGAATGGCACAAAATACACTGAACCGACCAATATCGCCAACATCCTGGCAGACAGGTTTAGAGCAAACTTCACCCCACACTCACCCCCAAAAGGGTCCATAAACATACCAGAAGAATGTAGAGCCCCTGAAATCACAGAAATCAGGTTAAAACAGCCCCCTCTAAAGCCAAAAACACAGCATCAACGGGACCTGTGTCCCAGGCTGCGTCCTACATGAGCTCAAAGATGAACTAACCCCCACCTAAACACACTGTTCACACTCAGCCTCTCCACAGGCTATGTACTCATAGAGTGGCACACAGCAACGGTTATTCAACTCCATAAAGGTGGAGCCACAACAGACCCCGGGAACTATCACCCTATAAGCCTGACTAGCTTAGTCTGCAAGGCTATGGAGCACATCATTATGGAACTCATTAACAGAGACATTGGGAACCTCCAAACACTGGACCCTACCCAGTTCGGCTTTGTTAAGGGCAGATCATGCCTCCTAAACCTGGTGGACTTCTTTGAGACAGTTACCAAGGCTATAGACAAGGGAAAGGTGGTACACATAGTCTACCTAGACCTCGCAAAGGAGTTCAACACCATTCTCCATTGTGGTATTATAGACAAGCTCACCAGCCTGAACATAAACCCCTATGTCACAAGATGGGGTGTCAACTGGCTCATGGACAGAACCCACATGGTGAGAGTTGTGGGAGCTAGGTCCATCTCTAAACCAGTTACAAGTGGCGTTCCCCAGGGCTCAGTCCTAGGACCCCTCCTGTTCAGCATATACTTCTCAGAGGTACAGGCAAGCACAGGAGGACTATGGCTGACCAAGTTTGCGGACGACTGCAAACTAGGGGCTATAATTGGACTCTCTGGCTGACACAGACATCCTCCAAAAGGGTCTCACTGAGATGGATACCTGGTGTCAAAATCATGGCCTCAAGCTAAATGCCAATAAGTGTGCAGTCATCCCCTTTGGAAAAAAACAAAGTACCCACAAACTACCGCATAGGTTGCAGTCCCCTAAATACGGAAGATGTAATAAGGGATCTGGGGACCCAAGTAGATAGTAATCTCTCCTATGATAATAACATTGCATAACATTGCCAAAGTGGTTTGAAAATCCTTCTATGTGGCCCACCTAATCACAAAAAGGTTCGCATCCAGATCAAAAGAGGTCATTGTGACCCTCTACTCATCACTCATCAGACCCATCATAGAGTACAGTGCCCTATTTGGGATGTACCTTACAAGACACCTGCAACAGCTGGAAAGACCACAGAAGTACCTCACCAAAAGGATCATTGGCCTCAAACAGATGCCCTATGCAGCTCGACTGAAGAAACTGCAGCTGTACTCGGTTGCATACCGCCTACTCAGAGGTGATCTCTGCCTGACATACAAGCCCATGTCCAACCCAGAATTGATGGACATGCTGCATCTAAAGGAAACCATATCCCCTCGAGCCACACGCTCTAGGGATCTAAACCTCACCACAACAATAAATAGGACATGCTGGAGGGATAGATTCCTGTCCCAGAGACTTCCCATGCTTTGGAACAAGATTCCAATCTACATTAGGCAGAGCTCCTCGCTAACACTCTTCAAGAGAAACCTTGACGAGTGGATGAGAAACAGAAGGTTTATCCCAGGGATCACTTCAGTGGCTCTGCTGGACAGTGGCACAGGGAACTAATCTAAGGGGGTGGCGAAAGCTAACACATTCTGGCTAGGCTTATCTTGGAGGGGGCAACCCCCACTGTGACAGCACATTCCTTGCTAATTATATAGCTCTATAGCTGTCTATACACACACACACACACACACGTGTGTGTGTGTGTGTGTGTGTGTGTATATGTATATATATATATATATATATATATATATATATATATATATATATATATATATATATACACATATACACACACACACACACATACATATATACACACGCACATACACACCACATCAGGGAAAGGGAAAAAAAACGGTCCTAGCTCTACCATGATGTCAGGCAATTGCTTAGAAAGCCAATAATTGTTTTTATGTTACAACTTTTTCATGTTGATATTTTTGAATTTGATTTTCAGAACATTCGAGTTCTGAATGTATCCCATATCTATCTATATCAATATTTATATCTGTCACTGTGTACATATGTATGTTCCACTACAACTGGAAATCTCTAGACTGACTCACCGTAAGGGAATGAATTACATCTGAACTACTTAAACAATTGCGCAGACTGAAAACATTTTTTTCCCCAAGGGGTCAAGTCACCTCCATATCCCATGTGCGTGTCTGATCTCCACCTCCCTAAATGTAGATCATCTCTGTGGCTGCAAAACTTTGAGGAATGTAAAACTCATAAAAACAATGCACTGTGATTTTGCAGATCTTTGTTTTTGCTCCAATAACAGATTCCCAAGGAATCAGAATTCAAGGAGACAAGGGAAAGCCAAGAAAAGATATGCTTACAAATAGATAGTTTAAATATGCTCTGCAAATCACATACATTTGTCTGGTTGTTGAGACCACATAATTATGGTTGTTGATCTGCTAGCAACCTTCATTATGCAGTTTAAACTTGCCTACAGCATGATGCTTAGTTAAGTCATTTAACCAGTGATAGTTCCCAGGTTGCCTATGAAAAGAGGTGCAAGCCTAATGAGATTAGTCAGTTAGCCATGTAATAACATAAAAAAGAAAAAAATAGTAGACAAGACAGTCCTTCTAAAGAGTTCTAATCCTTCCAGAAAATAATTTGTGCAGTAAGGAAAAAACTTTTCAGAATGGAAAATGTAATTATTTTCCAGTGTTTCAAATGGATTCAGAGCCATCCAAGCTGAGATAAGAAAATTTTCTTGATTAATTGCTCTTGTGCTTGCTTTATACAGTGATCACTTCTGTTAACAAGCACTTTTAAAGCATTTATTTACTTTGTGGCAAAAATAGTAATTTCTCTGTTTGTTGGCTTTGTGTACCTCCAAATCTTTTTGCAAAAGGGTGAAATAGACAGGGGCCTAGTTTTTTGTTAGTTGTTTGTTGTTTAATCTGTCCTGAGAGCTGCTTTTGCTGTGTTTTTACATTAAGAGGTTCCAGGGCCAGACATCTTGTGCCAGAAGATGTTTACATGGATTTTCTGAGTTTGGAAGCACTACAGGATGCTCAAACTGTTGTTATTTTTTGGCCAGAAGGCATAAGAGTCAGTTTACAAACTTTTTTCTCTAATATAAAATCAGGCAAGTTGCAAAGCTGTTTGTTCACTCACGAAGAACTCTGCAACACTTTTCCAGCATTTGAACTGCATCCAGAGCAATCCAAGCTAAGATAGAAATATTTTCTTGATTAACTTCACTTGTACTTTCTTTATGCAACAATCCCTACTGTTTTTGAGCATTTTTAAAGCATTTTTTTTAATTTTGTGGCAAACTAGTCAATTCTCTGTTTGTTGGCTTTTTTAGTCTGTGCGCCTCCAAATCTATTTGCAGTAGATGAACTTAAATGTTTGGTAGCTGTTTAACAATCTGCATTTCTTATGCACTTGACCTGCTTTTGCTATGTTTATACATTCAGAAATTCCAGGAGAAGAGGTGTCTGCATTTGTCCATAAAAATAAAATTCTCAACATCACTGAAGAAATGGACTGGAATGTTTCACCCTTCAAGAGACAGAGTGATCTGAATGCATGGCAAACTACTTCCAAAGTTTAAAAACTTAAAAACAAATAATTTATTTTCTGATTGTATGATTCTAGTTTGTCGAAGCAATAGATTGATCCTTTAGGTAAAGGATTTACTTAGGACTATATGCTTCAAATCAAATCCAATGTCTATACACCTTAAACATAAGCATGCTTCATGTTTAGGGATATTAATATATATATATATATATATATATATATATATATATATATATATATATATATGGTTTACTATTGAAATGCCGAACCGACTATGTGCGACTCGACTTGCGCGAAGGCTGAAGAGCGAATGTCACTGCGGTTGAATCCGATTGTGCAAACGGCAGATCCTCGCCCCTGCGTGAGCCATGGTAGCATGGGTGTGGAGGTGTTGTGCGGCCGGTAATGTCGAACATCGAATGCCTGTCGGTTGCGAACAGTTTTAGCGGTTTCGGTTCGCGTAAATACATCGGAGAAGTGGCCGTTCGACTAAGTTCGATCGCAATTTCAATAGTAAACCTATATATATATATATATATATATATATATATATATATATAGGTTCATAGGTTCATACTAGGCTATCTGCCCTGGGGCATTTATAAGCCTAGCCCGATTATGTGTGACTTACGCCACCCCTTGATTTGAGTATACTGTGCCCCTTTTAAAGTTTAGTTTACTGTGCCTCTGTCTAATAGTGACACAGAAGTAATCCACCGGATAAACCTACAATCCCCCATCCACTCATCAAGATTCTACTTGAAGAGAGTCAGTGAGGTGCTCTGCCTAACATGAATTGGAATTCTATTCCAGAGTGAAGGGAGCCTCTGGGTTATGAGTCTGTCCCTCCAGCATGTTCTATTTATTTCTGTGCTGAGGTTCAAGTCCCTCGAGTGCGTGGCTCTAAGGGATTTAGATTTACTGAGGTGGAGCATGTCCATTAATTCTGGGTTGGACATAGCTTTATATGTCAGGTATAGATCGCCTCGAAGTAGGCGGTATGCAACTGAGTAGAGCTGGAGTTTTTTTAACCGAGCAGCATATGGCATCTGTTTGAGTCCCTTGATCCCCCTGGTGAGGTACTTTTGGGGTCTATCTAATTGCTGCAGGTGTCGGGTAAGGTACATCCCAAAGGGGGCATTGTATTCTATGATGGGCCTGATGAGGGATGAATAAAGGGGCATGATTACCTCTCTTGATCTAGATGTGAATCCTTTCATGATGAGCTGGGCTATGTAGAAGGTCTTTCTGACCACTTTGGCAATGTGGTTGTCAATGGAGAGATTGCTATCAACTTGGGTCCCCAGATCCCTAATTACTTTCTCTGTACTTAATGGGTTACCACCTATGTGGTAATTTGTGGGCACATTGTTTTTGCCAAAGGGTATGAATATACACTTTTTGGCATTTAGCTTTAGACCATGGCTCTGGCACCAGTTATTTGCCTCTGCAAGACCTTTTTGAAGGATGTTTGTATCAGCTGGAGAGTCGATTATGGCACCCAGTTTGCAGTCATCTGCGAACTTGGTGAGCCATAGTCCTCCCACGTTGGCCTGTACCTCAGAAAAGTAAATACCGAACAAGAGAGGTCCCAGGACAGAACCTTGTGGGACGCCACTTGTGACCGGTTTCGAGTCTGACATGGCTCCAGCAACTCTGACTCTGTGGGTGACATGGCTCCAGCAACTCTGACTTTGTATATATATATATATATATATATATATATATATATATATATATATATTTATGGTTTACCAATATAAATGTTGAATGTTATAATGTCTAATTGTCATTTGGTTTAAAAATAACATCTCAACCAAAAACATTGAATTATCAAAATGTCTACAATCATTTAATTGAAAAAGCAATGAGATCAGCTCTACTATTTTGCATTATAAATTATTGAATAAAATAATTTTATATTGTAAAATATTGAATTAAACCTGTGGTTTTGTAACTTATATTCATTATTATTATTATTATTATTATTATTATTATTATTATTATTATTATATATAACTTGTTAGTTATGGAAGAGTTTGGCTAGTTCCTAATTATTACATTTTGGGTACTGATAGGTGGAAGGATAGTTTGATATTTTATCTATGTGATAGGCACATTGGGAACTTTGATCCATGGATGGTACTGCTTTATTAGTAATATATATAGTTATGATTGTTTATTGTGGTTCTTATTAATTAGGTTGTTTAGCAATTTAATGTATAGAAATATAGGATTCAAAATAATATTTCAAGCTCAAGTAGTGCTAGAGACAAATATTAGAGTATTAATCATTACAACAGTAAAGGTAGACGAAAGCATCATATTATATCTTAAACAAATTTTCCAAAACAGAAAATATTAATAGTATTAATTTGGTATCTGTCAATATAAATGGATTAAATAAAGGTAACAAAAGAAAGTGTTAATGAAGAATTTAAAAATAAATTGAAGGGACATCATAATTTTCAAGAGACCATTTGGTAAAGATATGCACTATTTAAATAATATAGGTTATCGAGTATTATCATCAGTTTCTTTTAGTAAGAAAAAGGGAAGGACTCCCATAGTATGGAAAAACTGTAATGCCTTGGGTTATAAAATCTATTAATGATTGAAAAGAAATACACACAATTGTAGTAATTCTATTTACCAGCAAACTTTATACAGTAGCTAATTTTTACTGTATACCTGAAATAGGTGTAACAGTGGCAAAAGATCACTTAAATTTATTACAGATTCACTGGAAGGGAATTTTAATATTAAATGGCGATTTTAACTGTGCATTTAGTATTGAAGATACAAGTAAGCAGAATAAAGAAAAAAATCTACAAGGTCTAAAGCATTAAATAAATGGATTAATAATAATTTAATTGATTTAGTAATAAAAGAAGATAAATCATTATTCTTCACTCATTATTCTTATGCACCTGGGACACAAACTCAAACTGACAGGATGTATGCTTCCATAGATCTGTTTGATAAAGTTAACTATTTTAATATTATTCTATGCCCTTTATCTGATCATAATTAAGTATTAATCTAACACTGGACTTAAGGAAATGTCAAGTTATTTATAGAACTCCAGTATACATGATGAAATTAAAATAATTTTTAAATTACCTTAAAAAATAATGGGCTTTTTTTCCTTAAATAATAATGGTCTGGTTAGTAAAATCATATTATGGGATTCCTTAAAAATGCATATTAAAAACAGAATGAGAAGGTGGTCTAGTTACAAATGAAAGAGTTGGACAAAAAGTTGTTAAAAATACAGGATGATATACATAAAGTAAGACTTAAACAACAACAAAAAATCAGATAATACTGAAATTATTAAAAAACTAATGACAAAATATCATACACTTTTAAAACATGAAGTAGAGATCACTTTAGAAAAATTAAAACTGCAAAGCTATGTAATGACTCAAAAAATAGCTAGGAGTAAGATGCTAAGGAAAAAGGTTCACATTAATAACATTAGAAATCCCCATACTAATAAGCTTACTTCAGATATACAGGAAATGCTTAATATTTAAAAAAATCATGAGGATCATAATAAAGATAAAATATTAATTTTGACAATTGCAAAATTGCTAAATATTTCATAGGAGGTTACTAGGCTACTGGCCCTGAGGCCCTTATAAGCCTAGCCAAGAGTTTAGCCCATGTTTAGACAAATCAGCACCCAATGCCCCTGTCCAGCTGGGACATGGGTGGAATCCAGTTACCCAGGTTGAACTTAAAATGGGGTAAAGATTTACACTGCATGATGTGGAGAGGGAGTCTATGGGACACAAATCTGTGCTGCCATCAAGTCTTGTTGATGTCACAGACCAGGTTGAGGTCACATGTGCAGGTTACTAGAGTGGAACTTGACTTGCGGATATGCAGCATTCCCATCAAGGTGTTGTCCGTGAATGCCTTGTATGCACCTCTCAGAAGTCTGTATGAAATGGAGTAGAGGGATAGGGCTTTTAACCTGTGTATGGTAGATGTTTGAGGCCCTGAATTCTCCTGGTGAGGAACCTCTGTGGTCTCTCCAGCTGCTACATGTGTTTTGCAAGGTACATGCCAAAAGGGGAGATTTACTCAATAAGGGGCCTTATAAGGGAAGAATACAGAGATGTTATGACCTCCTTGTCCCTGGATGAGATACCCTTACTTATGAGGTGGGCCATGTATAAGGCTTTCCGCACAATGGAAGAAACATGGTGGTCAAAAGTCAGGTTGCTATCAACCTGGGTGCCCAAATCCCTCATAACTGATTGAGTACTTAGGACTTAGGATGTTGTTATTAATGTGATAATTTGTGGGGACGTCACTGTCCCCAAAGGGGATGATGATGCATTTTTTGGTATTCAGCTTGAAGCCATGTTTCTGGCACCAGTCATTTGTCTGAGTGAGACCCTCTTAGAGGATGTCCACATCTCTAGAGGAATTGACGGCAGCACCCAGCTTGCAGTCATCTGCAAACTTGGTCAGGCATAGCCTACTGGTTTTGGCCTGCACCTCAGAAAAGTATATCCCAAATAACAACTACATGGATTCTATCAGTGAGCCAGTTTGCTATCCATTTGATAACATATGTATTGATGCCTAGTCGAGACAGTTTATCTGTTATGCTTGAGTGGGGAATAGTGTCAAAGGCTTTGGCCAGGTCAAGGTAGGTGGTATGTACCATCTTCCCCTCATCCATGGCTTTGGTGACTGTCTCAAAGAAGTCGACCAAATTTAGCAGACATGACCTCCCCTTGACAAAGTAAAACTGTGTGGGATCAAGTGTTTGGAGGTTGCAAATGTCCTTGTTGATGAGGTCCATGATAATCCATTCCATGGCCTTGCAGATCAGGCTAGTTAGGCTGGGTCTATAATTTCCCGGATCAGTGGACACTCCACCTTTGTGTAAAGGGATGACAGTGGCTGTCCTCCACTTGGCTGAGATGAACCCAGTACTCAGGCTTTGGTTGAATAGGGTGCCTAATGGTGCTGCAATTTCCTAAGTTCACGTAGGATGCAGCCTGAAATGTTATCGGGTCCCATGCAGGCAATATCTTTTGCCTTTGAGAGAGCAGTAATGATCTGTTCCATAGATATAAGGGGAAGTGGGTAGGTACTGGGGATGTCCTGATTTACTGATGGGGGGACAGAGGGGTAAAGTTTTTGCTGAATCCGTCAGTCAGCAAGTTTTCTATATCTACGACATTTGTATATGTAGTGTCCTTGACCACCAGTTCTGAACAGATCTGGTTGCTTCCTTTGAGGTTGCGGACATGTGTGAAGAAGGCCTTATGATTGTCTCTAGTAGATGTGGCCCATTTGGACTCAAAATTTGCTTTGGAGGATTTCACTAGTGCTCTTATTTGCTTGTTCATGCTAAGGAGACATTGCTTCCAATTGGGCACCTACTCCTTCTTGGTCTTGGACAGCAATTTTTTCCTTTTGTTATAGAATTTATTTATTTAAAGAGGAATATTACCAAAAACTAAACCAACAAATCACACTAATAAATAAACCTATTACCTTAACTGAAATTAAAGATTTACTAAAGAAAGGTAAAAATGACAAAGCTCCTGGATTATTGGAAGGTTTAAGTATGGAATTGTATAATCTGCTTCTATTAAATATTTTAGAATTATTGAATGATGTTTTCATGATATTTCAGTAGGATAAAATAATTCTTCCTTCATGGAAATTTTATGTAATATTGCCTATATGTAAACAAGGAAAGGATAAACATTTAGTTTCCTCATGTGCACATATTATCATTATTAAATGTAGATTATAAAATGTTAAATTCTATTTTTGCTATAAGATTAAGAAAAATAGTAAATTAATAGGATCAAGTGGAATTTATTGTCAACAGATTAACCTATAATATCAAAATAGTAATAATTTTGGATTTAGCAGATGGTATGAATAGAAAATTGGCCCTAATTAGCTTGGATATTGAAAGAACATTTAATTCTGTGGATTAGAACTACCTAGTTTAAACCTTGGAAGCATTTGAATTTACACACATAGGGATTCTAAAGCATATATTAAAATTGGAATTTACATTTCTCAAGGGTTAGCTTAAACAGAGGTACAAAACAAGGATGTCCCTTGTCTCCTTTATTTGCTTTAGTAATTTAACCCTTAGCTGATAGCACAAAAAGTAATGATAAAAACAATGGCATTTTTATTATTAAGCATTTTCATTAATAAGGATTTTCAATCAAAAATACAGCTTTTTTTGCAGATGTTTTATTAACTATATGAGATTTAAATAGCTCAGAGAAATAGATGAATACAATGAAAAGTTTCAAGAAAGATCATTGCTGAAATTTGATGTTGTTGTTGTCTTTTGGCTTTTCCCGGTTAGGGGTTACCACAGCGGAACTCCGGTCCGCTAATGATTGGCAGTAGATTTTCACGAACACCATGGTGCCAGCTTGACATCCAACCTTCAACGAAGGCACGTCCATTTACACATGTCTTTCAAACACCCACCCAACCACGGGGAGGACATGCAGACTCCAAACAGAAGGCACTCCCCACACTCCAGCCGAGAATCGAACAGGAGAACCTCTTGCTGTGAGGCAACAACGCTACTGCTGCACCACCATGCTAGCATTGCTGAAATTTGATAATAAAACTAAAACTGTAGTGATAAATCAGCTACAAGATAGTCAGTTTAAAGATAGATGTAAATATAATTGTGAAGTGCAAGAATTAAAACATTTAGGAATAAAAATTTACTAAGGTGTTTGTAGGATTAATATTACAAATTTACAAATTTTGGAAACAAAATTGGTGACGTGATGCTCATTTTTAAAAAGTGGAATAAGAGATTTTTTTTTACTTTTGAAGATAGCCAAGTTCCTATTAAAATGATTATATTACCTAAATGTATTTATATTTTCCACTTAACAGATTTAATACCTCACAAAAAATTATTAATGGAAACAGAAAAATGTTAACTTCATTCTTATGGTACCCTAAGAAGTCAAAAATTGCTTATAGATATCATGTTAGATTCTGGGAGTATGGAGGCATTAGCTTTCCTGATATATATTATTATTCCATTGCAGCAATCTTTAATTCTATTATACTCTGGTTCAATTCATCTTATACTAGTCAATAGAAAACCATTCAAGAACACATTATATTAGGTTCATAAAGGTTTATTAAACAGCATAAACTGGAAATTCACCTGGTTAATGAAACATACTTTAGAAGGAAATTAATTTCAGTGATTGGATTCCTCATATATGAAACCAATCTTAAAAGCAATTAAGAAATATATTTATAATATAAAATCAATTTCAAAATGGAAATTCTTATGTAGCCTTGTAGAATCTCAACATGCTATTGAAATGGCTATATTAAAAAGGAATGGGTTACTATTATGGTATGATTGTTTTGAAAAAGGGAAAGCTAGGACATCAGAATATTTAATGAAAACATATAAATTGGAGGAATCTGTTAATCAACTAATACTATCTCTTAAAAAGAAATTAGATAACTTTGTAACTAATATGAGTGAAAATGAACAATGCACTATTCCCCATTATATGACTAGGCGGTTGCTATTATTGAAGGTAAATCAATCTACAAAAGAAGGTTGTCTAGGCTATATAGGCTTATTATAAGTAACAATAATTTTATGGCAACATTTTGGAAATTTTTTGACACTAGTGGATTAAATGACTCAACCGATGATGAGAATAAAATTGTAGTATATAAAATTAGTCAAACATCTTCAACTTTATATTGGAAAGTTTTATGTGGAAATGCTTAGAGTATTTGTCACCCCATATAAAATTTCCAAGTTTAATAAAGTGACTTCTTTGATCTACTGGAGATACAATAAGGGAATGAAAGCTGATTGGACACGCATGTTTACGGACTATGAGAAATTAATTTTTTATTGGGAAGAGATAAATATATTGTTAAAGGACTGTAGTCAGATAATTGTATTTTGACTAGATCAGCAATACTACTGAATGTTCCAGTTCCATTGTCTATAAAAGTCAAACAAAAATAATTTGGAGTCTTCTTGCAGCAGAAAATGAAGTTTGTTCCTATGTTAAAGATTTTTTAAATTTAACAGTAATTTTATGTAAAACTGAAATAGAAGTGATTAGAATAAGGTCTGTAAATAATATTAAGACATATAGGTGCTAGGATAATCTTGACATATTGCAACTGAAACACTGAGATAACTGCTTAGTTAACTGCATTAGATTACTCTAATGGTTTAATGTGTTTTTGACACTATGCAACAATATACGTAACACTAAAATTTTTCCTTTCTTTGGATATATTGTATATATAATAAAATCAATAAAAATATCTTGTTTAAACAAGAAGTTCCAGTATGAGACATCTTGAGGCAGAAGGTGTTTACCTGGTCCCTCTGAATTGAAAAGCACTGCAGGAAGCTCAAAGTGTGGTTATTTATTGGCTAGAGGGCATACAAGTCAGTTTTAAAGTTGTTTTTCTCTGTGCAGAGCTGCTTACCTGGGCTGGAGTGGTTAGGAGTGCCTTATATAGTAGAAAAAGCCTAGACAACAAAATTTACTTATAAAGTTAGGATTAAATCTGAAACTTATTAAACAATGCAGTGTTGTGCAGAAATAAGCTTAGAACAGCCACCTTGTGCATAGAATAGCATTATATAATATCATGCCCTTAACCCCAGAAACTACCCTAGGAAACTCCAGTTAAAACCCAACTGTTAATCCTAAACAGCCAACCTTGTTACAAGAACATACAACATAGATATACAATTTACTATTGTAGCTGTGGCCAGGTTGGTATATCTGGGCATCCTAAGGTAATGCAGCATTTGTCTTATATCATCATTAAAGAAAATAATATTGTACATAACTTCCTTGGAGCCAGAAATCTTGCATACAAAATAAGTTGTCAGGAATATTCATACTACACCCCTTCCACAAACCATTCACTACACACTAATTGTCTTATGCTGAGGCACTTCCAAGAAACATTTCCAAATCTCAAAAATCTCTAAAGTCACCCAGTGACAACACTGCTCCTCAGCAATCACTAAAGCATACACCAATGTAACACCAAATATCTCATATTAGACCACACCTAATGGTCCTCCCCCCAACTGCAAAGCCTATAAGGCAAGCATACACTTTACCTAATTCTCTTACCATTGGGAAGTCCATTGTGCAACACCCAGATGCCACACTCACCAGGTTGAACAAGGAGAACACAACTGCTAGTTGCCTATCTGGACTGAGGATCCTCAATATAATGTATGCATTCAAGTTACTGTACCCCAGGTACCAATATGATTCTATCATAGTCTGCGTAGGTGTAAATGACCTGAGACATACCTAACTGGACCATATGCAAAGAGACATAATGGATGTCTCATAAAGTGTGTCACAGATAGGTATGAGTCTTGCATTGAGCAGTATTCTACCTTTACCAATGATGAAGCCAAATTATGAACATAAAATTATTGATTTTAATAACTGGCTTAGTTTCTGGTGTCACTCAAGGGGGATCCAATATTGGTCAACATGGGAGAACATGAACAAAAGCCACACTGCTTTGCCATTGATGAGTTGCATCTGTTTACCTTAGTTATTCAGATATTGGTTAAACATTCATCCACCCCCCTTAGAACCCTTTTTAGCAATGCCAAAAAGATAAAACTACAAACATACTGAAAATGTCTACAATGCTTGACGCCTAAACAAGATTGAGAAGGAGTAGACACATGCTTAGTTTTTTGCTCCTTTTTTGACAGGAAAAATGGGGCCATCCATGTTACCAATGGCAGTAGCAGCTTCCAAAGGGATGGGCATAGCATTCTGATACAACAGGGAAACCTTCTCTGTTCCCTCTCCCAGGACTGAAAAGAGGGGCTCTCCCTTTCTCACACAGTGGATTCGAACAGCCACAGAGGCTATGGCTAACCCTTGGTCCATTTTGATTGTAGGAGATACCAGAGGGTGATCTGGGGTTAAAGATGAGTGGTCAGAGCTACAACAAATGGTCACAGCAGAGCCTCCCTCCTGTGGCCAAGGCAAACTGCTAGCCTGATGTCGTGGCAAAGGCTGTTTGCTTAACTTTTATTTTCTGGCTTGAAGAAGGACTCACTGTGGGATCAGTAGTTTATTCCCTGGTCAAGCTGAAAATGGAGACTCCTTCCCAGGAAGACAAGCAGCAAATGCCAGCAAAAACTACGGATCTTTAAAAGTATTTTTTTTTTCACCAAAACACAGAAATGAGAACAGGAAAGAAATTGAAGTAAATATAACAAGTGCTGATGTTATTCTACTGACAGATGTATGTCATGCAGCATAATTATAAATAATAAACCTAGTATAAAATGGAATAATTATTTTCTTTTAATCTTTTCTTTTGAAGGAACTGAACAGTAGAAAATAATACACGTGAGCTAGAACAAAAAAAAAGTTCTGATGATGGAATGTACTTATGTTTTAGGACATGAAATAAATTGCCTGTGAAGACTTCAGTTGTGTTGTGTAAAATTTAAGACTCAAGGCAAACAAAATGAAGAACTAATAGAAAACATTAGAATATTTTTCTCATTAAGAGTGATAAAAGAAATAGATGTCAAATGCTTACATGGATTAACAGGAAGAATTGCAATTTATTATTGTTAGTTTATATGGCTATTTAATATTTATGAAGATAGTGTTACTGGAGTAGAAAGTATACCCACCACACACACACACACACACACACACACACACACACACACACACACACACACACACACACACACACAAAACCACACACAAAAACAATGTTTATATTAACTTAATAGTGGAGAGACAAACTCTCTTTCTTTCATATTCATAAAATTCTACAGTCAGTTCATCCATCCCTCGTGCAATTCCAGAAGTCAGACCCTTTATTACTGCTATAACTTCCTCATCTTTTATGTCTTAGTAGATTCCTGGTCTCTTCCACTCTTAATCTAGGAAGTTGCATTGAACCAATCATTCTCTGATACTGCTTAGTGTCAATTTCATCCAGACAAGACTGTTCTCTGTACCCTTGTGCTAACACGTTATTGACAGCTCCTGGATCAGATGTTATTATCCCACAGCAATCCTTAGTCTATGTATTGTCATTTCTTTACTCCTTTATTTTAATGTCTAGGCTATGAATTTTTGTGAGTTGAGGCCTTTTGCCCAATAAAAGTATTTGTCTCTCCCCCATTTCTCTTCTATTATATGATACTGCATTTTCATTAAAAATATATTTCCTTATTTTTACATCTTTGTTGCTTATATTCATTTTCCAGTAGTGTTACTCACCCATTTGATATCCATTATTTTTTATCTCACATTTTTTCACTGTAGTTAAGGTTGTTCCTCATATACTGACCTTAAAATGCCCCTGTTAAGCCATTATTTAGCCACTCCATATGATGGAATATCTCAATAAGAGCTAATCCTCTGCATTATCAGGTCCCCGCACTATACTTGCAGTAGTAAGAGTGGGTAAAATCTGCAATTTAAGATGGGGCTAGGGATATTCCTCCTCAGGGCCAGTAATCAAGCAGCCTTAATTCTCACCACTGACACCGGTGAGGGACGTTCCCTTGGGAAAAAATAGATGCACACAGTACTCCCAGATGCAGCTCTCTACAACAAGCACAAATTCCCTTAACAGCATACAGGGAACACACTCCTGTCCTGTGGCTGGACTCAATGTTCTCTCTCCAAGCCCCAAATAAGACTCCACATTGACCACAGATGTAGAGTTGAGTCCTCAGCAGAGTGTTCCAAGTCAAGCCCTCTACCCATCCTCTCTGTGAAATAAGTGCTCTGTGTTCCTGCTCCAAGTAGCTGACACCCACACTCTTTTAGATTTGATTTTCACACATCCCGCACATACCTGGGAAAGGCTGGCACAGATTTACCAGCTATGCCATCTCTACCCAGAATATAAAGTACATATTGCCACCTGAACACTTCAAAGCCAGCTGCTATAAGGTTCTTACCAGGGTATCCAAGTATACTCAGTAAAATTAATACCAACATAAATGGTAGTATTTGATCAATGCAGCAAGGCTTTCAGGAGTAGCCACAGAGCCACCAAATAAATATAAGTACTCTTAAAGGCTAAACTATTCTCTAAAAGACTAGACCCAATGAAAAGTTTAAATATACTTAATAATAAAAGAACATGAAAATACTTTACAATAAACACCAGAGTTTCAGCCACAGGAAATATTAAAAAATAACACATATGAAAAGATTCACACAGATACAGAAAAAGAATACTTAACTAATCTCACTATATTTTCCTGACTGATTTAAAGAATTTTGTCTGCTAGTTCACTTACTGGAGCAAGGCAAGATGATGTGGGTGAGGGGTCCTTCTTTGTCAGGTTCCCCAAACAGACTGCACTGAGACTTCTGTCTCATCTAGTATTAAAACATAATTTCAGTGCTAGATTACAGAATGACGTCACATGTATCTGGTCATCTGACTCTGCTTCCCACACTACCACCTTTACTAGAAACTGAACCAGAATGTAGCACATATGTGTCATAATACACACAAATAGAGCTTTGCTAAGATGTGTTATAGCATGTGGGAGCTCTAAAAGCATTTCAAAATGTTCACCCTAACAGGGTAGCAATTAGTTCATTCCTAAGGACAATACAGTAGGATTCCTAGTCCTGCTTTTCATAGACATTTTGTCTCTGGCTGCAATCAGAACTGCGCGATGCAATCTTTATGGCTGAAACCAGGTAATTTAATTTCAGACTATTTTTCAAAGTTTGCTGGACTGAGAGTAACCTCTTCTCCTCCAGTGTCCTATGTCACAATATATTCATTTCAACAGTGGAAATACAGTCTGACATACAGGTGTATTACTTTTCTGTCCAGAAGGACCCACTGCTGGTACATTTTTAACACAAGCAGCTTTACAAATACATTTCCAACACAAGCACCTGTACAAATCAGTTTGATATACAAATGACATATAATTCTTTTACAAATCTGCAGTAAGCTCTGTTGGCATATGTTACACATCCAGTACCCTACTTCTCCTGGCATAGCTGGCAATATCTCATATCAAAGGGCTGATTTTTTTATTATCCTCAAATGCAAAATCCACTGCAGCATTCATAGATGAATTAAAAAAATTATTACATCCATTATGCAAAAACAAGTTATATAAATCAGCCTCGCATTTATTTGCAAAAGCAAGCACAACAGGAGGGTAAACCGGAGTAAACATACTCAGTCTCTTAAACATATTGCGAGTTCCATCACTATCATTAGT
Organism: Protopterus annectens; assembly: GCF_019279795.1. Classification (NCBI taxonomy): domain Eukaryota; kingdom Metazoa; phylum Chordata; order Ceratodontiformes; family Protopteridae; genus Protopterus; species Protopterus annectens. Next base: position 313,269,288 of record NC_056749.1, on the reverse strand, counting down.
AGAGAAAAAAAGCTTAAAACACAGATTACTTGCAAACATTTTAAGTTCAGTAATGGCTTCTAATCACCATTCTGTGCTAGGATAAAAGAAAAAACTTTCTCCAACACACTGCTCTCATACATTAAAAGGTTAAATACCAATCTTAAGTGTTGTCATTCTGTGACATTCTCCTCATTTGAAGTCTGTGGAATTTCATTTCTTTCAGTTCTCTTTTCCATGCCCTCTGCTTTGAATGTTGAAAAGGATGCACAGCTAACAGTTCAGGTAATTGTGGAAAATCATCAGAAGAGTTAAGAGCAGTATTGGGATTGAAGAGAGACTAGATACAGAAGTAGAATGTATATCTGATGAAAAGTGAGTAAAAGAAGACAATGGATTCTGCACTCGATCATGCAAAGACCACTGCTGAATGACTGAATCTTTCCCTTCTCCTGGCCAACCAAAAATGAGCGCTTTCAAAAAAATCAGACCAATTATGGATAAGCTTTCATCTCTTCGTAGCAATAAGTCTGCATTCAAAAACCTCCAACCCATCAATTTTTTTCATTAAATTTAGAGTTATACTCTGTATTCCTCCCTCATTAAGCCAACAATAGAGTATAATCCCCCGTTTGATATGTATCTCTCCAAACATCTGCACCAACTAGAAAGGCCACAGAAATACCTCACAAAGAGAATCCATGGCCTCAAACACCTGTCCTATGCGGGCAGGCTCAAATCACTATCATTCTACTCAGTATCTTACAGATTGTTCAGAGGGTCTGTGTCTCACCTACAATGCAATATCAGACCCTGCCCTACTAGAGATGCTCCATATGCATGTCTAACTCCTCATGCATTACCCACTCAAAAGTCCTACATCTAATATGCAACATCAACAAAACCTACTGGAGAGAGAGGTCTGCCTCCCAGAGGCTGCCCCTTTTCTGGAATAGACTTCACACACGTCAGAGTGCCTCACTGACTCTCTAAGTGCAGCCTTGATGAGTGGATGGGAAACCACAAATTTGTCCCAGGGGTTCCACCTGTGTCCTTCATTAACAGGGGTGACAGGTGCTTTCTGAGGTTTCTTTTTTAGAGATTAACTATTGGTTAGGCTTGTAAGGGGCCCAGAGCGATTAGCCTAGTAACCACCTATGATCCTATGAATAACAGTAGCTGAGGATTGGAAATAATGGTTTTGTCACATACTAATAAAATAACTTATTCATTAGTGTCATATAGTCAAAGCTAAGCTATAAATTCATCTTCTGCCATTGTTTCAATAACTTGGGATACGGATTACCATAAGTAGGTATTTTAAGTATGCACAGACCACGAGGTACAGTATGTTCTTCAGATAGATCTCAAAGCTTACTCTCTACCATTGAACACATTTAAACTATAGTACCCTCCATTCAAAAACTAAAACTGAAGTCAGCATACTTGACATAGAAGTAGTAGAAGTCAGAACTCTAGCAGAACATTCTTCATTCATGATATTAGTGTCAGCAGAGGTGATACTGAACATTGTTCACTGAGTATTATGAATATAATTGAATTTTACATTTTAATGCTGTGAATGAACCAAGTTTGAATGAATCTTGCTCTTTTAAACTGATTTTGAGGTTAAGTGGGTTGCATTATTGACTGGATAGTTAATTAACTATTAATTATCTAAATACTTGCTGGTTGGGATGTCTTTAAACCTAATGAAGCATTTTTGAACATGAAAGCTTGTATTATTTCTGTCTTTCATTAAATCTTAAACTGTGTTGTTATCCATTTATTTTATGTCAAATAAAATTGCTGCCTCCTTTTGCTTGAAGACTAAGAGGTAACTGAGAGGATATGATATTTAAATTTCACAAATCTCAAATGTTCAGGGGAACAAAGTATTTGTTTTTAACATGGAGGAGGTTAACTGCCTCAAGATGTATCTAATTAAAAGACTGGATTCTATGGACTGAGATATACAGATATTACTATAAATGGAAGTAAACTTCATAGCTGCTTAGAAAGCTCATTCAGTTTTAGAACACTGGTTTCATCACATGTGGCTGCGTGCTAATTCAGGTAGTCCCAAGGGAGTGATAATTAAACTTACTGGGACAGCTTTAAATAATATTGTTATGAAACACAGGAAGAAAACCTTGATGGATATATGAGCTGATGCATTTATGAATGTAGAAAAACTTTCAAAACAAAGAAAATGCCTTTAACTTAATAAAACAAACAGAAATATGTGAAAGAGTATTATCAAACAAAGATATGCAAGTATTATCAAAAACTGATTCAGAATACCCAGCTTTTGATGGCTAGGTTAACTAGGGAAAATTGCCAATTAATTCATGTGATGGAGAGGGTGATAACATGATTGGTAGCATGCATATATGTCCATAGTGATGGAAACATATGTTGTTCTGCTGTTATGTTATTTTACTGTGTACTGCTGGTGCTGCGGTAGCGTTGTCGCCTCACAGTTAGACGTTGCCCGTTCGATTCTCACTTAAAGCGTCTACTGTGTGACGACATGCGTGAATGGGCGTTCCTTCGTTGAAGGTTGTGCGTTAGGCCCGGCAAGCCAGCATGTAAAACTCTACTGCCAATCATTAGCGGACCGGAGTTCCGCTGTGGCGACCCCTAACCGGGAAAAGCCGAAAGACACACACACACTGCTAATATGAAACAAAGTAGTAGTATTGTGATCATGTTAAACCATGCAAAAGTGTGTGTATGGAGGGAGGGTCAGAGTTGTATTTTCAGCATAACTCATCTGTCCCAAATTTCACAGAATGACCAGATTTTTGCCTCACATTTTGATTAGCTATTCATAACATTTTGTGGTTTTCTGGTAAATCATTGAGAACTAAAGGGCACTAAATAATGACATACATTTTGAGTTTCATACTCCATGGCCTTCAGAAAAGTACATGTTAATACAAAAGTTATTATTCTAGCAACTTTTTAACTATGAGAGCAATATTAAGCTCTGTCCCCGATTTTGGGTCTTTGTCCTCCATTATATTTGGCATCAGGGGCAGCCCGTGCTATTGGACTGCCGGACTGCAGCCCCCTCAACTGTAAAATAAAGAAAAAGTAAAAAAATAAAAAGAAAATGAAAAGATAAACAAAATTTAAAAAATCACGGACTTTTGTGCATGTACACTAGAGACAGTCTGGAGCATGCGCCGAGTGTCTCAGCAGCAGTCCTGATTGGGAAACATGAAGAATTGAGCTCCCAGAAGTCTATGCAGTTTTAAACTGCATAGACTGTCCTGGAACTCGCTGGGAAAACACGTCGGGGTCGGACTGCGATGTCAGCAGTCTGGAATTTGCTGCAGTCTCGTCAGGCAGGGGTCTCATTGGGGGAAGATCTCGCGCAGGTTTTGGATTTATGGTGGTTTGCGGACAGGGATTTGCAGTGGTTTGCTACAAGATCTACTACAGGTAAGTGTGTGGACAGGGATTTGGATGTATGGTTTGCTACAAGGTGTGTGTGTGTGTGTAAATGCCCCAGGTGCAATATACTGGTGGTTAGACTCATGGTGGTGTGGTAGGGAATACCTCAGGCTTGAACCCTGTACCTTGTATGGAGGTGTTAAAGACCTGAATTCCCTACCCACCACCATTTGTAAAAAAATTGCAGATTTTTGCCTCATATTTGATCTGATCTGTTCCTCATAATATCTGTGGTTTGTAAATGTTGCAATGATATTTGATGGTGCAGTGGTAGCATTGTTGCCTCACAGCTGCAGATTCTCAGGTTTGATTCTTGGCTGGGTGCCTTCTTTGTGGGGTCTGTATCTTCTCCCTGTGTTTGTGTGGGTTTGCTTTTGTGTCCTCCCATGTTACAAAAACATGTCTGCATTATTTCTTCCTGGGCCTCTGATGAAAATTGTTTTTTTTTTGTTCCAAGTCAGACTGTCCTGATTAACAAATGTTAAATAAAATTGACAGGCATTTGAATTTCAGTCTTCAGGTTTATGAATGTTTAATTCCTTACATATTTAATGATACAGTCATGCAGTGGCAGTATTGTTGCCTCACAGCTGTAGGTTTTCTGGTTTGATTCTTGGCTGGGGTGCCTTCTGTGTAGAGTCTGCATCTTATCCCTGTGTTTGTGTGGATTTGCTCTGGTGTTCTGTCATTTTACAAAGACATGTGTCTACAGTATTTCTCCCTGGGCCTCTGCTGAAAATTGTTTTTGTTCCGTCAGAAGTAAAATTGACAGGCATTTGAATTTCAGACTTCATATTCTTCAGAAAATACATAATAAAACAACTTTTTATTCTAGCAATAAATATATAGTAACACAACTTTTATTATAGCAATTTTCTAAGTTTATAAGATGACTATTTGAAATTTATCCTTATTTTTGGGACTGTATTACCCTGTTATTGGCTTTGTCCAAGTTTTTTGTGCTAAGGTTGACAGATATGGCAAGAACTGAATTCACTGAATATGTTTGAGGGCTGTATTCCCTCATTACTGGGTTTGTCCAGGTGTTTTGTGCTAAGAGGTTGACAGCTATGGTGAGAACTGAATTCATTAAATGATAGCCATTTAAGTTTCAGTCTTCCTCTCTTTCACAAAGCAGCTGATTTGGTGTAGTGGTATGTTACTCTGACTGTTTTGCACAGGGACATTGGCAATAAAATGTATGGTGGTAACACAGCATTTTTCTTTCACAAACCAGGTGATTTGGCATAGTGGAATGTTGTTCTGACTCTTTTGCACAGGGACCTTGGCAGTAAAATGTATGGTGGTAACACAGCATTTTATTCTAGCAGCTTTCCAAGATTATACAAGCAAAGTTTAATGTGTCCCTGGTTTTTGCCCTTTTGACCCACCCCAATAAATTTGGCTTTTTCCAGATTTCTTGTGCTGCGAAGTTGAGATGCAGTTGAGTATTGAATAGATTTTACAAGGAGCTGAGAGCTGCAGGGGAAGATAAGTTTAGTGCTGATTATGCTAAGTCAGCTCACATTGCTAATAGCACAACAGGTTGTGTACTTGCTTTTGATGCAGAAGGTTGTTGGTTCTACTCCCATAAGGGGTGAATGCTGCCGTACTGAAAGTTAAGATACTAACTATGAGCCTGTATCAGTTTGCCATCCATTTCCTATTGCAATATTACTAGCTTATTGTTAATGTAATTTAGGCAATTTATTCCTCAGGGGCATCAGACACTTTATTTTTCGATGAAACCATGAAATATAAAGGTGATTGCTAGCAGCAACCTCTTCATTACAGATTTATTTAACGTGGAATTATTTAGATGACTTTTTTACTACTTCAGAGATTGTGCATATTTACTGATAATGGTGGACTGTAGAATTATGCATATTTACTGATAATAGTGGACTATAGAAGTTTGAGTAGACTTTTATGATGGAAATGTTCTGAATTGGGCAGTTTTGTCATTGGTGCATGCATTTTGTTTCATTGTTTACTGGAAACGTGTTCAAAGCAATAGGAAGGTGCATCAAAGAGCACATGTATGTTTCATATGCAAGGGGCCTATGATTTGAAAACAGCCCAGAATTAATCTTTATCTGCCACACGTAAAATGTATTTTATTTGAATGTGGGTTTCAATGTTGTTTCAATGGCAGAGAAGTTTTAATGCCAAGTTTGTTTAGCAGATGTCTTAGTGTTTGTGCTGTAAAATGCAAAATAAAACTTTCAAATGAAGTTCAAATCATCATAGAAGTAAATCAGTATTCACATTAGTGTTTATGGTAAATGGAGTGAAATAGCAAAGTAATGGATCATTGGAATGGCTGCAGGGGGAGGCTTCATTCAACCATGGTTTTGTGAGGGGGAAGGGGGGCAAACTTAGGCAGTCTCAGCTGAACCATACCTCCCAACTGTCCAGATTTTCAAAGAATGAATAGATTTTTTGCTTCTTATTTTTGGTTTGTTCCTCATAAAATTTGTGGTTTTCTGGCAAATCATTTAGGAATTAAGTCACTAAATAATAGTTTCAGACTTCATAACCTTCAGAAAAATGCATGCTAAAGTAAGACCTGTTCTATCAACAGTTTATACAAGAGCAATTTTTAGTACTGTTTATATGTTCCCCCAATATATTTGGCCTTGTCCAGATTTATTGCATTAACAGGTTGAGAGGTACATGCAAATAAATTGCTTTATAGAATTAGGCATAGCCAAACCTCTCAACTGTCCCTGATTTTGGCTCAAAATGTTGCTCTTCCCCTAATGATCCCTCCGCAAAATAGCAATTTTGGAAGAAAACATGGAGGGTTTATAATTAAGAAATAACTGTAATAATCAGTTAGATTACTTTTATTTCAGAAATGTATGTAGATTCTTTTATTTTGTCAGCTGCTCAAGTTAGCAGTACTAATATTAAAGTGTCCCTTCTTTGACAGGTTCCCAGCTGTATTGTGTTGCTATTTTATATTTTTACATCACATTTTGGTCCATTTTTCATAAAATTTAGTTTTTTTGGCAAATTAGTGGCAAATCATTAAAGACTGAAGTTAGAAAATAATGACAGACATTTGAGTTTCAGATTTCATACCATTCAGAAAATTCATACTAATGCAAGACCTCTATTATCTTTCTAAGTTTATAACAGCAATATTTTAAAAATTGTCCTTATTTTTGGGCCTTTGTACCATTTCTTTGTATGGCTTTGTCCAGATTTCTTGTGAGGTTGAGAGGTATGACAAATGTGTCAGGGCCATCACAAGTCAGCCAGAGACATTTCAAACTGTGACATACTTGTTGCACCCCACTCCCCCATGTAGTGACTCTGGATGTGTCGAAGCAAGGCAAGGAATAGTTATGCAGTGTAAATGTGCAGAGTATCCCCCCATCCAAGGTAGACACAAGTACTAGAGTGGCTTTTCAGCAGTCTTTGATTTTTACAGAATGGTCTGGTTTCTGTCATATTTTTTTGTACTGTTGATTTATGCTTATTACTCAAAGTGCCTGTTGCTCTGTATTGAAGTAGCAATACTTTAATGACCATCAGGTAAGCTTGGCTGAGATTGCAAGATGCAAGTAAGCTTTAACAAGCATACTGTTAAAGAATTGCCAACACTGAAAGCCTTTCTGTTGCCATGTAGAGAATACTTAACTAGATAATGTATAAGCCTTGGGTATTGAAATGCATATGCCAGTATTTGTAATAAAGGACAGGATTACATTATTTTAAGAGTCCCATTACACTTGGAGACTTCCAGTCATCTCTGCAGGCTTTACCCATAAACAGAATGCCAATCGTGTGGACCATAACCTGTACAGTAATCCTTTTAAGCAATGTATCTTGAGCTTATTTCTTGTTTGCTTTTCATTTTTTACTTTGATCATGTTTTTCCCATGAAACAAGTAGATGTCAGGCAGCAGGTCTTTTTTTGGATAAGGAACATTGTTCAAGTGGGGGCATCAGAGATTTCTACTTTCAGCATGTTACTTGGTACTTTAATAAAGCTGAATATGAATTATAATTAGAACTGCAGTGCAATAAGTGGTTTGAGTTGAGTGCTGCTTGTTTTTCTTATACTTGATTTTGACTGGCATTCCATTAATGTATTTAAAAAAAGTAATTTATTTTTTCATGCCTCACAACCTTTTTTGTTTCCATCTAGATATTAAGCTTTCATGCAGTCAATGCATTGAAATATTTTTATTCTTCTTCACTTCATTTTGTCTTGATTGAACTATCATAATGACGGTTTGGTACCCAGGGCAGTATATTTAGTTTTTGTGGTTTTGAGCATAGCACCTCCCCTTTCTAGTTGGCCACACCCCTTCCCATTGACCCCACCCATTCAGCTGTCTCCTGCAGCCCCCCTTTGATTTGAAGTCACCAGCCGCCCCTGTTTGGCATTGTCTACAATCCTTGTGCTATGAGGTTGAGAGATATGATTCTGTGTCCCAACTCCAAAAAGTAACAGGCTGTAGACCCTTTTTCCCTTTGGGATGTGCAGACAGATAATTCACAAGAGGAGACATCCAAATAATGCATAATTAATTAAATTTACTTATAACTTCAGTACAATGAGATATTCTGAGGAGCCTTTATCTGCAATAGAAACATACAGAGATAATGTGCATACCCAAAGCATAACACTAAAAAACTGTTATGCAAACTCAGTTGTAAAGTTATATAAACCTGACAGAAGATAACATTTGCATGAACTTGTGAAGCATCAGTCTGTTTCTCAATGGATATGGGGGGATAACTAAGCCTAAGCAAGTAAATGTGGGTAAAGAGATGAAGGAAAGAAATATGGGATTTTAGTGTACCTTATTCTGCGTGGCTGTTGCCATCTGAAAGTAGAAAAAGACTAAAGACCAATAAATGCTACCCAAGGGTAGAAAGTAATCTTAAGACAAAAATGAAAAGGCATATTAAATTATTATCAAGAACAACAAAACCAAATCTATAAATTTAAAATAAAGACAGAAGGTAAGCAGAATGGTTTACTTTCTCTGAAAGTAATTTCATGAGGAAAGAAAGCTGTGGTGTGTGACAGAAGATAAAGTGCAACTATGTACTCACCATAACAGTAGATGCTTGAATGACCACTGCTGCAGTAGCCTAAGCTATATGGATTATATCCTGCATAGGAAATAACAGCCAACATGCTTCCAAAGCTTCAGGGCATCTTTCATGTGACCCAACTTTTAGTCAGCTTGAGCTAAGCCTACTAAAAAGACTGGTTTGTTTGCCAAGCCCTTCAGAACTTTCAACCAATTGAGATAGTGAGGCTAAGCTCTGACACAACATTGCTAGGAAAAGTAAAACACATGCCTGCACTTTAGCATAAAACACTTACAAAACAAGGAGGATGGAGGGATGGACCAGCTACTGTATGACTGATCATCCAACTATCTACTGTTATGGTATGTGTACTTTCACAACGGTACTATGTTCTTCACTGCTGGAGTAGCACTAGCTATATGGATAAATTACCAAAACTTCAAACTGGGAGGTTAAAGGGGAATAGTCCAGGAGCAGCTGGAGAATGGTCTTAGTAAAGACCATTCTGGACCTGGAAAAGGAATCTATTTTATATTGATTTGCAAAAAGTATGCACAAAGTATGCACAGAGGACTAGGCTGTTACTTTTTAGAATACTTTGAGTCCAATCCTTTCCAAGAAGCCATAGATGAAACCAAAGGCCTGAAAGAGTTTGCTTTGGCCCTACCTTGAATAGTTTTGTTGTGATGAGAATAACAAAAAGTAATAGTCTGAGACAACCCTCTGGAAGTAATCTGCTTTGACACAGTTGACCCTTCTTACTTTTTTGCAAGAAATTTGAGGACAGTTCTGAACATGGGGAAAAAGGAGATCTTTTAGGTGAAGGGAGAGGGATTACCAGATTCTGGGTGTAAGAATGGAGAAGGAATCAGCAGCACAGTGCAGTTTAGTTTGGGTAGTCTGGAGTGAGAAAATTAATTGGAAGAGGTTGTAGAGCTTATTGGGAGTGGTTCTGTTATGGAGTTTGGCTGCAGGAGGTGAGAAAGGAACTGGCTGAAGTAGTCAGAAAAGAAGAGACCTTAGGAGTAGCTTAAATCTGTAGGAGACTTGCAGCCATTTGGCTTTGGATCGGGTGATGCAGTTGTGCTTCTGAAGGAACTGGAAATGAATCAGCAGGTTTTGTTTTCAATGGACTGTAGACTAGATGATTTTTTTTAAGAGCCCATGACTGTGATGGGGAAGCCATATTCAAGTTGAGCAAGGAAGAGTCTTCTGGCTATTACAAGTGTAGCAGTTCTGGAGAGAAATGGAGATATTTTTCAGGACCAGATTAAAAGTGAACAGCTCTTTTTCCTAGTATTTTCAATGCGGCTTTGGGAGTTAAGTGACTTGTCTAGCCATAAAACTAAATATTTAAAGTACTTGGTTGTTTCTATTTGGAAACCATGGAAATCTGCAATGTTGACATTTTAAGAGTTCTTTTCATCAGCTTTAGTGAGGTTCAAAATATCATACTTTGTGTTGTTGAAGGATTTAGGAGTAGATTCTGGCTGTTTAGCTAAGAATTAAGGGAGTGATAGACTCAAGCTGGATTTTCATAGATGAATGTGAGGGACTGGAATGAAGAACAACCATGCAGTCTATTAGCTATTCATATTATTTATTTATTGACATTTGGTAACCAGGAAAGTCTGACTGGGTCAGAAACCTATTTTCAACAGAGTTCCAGGGAGAAAAGCTCCAACGGTGATTAAAAAAATTGACAATAACAGTAAATATATAGCATCAAATTATAAACAGCATTGGATAGATGCATGATGTACAATAGGGGGTTGAGAAAGTATATATTAACATTTTGGAGAGAAAAAAATTAACATCACGATATATATATATATATATATATATATATATATATATATATATATATATATATTTTTTTTTTTTTTTTTTTTTTTTTTAAATATAAATAAGTTGGATTACAGGCATTAGAAAAAACAAACAAACATTTGATGGTTCTAGAGAACATAAAGGGTGATAGGAAGGTTAGGTATATCAGAGGGAAGTTTGTTAATAAAGATTGAAAACAACAGCGAGACGAGTATGGATTCCCGGGGCACTTGTCTGGTAAGACGTGCTGGAGGTGAAAGGAATGAACCTCCTTTTCTGACACTGAAGTATCATTTGTTAAGAAATGTTGGAACCAGGTGGCAAAGTTACGGCCAACCCAACTTCATTGAGAGAGAGAGAGAGAGAAAAGGAGCAGGAAGTGGTCAATAAGATCAAAGGATTTGGTATGGTCAATGAAGAGTGGTCCTGAAAGTTTTGATTAATTCATGATAAAAAGGATCTCATCTGTAATTCACAATAGTGCTGTCATTGTGTTTCGGCCAGTCCAGGATCATGCATGCTGTTTAAGATTGAGGAGGTCATACTGTTGGATATAAGTGGATGGTTGGTTGTAGATTACTTTTTCAAGTATTTTCCACAGTGTAAGGAGGATGAATATAGGGCAGAAGTGGGAGGCATTTTTTGGCTTAGGCTGTTTGTGAAGGGGTTTAACAGGAGCAGTTTTGCATGTCTCTGGTATTGTATTTTGAGTTGAGCAGAGGTTATAGATGTGGCTAAAAAATCTTTGCAGAGTGATATAAACCAAAGGAGTAGGTTGTCTATACCAAGGGGGGGCATCCAGAGGTATATTTTCTACTGGGAGGGGTCAATGACTTTGTGAGTAATTTTCATAAAATAAAAGAAGAGGATAAAAAGAGGAGGGCTGGGTAAGTTGGGGAAGTCAGAGGCTGAGAGCTGACCTTTAGAAGTCTGGATGGGATAGGGGTTGTCACTTTTATGTTGCTGCACGAATAAACAAGGCTTCATGGGTTCTGTTTAAGCAGCTTTATTCTACACAAACACATTACTGTAAAGCTCATTTAACTATCACTAAGTAAGTTATATACAAACTAACTGCTGTGATCATACATGCTTACACGCTAGCTGCTTCTTCAAAATGGCACTAGGAATTGCACTTGTCTGGAATATATACGTGCACATACAGCCTCGCATGCTTCCTTAAAGACATAGCGCACCCCTGGTACACTATAAATCTACCTCCTCCCCCTTTGAGAAATAGATCCTGCAATTTGTCATGAGATATTTAGCATACAGAAATAACAAATAATCCAGAGACATGCATTATACAATACTAAGTACACATGTATATATAATCAAGTCCACATTGCTGTGTATTTCACACGAGGCTTAGAAACTTGCCCATATCGTGTGACATAAAATTTAGAATGTCTTAGCAACTGGAACAGTCTCTGCAAAATGGTTGACCTCTGGAATGTTCAAATTACTCTCTGGAACAGAATCAGACATTTGAACACATACTGGTCTGAAAAATATGTACGACTCAGTCTTTGATTTAGAGTCTGCATCATAGATAGAATGTTGCGATGGCAATGCTGGTGATTCTGGTACAGGAAGAAGATGTCTGCAATTCCTCCTATACTTGCCTAATAAGATCTTGGCTTGGCACAGATGCCTGTTATCTGTCCTATTCAATCAAAACCTTTCGTGGTCTGGATTTGTGCCATCTCTCCTTCCTTCAACAAATGAAGTAATATGCTCGATCTGTCATAACTAGATTTCGGATATTGACATTAATTAAATTCAAGAATACTTCGGTATTGTCATGCTTTGACTTTTCAAGTAATTGCTTTGCACTCCGTACTGCATGTTCAGCTAGACCATTGGACTGAGGATATTCAGGACTACTAGTGAAATGTGTAAAGTCCCATTTTCTCGCAAATTTCTAAAACAACTGGCTAGTAAATTGAGTACCATTGTTAGAATAAAGTTTGTGAGGACTACCATGAACTGAAAAATTATGTTTTAGGTTAGTGATAACAGCTGTTGAGGTTAAGTTTGGTAGGAGATCAATCTTAAACCAGTTCGAGTAAGAGTCTACAAAAAACAAATAGTGTTGATTATTCCATTTAAAGATATAAGTTGCAACAGTAGACCAAGGTAGTTCGGCTATTGGATTTAGCTGACGTGGTTCCTTTTGCAAATGTGCTCTGGTACTATTACATATCGAACAATAAGAAAGAACACTATCAATGTCTTTTGATAATGAAGGCCAAAATACTAGTTCTCTTGCCCTTCTCTTAGTGGATAATACACCTGGGTGGCCACAATGCAAAATCTGAATATATTCATGCTGTAATGAAGCAGGAACAACAATTTTAGGACCTTTGAAAATAATACCATCTTCCATTAGCAATTCATCTCTGCAGGGAAAATATGGTTGCACCTCAGATGATATACTAGATTGTTTTGACATCCAACACTGATGTTGACTGAGCTTTTGAGAAATTGGATCAGTCATTGTGTGATCTCTCAACTCATCAAGTCTAGTGGTGGAAAAATTACACACTGACATCACATCAAAGTCAAAATTTTCAGCATTAAGCAGTTCTCTTGTACTTCTAGGTAATCTGGATAAAGGATCAGCCAGATAAATCAATTTAACTTTAGCGCAGACCATTTTGACCTGCAACCTGAATAGCACAATTTGTGCTTTTTATTTCTTCGTTTTATTAAAGCCTACATTTTAACAGAATTTCTCAGTGAAGTTTTCGTTGTGGTGGAAGCCTTTTTTTCATTTTACCATTTTGAAATAGTACTTTTGCAATTTGAGCATCCTTCTTTGCAATCTTGCTGGAGCAGAATGCATAGGTTTCATTAGAATAGTAACTAGAGGCCAATGATCAGTTTCAATTTGAATAGCTTGACCATAAATGTAATTGTGAAACTTGAAAACATGCAAAAACTATCGCTAGAAGCTCTCTCAATTTAAGTATAAAGCATCTCAGTTTGAGTAAGTGTCCCTGGTGCATAGGCTACTGGTCTGCACTCTTGTAGAATAACTGCACCAAGACCAAAATTAGAAGCATCACAGGATAGGACATCTGGTTTATTCACATCATAGTACCTTAGTGTAGGGGATGGGTTGCAATTTTCTGCTTAAGGTCATCAAATGCCTTCTGATGATGTTGTAACCATGACCATACAACATTTTTTCATGTTAGCTCTCTTAACAGTGCTGTCTACTCATTGAAATTGGATATAAACTTGCCCAAATAGCTGACCATACCTAAAAACTGCTGTAAACTCTGCACATTATCTGGTGCTGACATCTCTAAAATAGCTGTTTTTTTGGCTGGGTCAGGTTTTAAGTCTGTACTTTTAAACAAATGTCCTATGTAGGTTACATTCGAAAGTCTGAATCTGCACTTCAGAGGATTGAGTTCAAATTTACTTCACGTGCTCTGTCTAGAACTTTCTTGCAGTTTCTGTCATGCTCTGCTTCAACATTGCCTCCAACTAGTAGATAGTCTACTATTATGGCACAAGGATAACCTGAAAAAATTTGTTCCATTGCACTCAGACTTCACTTGCAGAATCTATTCCAAATGTCATCCTCAGAAATCAGTATCTGCCAAACGGGGTACTAAAAGTAGTTAGAAATGAGGATTTACGATCAGGCATCACTTGTCAAAATGACAAAATATAGTGGCATTTGATATTAGAGCTGTGACTTCCTCAACTGCACACATTGGATGATATGGCCTCCTTAATGCTTTGTTAAAATCTCTAGGGTCAATGCATATTCTGATTTCATCTGAGCCTTTCTTGTGAGTGGCTACCATGGACAACACCCATTCAGCTGGTTCTGTGACTGGACAAATCACATCCTGTTGCACCATCTAATCCAACTGAGCTTTGACTTTATCATGCATAGCAATTGGAACTCTTCTTGCAGGAGTGACTTTGAGGTCTAATTTCATCGAATACACAACTGGAGGTTTGCCCAACTTGTCATCGAAAACATCAGCATACTCTGAGAAAATGGCTTCTGCAAAACCTGAAACCACACTCACATAATGAACTTCTTTAGCAAAAGAAAGCAGATTCATTCTCAAGCTATCTTTGAGACCTAGTAAAGATTGCACTGGTCATCTCACTACATAGAATAAGTTGTAACACTTCTCAGCCAAGCAACATGGAAGTACTACTGAACCTTCGGTTTGAATTCCTTCACCTCCATATGCAACAAGTCTCACACTGCTGGTTACATTGAGTTATTCATTGGTTCTCACTTTTGCAAATGTATCCACTGATATAACACTACACTTTGATCCAGTGTTTACGTTGAGCTCTGTGGATTTCACATTGATCAGAACTGTGCAAAACACTTCACTCCTCGTCAGTAAGTTTACAGCGTCGGCTCTTTCTCCCAGTACTGATACACCATCTACGTAGAAAGCAGATTGTTTTGGCTCTACTTGATCAACTTGTTTTCTTGCATGACCTTTCTTTACAACTCTGTGAGGCTTACTTGATTTGTAAAACTTTTGAAAAGTGCTTCCATATCTTACACTTATGGCACTGCTGACCATATGCTAAACATTTCTCTCTTTTAGACTCATGGTTTACACCACAATTTCGACTGTTAACAATAAAACTAGACTTGGATTTTGCTGACTCATGCTTATATGGCACTGAGATGGCAGTGGAGCTTGCACTTCTAGATCTTTCTGGAAAATTCAGCACCTTCTTTGGAATTCCTATGGTTGCTCTTTGCTTAGGCCTGTTTCTGCTTGCCACGTGTGGCATACTGTCTACGTTTGCTCTAGAGCTTATTGAAAGCATGCTTTTGCTACTTGTAAGCATGTTCATGTGCCTTTCTGTCACCTCATGAATCTGACAAATCTCTGTTGGTTTGCTTAATGTCAAATCACTGTCATGAAGCAAAATCTTCCTCACTGCAGCACTGTTAATAACGCATATAATTCTATCCTTTATCAGCTCATCTTTCAAATCACCAAACCAACATGTTTTGGCCTTGCTCCTCAAGTCAATTATATAAGCTGCAAACATATCCCCTGGCTTCTGATTTCTTATGTAGAACAAATGCCTCTCTAATTTAATATTCATCTGGGGGTTGCACATTTCTCTGAACTTACGCTTTAAACACTCTGGATCTTCTCTGGATTCATCTTGTACAACAATATGATGGCCTACACCTTCACACACTGCTGGTGCATATACACAAATGATCGCTTTCTTTCTATAGCCTCAGATCCTGCTATATTGAGCAAAATAATGCACTTGTGCATGCACCTCTATCTGCATAAGCTGCTTGCATAAAAATATTGTACTCCTGTTCAAATTTTCTTTAGTTCTCTGCAATATTCTGGTCAAACACAAGTGGTTGTGGTTTCCAAAATCCATCTGCCATATTAACACATATCAGTGAAGGTTCTTGCAAATACATATCTACATACATACACACACACATACAAGTAATTGGCATGAACACAACTTGGCTAATGGTCTTGTGCTTTGTATCTGCACTTTCTTTCTTTGTGCTTATCGGTATTGTGAGAATAAATATCCGCTTAGTGCTTTCAGTTAACTGGACTTTGTGAAATAAACCTCTCGGGCTTCTTGATGCTTTATTGCACTTTCAAAACAACTTTTTAAAATTTTTAATGCTTCACTGTGCTTTATGAAATAGCTTAAGCTTCTCTATGCTTTATTGTACTTTGCAAAATAACATTTTAGTTTTCTCAATGTTTTACGAAACTCATCGGCTTTTCAACTTATTTACTGCTTTACAGAGCTTAATGGAATTCTTTCTTGGACTCTGCAATTATGAAATTTTCTATAAGTAAAGGCATAAATGCTAAAATCATTGGCTTTTCGGAATTGGTAAAGGCAAAAATGCTAAAGTAGTTACTTAGAAATTTATCAATAAAGGGAGGCATGGAACAATCAGGCATTATTACTTATTAAATCATCACTTTAAGAAACATACAAGAACTTTGCAATGCAACTGAACAATTCATGAGCACTGTAATACTCTTGTAACCTTTTGGAAGGAACACCTTTCTTTAATACAAAAAACCTATTAAGCAATTGCACAATGCAAATAATTAGATTAATGCATATAATCAGATTTTGGCTGCCCAAATTCAATGTATTTGTGGTATAAGCACTTTGTAAAAGACTAGATGCAATACACTGAAATGTTTCCATAATGGTGGCACCTTGCTAGGCAACTCTTTACAGTACTTACGCAGTCTGTAATGGTGGCACTTTGAAGAAAAGGTCTTGTGCTGGGTGTGGCTGTTCGCAAACAGCCATGCTTCAACTGAATTACACAAGATAGTTGCAATTTACACACAGTGAACTCTGAAATGCAGGCACTTCTTGTGCTGGGTGTGGCTGTTCGCAAACAACCATGCTTCAACTGAATTACACAAGATAGTTGCAATTTACACACAGTGAACTCTGAAATGCAGGCACAGTAATAAGCACACACTGTAAGTACTTTTACACACTCTGAGATACTTTGAATGACTTTAGCTCCTTTTTTTTTATACCAAATGAAGTTGTAGTTATGCACATACACAACACATTGCCAACTAACAGTCAACTTGCTTTATTTTTATCTACTGTGCCCCTTTTCTTTTTTTATTATTCTTTGCACTCGTTTAAACCTTTTTCCTTTCCTTATGCTCAGCGTACTTTCTTTTGTGCTCGTTTTACTCTAAACATGTCCAGTTATGCCTTAATCACACACTTCTTGGCTTAAACATGCTCATTTTATACTTTAACGTGCTTGTTTTTTTACTTTAAACACATTCATTTCATCAAGCACTTTTTATCTTAAACATTTTCTTTAGTTAAACATTTTGAGCTTTCTGCTTGCCTGCTAATACAGTTTATGCCCTTGTAATGCCTTTTCTTGCTTTGCATCAAATTAATAATTTGTTTGCTCTTCATTACATTTGAATCCTCTCTGGTTATGTATGCACTGTTTTCTCTTGGTTTTACCTTCGCTATTGCCTTTACATCTCATGGCTCCAAATATTTTGTTCTTTTCCATCCTGGTTCTGACACCATGTCGCTTTCGTATTGGTACACGAATCTTCATGGGTTCTGTTTAAGCAGCTTTATTCTACACAAACACATTACTGTAAAGCTTATTTGACTATGACTAAGTAACTTACATACAAACTAACTGCTGCAATCATACATGCTTACATACTGGCTGCATCTTCTAAATGGCACTAGGGATTGCATGTGCCTGGAATATATATGTGGACGTACAGCCTCACATGCTTCCTTAAAGACATAGTGCACACAAGCTACACTCTGATCTACACCAGTAGAGGTGTGATCTGAAGAATTTTGGCCTTTGAGAAGATTTACTTCCGGACAAAAATGTTTGGGTTCACTGAGCAGAGCAAATTATTTTTGAAATTGTTGGTTTTGTGCTTGTTCAACTTTATTGTGTAGAGAGGTAAAGGCAGTATAATTCTCTAGTGAAGGCTTTTGTTTCCATGAAGACTATGCATTGTTCTCAGGTTTGAGCAAAACTTTCATTTTAGTGGCTAGCCAGGGTTTATTGTTGCATTTGGAAAGCTGCTATGTGAGAGGGAAGAATTTGTCTTGAAGTTGAAGGGTATGTTTAAGAGCTGTTGCAGCTGAGTTGGGGTTCTGTAAGTTAGTAATGGGAGGCCAGTTGAAAGTTGCTAGGTGTTTTTTGAGGCTGTCTGTACTGATGGTGGATCTGGGTCTGAAGGTAAATAGTTTGTGGGCTGTTTTGGTGACTGGCAGATAATTTGAAATGTTATTGAGTGGACACTGAATGTGAGTGGAGGAACATATATATTGGAGATGATTGAGTGGGGGGGGGGGTTGTTAATGTTTAGCAGATCCAAGAGGCAGTGGTTGCTGGTTTGAAGATTTGGATGAGTAGTGTCATTGATTAACTGATTAAGACTGATATTGTCTAGGCTTTCAGCAATGTCATTTCTCAAGGGACCTTGGTTATTTAGGTTAAAATCACCTATCACCTAGAATAACATTATTATTATAGTGGTAGGCAGCTGAGGTGATAGTAAGAATAAGGGATTTAAATTTGTTGAGAGGAAGAAGGTAGGCAACTGCAATTGTAAGGTGAATGTTCTTCCAGAATGGAAGTTTTAGAAGGATCCAGTTGGGTTCAGTAGCCAAGGAGGCATTCACTTAAGCAATGATAGCTGGTTTAAGGTTGTTTTTATAAAGAATATAAGGGTTCCCACCTTGTCTACTGCTAGGCCTTGTGTCTTGGAGGTATTTGTAGGAGGGATGTGCATGCTGAAAATTAGTATTATTTTGGTTGACCCATGTCTCAATGACAGCTGTGATACTGAGTGAGTAGGTTAAAAGGAAGGTGATTATCTGGTGAAGTTTATTCAAGATGCTTTGGATGTTAATTACTACACAGGAGAGGATGGAGGTGTGGGGAAAGTTATGCATGTTATATGCTGGAATGAGCCTGGACTGGATTCAATGCTGGCCCTGTGGAAGAGTATGAGCAAGATGGGATAAATATATAGAGGTGTTTAACAAGTTTGTGGTGGAGTTGCTAGGATATGGTAGGTTTGGCAGAGATGAGGCAAAAGGAGTGTGAAGCTGGAGTTGTTTATGAGCGGTAGATGGGGAATGGTGTGTAAACAAGTGGAGTAGGTCTTGTACTAATAGTGAATGACTGTGGGGCTTTGTTGTAGACTAGTACAGGGAAGGTTGAGAGAGGGGTGAAGAGATAGGGTTACTGGTTGTAGAGTGTAGTGAGTTAAAAGATGGAGGAGTAAAATGGTGAGGCAAAGAAGCACTGTGGAGGGTAGGGTAGAAAAGGAAAGTGGTAGGAGTCAGTGATTATGGGAAAGGACCAGAGAATGCATATGGGAAGGTTAAGAATGATATGTTGTTAGTTAGTGAACTTATTTTGTCACGAGAATACGCAGAGAGAAGGGGATATATGGGCAGACATGCTGAAATGTCCAACAAACCTTAACAGAGAAGTAAGACAGGTCATAGAATAGTAAATCACACAATTATCACAACACCAGAGAAAAACTACCCATGAATAGGTACTAGTTGCCTTGACACTAGAAAACTTTTTCCATTTGCTTACACAGGATTTTCTAGTAGCTGGCTTTCTTGCCGCAATTAGTACCTGCTGCATGTCATCAGTAAACAGGTGCGTAAAAGGTATTACGACTATCATCCATTAGCTTCCTCTCTCAGTTAACATGAAAGCTCTGAAAGGCTTGATACCAAAACCAGTACTTTTAGTCAACTCAGCTCAGAGTGGCTAACAGTGTGGGCATGTGGAAGATGCCCTGAAGTTTTGTAAGCTGGCCAGCTGTTATATCTTATGCAGGATATAACCCATATAATTTAAGGTACTGCAACCATGATCAATATGAAGAGCATTAGCTGTGACTGCAAAAAAAATATATATATATATATATGCTAGTAGGTGTAATACCCATGGAATCTAGATTAGCCTTCTCAGAAAAACAAAGCTGATAAAAGAAAAATACAATAATAATACATTTACAAACCCCAGATAATGCCCACTATATGCAATTACATTAAAGAATTAAGAGTCACCGAAACTAAAAGTGAGACAACTGCTAATTATCATATCATTTGGCAGTCAGTGCAGATGATTCAGGCTACAAGTTACTAGAAGTTGTTTTTTGCAGTCCATTGTTTGATTCCATCAAGAGCTGTTTGCCAACAGTGTGACTCTGAGCAAGTCACTTAACCAGATAGTACTCTGGGGCAAATATGATACAGGGCTAATTTCTTTAGTGGTCTGTTTGGCTGCATGTCTAGTAACTGTGCCTAGATCCTCAATGGCCTCCTTAAAAACATGACTATTGACTACCTATGAAACTATAAATCTCCATTTTATCCTTGCAACACAGTAATCTATCATGGTTATTAAGTTCCTTGCCCTTTTTATGATGTGTAAGCACACAAGTCAGTTGTTAAGATACAAATGATGAAAGTGCCAGTGCTTTCCAATAATCTCACTCTTCATTTACACTGAAGAAAACAGATGTTCCAAACAAATTGTTACAATGTTTAATGTATACATAGATGCATATCTGTGAAAATCTGTATCGATATTTATATCTATAGTTATATCAATCAAAAATCAACTGATTGCAAGTGCCAGCTTTTTTCATTGCAAGTTTGTAGTACAGTGAGGGACGGAGAATTTGCACTTTCCCCAGTGTATTTCAGTCTCAGGGTTGATCTATTTAATTAGCAGGGGGTGTGGGAAGTAGAGGGAGCTTGCCCCTGAACAAAAAAAAAAAACAGTTAAAAGAAGTATTTCTGATTTTATTTTTGATCAGATAGTAATTGATCAGCTGTATTTCATCACTTGCCATTTGACAGTAAGAGACTTTTTCATGTAGTGTTATAAACTCATATATATATATATATATATATATATATTGTATACCTTCATAAGTTCGACAGCCACATCTTCGATGCTGCTACCGCGAACTTCGAAAATTGCGAAAACCGAAGTATCAAATTACAAAACCTCGCCCCCTTTTTGACCCATTGTAGCACTCATTTTGGCAGTGGAGCAATCGGGAATGTCAAATTTCTATATTTTTATGACGTTTAGGGACGTTGGTGTGACAGAATTTGGCTAAACGGTTCATGTTTAAGCACATTCGGAAATGTGCTTTCATACATATGAAGGTATGCTTATATAAATCTATATATATATATATATATATATATATATATATATATATATATATATATATACACACACATACATACATATATATATATATATATATATATATATATATATACACACATACACACGCACACATATATATATGTGTGGTTCTACTTGAAAAGGTTGACTTACCAGAACATCCACTATTATAATGGTGAGACCAAAACATCAAAGATTTACAACAGCGAACACCCAGAATGGCAAATTTCTCTTCCGGGAAACTAACCACTTGGTTACCACTGATGAACTTTGCCCTTTCCTCCACTATAGTGTGATCTCAGAGTTTTTATATTTAGGCATGGCGATGTTGGGAGCTCAGCCCCCAATTCCGGTAGGTTTTATTCATGAATTATTTTATTTTTTCCAATATGGTGAGTTTAATTTACAAATTAGGTTATATTCTGCAGTGGTGGCCAAGTGGTTAATTTCCCAGAAAGTAACAATTTGTAAATTAAACCCACCATATTGGAAAAATAAAATAATACATAAAAAAAAAAAAAAAAACACCAGAGTGGGGGGCTTTGCCCCCGCACCCCCCCGCTACGTAAATATAAAAACTCCAAGATCACACTATAATGGAGGATAGGGCAACAGTCAGTGTTTGCCAAGTCGTTAATTTCCCCAAGGTGAAATTCGCCGTTCCGGGAGTTCACTGTAGTAAATTGTCGATGCTGAGGTCTTGATGTTATAACAGTCGATATTCTGGTAAGTCTACCTTTTTAAGTAGAGCCATAGAGATTATATATAACTGAATAGGGGAATAAATTGAGAGCAATAAATTAAACTTATAGGAGGTCAAAATTTTGAATATGTTGGTAGTTTTAATAGTATATATTGCTCAGAGATGAAGTCATAAAAAAAAATAGTTTAATAGCAGGTAGGTTTTTGGTGCAGGGAAAGATTGTTTGATAAAACTTAATTGCACAGGCAGCAAAACATAAAAATGATGTGAGGCTTGCAATGGAAAAGTAAGATATTCAGTCATTGGACATAGAAAGTGTCATAGATAAACCATAAAGTTTTGTCTATTGTCTGGTAAAATAGAGGGAAAAGTCTGTAATGCACTGAAGACTGCTTTCAGTGGCAAATCAGTATATGTGCTTTGAATTACTATGGCAAATTTCAAGGATTAATCTGTAATAACTATATAGTACTGTGGTTTGCCTGACATTATCAAGAGGCACACAATAACATCAGAAGCCGAGCTCAGAGAGAAAGCAGCATATTTATTTTGTGAGTAGGACAAAGAATTTTGAATACATGCATGAAATATACAATACTGTGGATTCACCCAGGAGAATGAAGGTCATTACCTTTGCAGCCTTTGTTGATGAAGTTTGTAAAACTACCTCTAGTGATGTAGTTCACATCATCAAGGATTCGTGGCACTGTCTGGAGAGGCTGAAGGCTATAGGCAAGTGTAATAGGACTTTTTGTTTTTTAACAATTGATGTTGTTAATTTGTTTTCGGTCATTCCACATAGTGAGGGCATGGAAATCGTGAAAGTTTATTGCTTAGTCCTAGTTTTGATAAAAGTAAGATCAACCTCACATGTGATTTGATGGAAACTATTTTGAAAAATAACTTCATCAAATTTGAAGGTGAAATGTATCAGCAGTGTTCTGGAGTAGCCATGGGTGCACGTTGTGCGCCAGTTTTTGCAAACCTTGTACTATTGGCATGGGAGAGAGCTTGTATTTTTCAATCAAGATTTTGGGTGAAAGTAGTGCTCTACAACAGGTTTCTTGATGATTTACTTATCTTGTGGGATGGGGACGAGAGTAGTGTTAATGAGTTTGTTGAATACCTAAATTCTTCCACAAGTTTTTTGAAATGTACCTATGCATGTAGTGTTGACAAAGTGAATTATCTGGATTTGACTATTTTCAAGGATGGTGAAGGGTTGGCTAGTACATTATATAGGAAAGACAGTTATTCCAATTCCCTTTTACATTATTCCAGTTGCCACCCCCATTACCAAAAAAGAGGGGTGGCGAAAGGACAAATGGTACGGCTATCTAGGCTAATTAGTGATGAAACCCTATTCAAACAGGAAATGTATAAACTTGTAGGTATGTTAATGGATAGGGGGTATCCACTTAAACTATTATTGAAGGTGAAAAAGGAAGTGGTCAGGAAAAGGAATACTGTTTTTTCGCCTATATTGAGAAGTAATGTATGTATGACGAGTAATATGGATTTGGAAAATATTGACAAAAGTATGGGGAAGGAGAAGTCATGTCTCATTCTCAAATACAATGAGAAAGCCACTGTAATTGCAACATCAGTACGTGAAGTATGGAACTATTGTTTGGATAATGCTACTAAGGATATTATTGGGAAAACACCTAGGATTGTGTTTAGTAAAGGTGAAAATTTAAAAACAATTATGGAGAAAGTACCTAGAGTTAGGAAATCTAAAATGTCTAAGTGTGGTAATTGTAGACATTGTAGGTTTATCAGTGAGGGTACACATTTAGTTATAAAAGGATTTGACCGCACAATACCCTGCCCAGGCTTGTGTAATTGTAATACAAAGAATTTAGTTTATGTAGCTTCATGTATTACATGTGACGCATTCTACGTGGGGATGACCACACGTAGACTGCGTGATCGAATAAGTGAGCATATACGTAGTATAAAAAATAAAGATCTACACAATGCCCTGTTTTTACACAGTTGTCAATGTAAGGTATTCAAAAAATTCTTGTTTTTTGTTATAGATAGAATCTATGAAGATCAAGGGGGTGATGTAGGTAACAAGGTGGCCTTATTAGAAGTTGAATGGCAGGTGAGGCTTAATGCCACAAGGTTTCCTGGCATTAATGATTATATATCCATCAAACCAGTCTTAAAACAAAAAGCAAGTTGTATATAATTAAATGGGAAATTGTATTATGTTGCATGCATTGCATTGTTCACAATGTTATTTATTCAAAGTTTATAAGATGATACATATATTCAGATGTTTTTAACTATTATAATGATCATTTGGTTTGTGATTAGGGGGTAAATTATGTGTAGAATGTTTGTTACTCATTTTCTAGTGGTTTTGTCTTTGTATTCATTTTCATTTTTACAAAGTAGGTATTGTCTTTTTAAATAGGCTGAAGCAGTGTTTTGGCTCATTGGTGCATTTAAATGTGATGTCATTAATTATTATGTCTTAATTGTTATATATATATATATGTTACTTGTTGAGTACCAACCGACTCTGATGATGCCTTTTTAGGTGAAAACGCTTAGTCGGTGGATGTTTCATTATTAAATACTCCTGGTTGTTCATTGCTGGTCCTGGTATTCTGTTCTACAGTTGTTGCCTTTCGTGTTTCCTGATTTTAATGCAGTGCCCTTTTGTGGGGTTGCTTATCCTGTTTATTCTTTCTTGTGTGTGGCGACACTGTTTTCAGGATTTTGGGGCTCAACGAGGACCATGGAGATTGCTTTAAAGGAACTGTCTCTAGCTGTTCACAAGCTTTTAAAGACCTATGAGAAAGATAGCGGTAAGGATGGAGACACGGTGAGTGTCAGTCCCACTGACACACAAGTAGAACTATTCACTCTCCATTCCCCAGTTAATACGGCCGATTCTATTCCACCAGGGCAAAACTGCAATATTTCAGATTCTTTTGCTGATGTTGTTTCCAAATCGAAGGAAACAATGGGTTTTTGTTTGTCCGGTGTTTCGGCTGCTCGGGGAGTTCCGGATTCTGGTGTGCCTGTTCTTGTGACCAATCGGAGGGAGTCTTGTGGTGCTAGTGCCACTTCAACCAATCGGGGTCGACCTGCCAGACGTGCACTGTCGGGTGAAGCGCCGAGTGGAAGGCGAGGACATGATTTGCAGTCATGGTTGGAGGCACCGGTATTTTCTGTTGATGACAATGGTTTTTTTCACTCGGACTTGCAGTCGGCGAGTTTTTGTGGCCTGGAAGAGCAGATTACAAGGTATGACAAGCTCTGGGTCAAGTATAGGGCACTGCAACTTGACAATTTGTTTCTGGAGCAATCTAAGGCACTAAAACAAGTGCCTAAGGGGCTCCGGTTGTGGAAGTTACCGATGGGCATTGAGGAAGGTAGCGGAGCCTTCTCTGACCTGATAACCCTGTTCAACAAAACAGGGTTAGAAATGTTAGATATTATCATCAAGAACAATGGGGTTAGATTAGCAGCATTGCGGAGTGACATTTGTAAATTACATGATAGTATCACTTCTGACTTGATATTCTTTCAATATGAGGCAAAATTTCAAAGGGTTCTTAGGAACTTGGAAGTATTTGTGACTAAAAATAAGGCCTTGAAACAAAAAAAGTTAACAAGGGACAGAATTGATTATCAAAATCACACTGCTTACCCACCAGGTAACAAATTGCAACATAACCGTGTTGGTAACCAATTTTTTCAAGGGGAGGGGGGGCAGGTGAGATTGTTTTCTGGCAATGCAAGTGCATCGGACATGGTAAAAACTGGATTGCAGGATATTGTTTTTGAAGAGGAAGTTTTTTTGGAGCAGGTACCGGGACCTCGCAGGTCGGAGAGACTAAGGAACAAAGATCAGAGATCCACGAGGGTGGACAGATTCATGGAGGGCAGCCAAAGAGGCTACCAATTGAGGAGATTTTAGTGACTTCCACTAATTTAAATAATTGTTGTAATATTGTACGCTTTGAGCCAAAGCCTGCTGATATTTTAACGTGTGTTAACAATGGGGGGGGGTGTTTTTTGCAATGAATGCATGGCATTACAGGATGCTGTTATTTGTAATAACGACAACCATTTAGTTGAACTCAATGATTGCAATGTGGGCAATTTTGATGTTAGAAGTAATTTACATGAACAAGTATCACTTTTTTGTGTTAGTGACAATGTTTGTAACAAACACGAAGATATTGTTGGTTACACAAGTGTTAGCTCGACAGGTTCATGTGCTGAGTGTAAAATTATTAAACAGCAAGGTTTTTTTATTTACAATTACACTGACATGGTAGTAGGGGATGTGCACTTTCAATTGTTTACTAAAGGAACTAGTTTTGTACCCAGTTTTAGACTAGATGTATCCCAGGTTTTGATTAACATTAAACTGTTCATGAGGAGATTAAACCTGGAGATGTATTTTCATGATAAAAAGGACATTTCTTCATTGAATTGTAACAATCATGGTTCTAATGTAAGAAGGAAAAGTACATTCATACCACCTAGCAACAATGAAATTTCAGTTTTGGAAAGACTTAAGGAGTTTGAGGTTAGAAGAATATGTAGTAGGAGGGATACTAGTTCTGATAACCTTACCCCTATTGAGAGGGGGGTCCTTAAAGAACTCAAATCATCGAACAGTATTAGATGTATGAGACCAGATAAAGGTGGGGGAATGGTTTTGATGAATCAAATTGATTATTCTACATCCATGATGGGTTTGCTCGAAGATCGTAGTACATATACAAGGGTATCGGTCAATGAAATGAATGTGGCCTATAGAAGAATTGACTTGTATTTGTTAGATGCTCTATTTCAAGGTGAGATTACAGAATCGGAATTTGATTTTCTTTCAGTTAAACATCCTGTTACCCCAAGCATCTTTGGTATATCGAAGGTGCACAAGGGGTTAGAACGGCTACAATTCAGGCCAATTGTATCAGCTAGGGGCTCCAAGACTAAGCCCCTTGCAGCCTTTGTTGATGAAGTTTGTAAAACTACCACTAGTGATGTAGTTCACATCATCAAGGATTCGTGGCACTGTCTGGAGAGGCTGAAGGCTATAGGCAAGTGTAATAGGACTTTTTGTTTTTTAACAATTGATGTTGTTAATTTGTTTTCGGTCATTCCACATAGTGAGGGCATGGAAATGTTTCGTGAAAGTTTATTGCTTAGTCCTAGTTTTGATAAAAGTAAGATCAACCTCACATGTGATTTGATAACTATTTAGAAAAATAACTTCATCAAATTTGAAGGTGAAATGTATCAGCAGTGTTCTGGAGTAGCCATGGGTGCACGTTGTGCGCCAGTTTTTGCAAACCTTGTACTATTGGCATGGGAGAGAGCTTGTATTTTTCAATCAAGATTTTGGGTGAAAGTAGTGCTCTACAACAGGTTTCTTGATGATTTACTTATCTTGTGGGATGGGGACGAGAGTAGTGTTAATGAGTTTGTTGAATACCTAAATTCTTCCACAAGTTTTTTGAAATTTACCTATGCATGTAGTGTTGACAAAGTGAATTATCTGGATTTGACTATTTTCAAGGATGGTGAAGGGTTGGCTAGTACATTATATAGGAAAGACAGTTATTCCAATTCCCTTTTACATTATTCCAGTTGCCACCCCCATTACCAAAAAAGAGGGGTGGCGAAAGGACAAATGGTACGGCTATCTAGGCTAATTAGTGATGAAACCCTATTCAAACAGGAAATGTATAAACTTGTAGGTATGTTAATGGATAGGGGATATCCACTTAAACTATTATTGAAGGTGAAAAAGGAAGTGGTCAGGAAAAGGAATACTGTTTTTTCGCCTATATTGAGAAGTAATGTATGTATGACGAGTAATATGGATTTGGAAAATATTGACAAAAGTATAGGGAAGGAGAAGTCATGTCTCATTCTCAAATACAATGAGAAAGCCACTGTAATTGCAACATCAGTACGTGAAGTTTGGAACTATTGTTTGGATAATGCTACTAAGGATATTATTGGGAAAACACCTAGGATTGTGTTTAGTAAAGGTGAAAATTTAAAAACAATTATGGAGAAAGTACCTAGAGTTAGGAAATCTAAAATGTCTAAGTGTGGTAATTGTAGACATTGTAGGTTTATCAGTGAGGGTACACATTTAGTTATAAAAGGATTTGACCGCACAATACCCTGCCCAGGCTTGTGTAATTGTAATACAAAGAATTTAGTTTATGTAGCTTCATGTATTACATGTGACGCATTCTACGTGGGGATGACCACACGTAGACTGCGTGATCGAATAAGTGAGCATATACGTAGTATAAAAAATAAAGATCTACACAATGCCCTGTTTTTACACAGTTGTCAATGTAAGGTATTCAAAAAATTCTTGTTTTTTGTTATAGATAGAATCTATGAAGATCAAGGGGGTGATGTAGGTAACAAGGTGGCCTTATTAGAAGTTGAATGGCAGGTGAGGCTTAATGCCACGAGGTTTCCTGGCATTAATGATTATATATCTATCAAACCAGTCTTAAAACAAAAAGCAAGTTGTATATAATTAAATGGGAAATTGTATTATGTTGCATGCATTGCATTATTCACAATGTTATTTATTCAAAGTTTATAAGATGATACATATATTCAGATGTTTTTAACTATTATAATGATCATTTGGTTTGTGATTAGGGGGTAAATTATGTGTAGAATGTTTGTTACTCATTTTCTAGTGGTTTTGTCTTTGTATTCATTTTCATTTTTACAAAGTAGGTATTGTCTTTTTAAATAGGCTGAAGCAGTGTTTTGGCTCATTGGTGCATTTAAATGTGATGTCATTAATTATTATGTCTTAATTGTTATATATATATGTTACTTGTTGAGTACCAACCGACTCTGATGATGCCTTTTTAGGTGAAAGCGCTTAGTCGGTGGATGTTTCATTATTAAATACTCCTGGTTGTTCATTGCTGGTCCTGGTATTCTGTTCTACAGTTGTTGCCTTTCGTGTTTCCTGATTTTAGTGCAGTGCCCTTTTGTGGGGTTGCTTATCCTGTTTATTCATTACCTATATTGATCTCAGTAAAGAAGCACTATGGTTGTTGTGAGGGAGATCAGAGTTCCCTAATATATTGTAGTACATGGATTACTCTGATTATGCTCTGAAACTGGAAAAGACAGGTTTAGCATGCTCCACTGTGACATCAAAAAGGTGGTATAATAAGTTTTGGTATGTATGTTATGCTCTAGCCTCATGCCAGAACATAGCCTGAAATTCATAACATTTTTAAGCTCTGTTAGTCCATCAGATGTACACTTAGCTTTTGTCTTCTGTCTGTTTACACTGACTGGTGTTTCTTCACTTGTAAAGCAGTAAATTACTTTGCACTCTTAACTCATGTTTTTTCTGTTTCCTGAAAGGCACTGAAGCAGATAAAGTTCCATATACTACAAATAGTTATGATTGGGTCTCTCTGGTCATAATCTAGTTAACTGTTCTCAACATTACCTCTTGAGCTTTGCTTCGCTCCTCACTTAAGGTGATTTTCTTAATGTCCATGCCTTGAACATATAAAGTGGCCATGATCAAAGACCCAATCGTATCTTTCAATGTAATAATGATAAACTACTTGCAATTGTTCAGGTAACACAACAGTTGACTGCAACATATTGCAGTTTTCCGCTAAAACAAAATATATTTGCTGATAAATGTAAAAAAGGCTTCTTCATACATCAGAAATGCCCAGAATCAAAAAGCAGTTAATCTCTGGGTGGGCAGTCTGTATGTAATAGCACCAGCCTAGAGCTATGTCTTCATCATGTTGAAACAATAGTCAAAATGGGCAATCAAAGAAGTGTGAGTGTGTGTGTGTGTGTGTGTGTGTGTGTGTGTGTGTGTGTGTGCATAGATGTGCTCATTAATCCTTGTCATTGTGAAACATGAAATACATTATCAAGGGAAGATTTTCCTTACAATTATAGCAAACACATGCTTCATCACTGTTCTCAGTAAGGTAGAGGCAGTTAGTGTGTAAAGGTGACTGATAATTACGGTTACTTGACAAAACATTTGTCAAGTGTTAGGTGCTGCTGTCGCATATTTCATGAAAGGTGAATTCATTAATGTTCTCAGAATTAATTTATTTTGATCACAATCAAACTTCAGACATATAAGAGAAACTGAATATTGTTGGGGGAAGAGGAAATCTATGTTTGAAAGCAGCTGACTGCCATTTTTGATCACAGTTAAAAGATCCTAAATCTCGACTCCAGGCTTAGTGCTTCAGTGTGTGTGTGTGTGTGTGTGTGTGTGTGTGTCTGTGTGTGTGATTAAGTAGAATACTGGTGACAGTGTTTATTTCAGTTACTCACAGACAAGTATGAATAGGAGTCTCAATGTAAAAGTCAAGCTGCAGTTAATTTACCCGTGAATAAAGATCCCATATGATCAGCTGGTTATAGATGCTAATGACAGGATAATCATATTGCCACTGTTTTGCTTTTCTCCACTAGAATTTTCACCTGGTCTAGAGGTTTAGAAAATGTACAAATGTAATCATGGATGGATGTTGTGCAGTATTAAGCCACAGAGTGGCTTTCTACAGATACTGCTCAGTTACAGAACCACTGATCATAGCAACCTGACAGTGCAGTAGACCATTGTAGGATTTTGCATAACATTGGGTGGGATATTTTATGCTTGCAATATATCCGCTACAAACGAAGGTTAGTGCTGATAATGATTCTCAGAGTAAGGTGGTCTTTGAAATGCAGATAGTGGAGGACTCTCTTGTTAAAGGATAAGATGAGATGAGTGTGGATACATACAGCAACAAAACAGAAGTATACTCCATGTCTAGAAACACCATCTAGACCGAAGATTTTGGAAAGTCTTTGCAAATCTGTCACCCCAGCTAGTGATTTTTTTTTCTTTCTTTCTTTCTGTACAAGGAAGGTATAGATTTTTTTTCTTGACTGGATCAGCAAAGCCAGGCACTCCTTTATCCTTCTGAGGTTTTCATGATGCATTACATTGTTAAATTTTGGAGATGTCATAACTTTTTTTAATTTTTCCAGATCTTTTGGGTTTCTAATATCATGGTGGGAATGGTCCCCATTCCTAAGTCTAAGTACAATTAAAGTTCATGAAATTAGTATTGCTTCACTCTTTGATGTCAGCCAAAAGTGGTCTTTGCAGCACCTGCAATGTGCTCAGTAATGACCCCTTCAGCAATTCATATGGAATTACATGTATTGGTAGCATATCTAAATATGATTATAGACTCTTTTTTTTGTAAGTCCCGTTGCTCCTACTACTATTGGAACCATATATCTTTCTTCCACATTGCTCTCATTTCTGCTTGCAAATCCTGATATTTTATGACTTTGTCTCTCTCTCTGTATGCAGGACAGCATAGTCATTGGGTGTGGCAATTTCAGTGATCAATGTTATGTTTGTATTTTTTTCCTGGAGCACTATATCCAGTTTTCTAGCATCTGTCATTTGAACTGTTGGTAATGGATGATCCCATGTGATGTAGACTTCATAATTTTCTATGATGCTTTATGGCTCATTTTTCTAGTGTTTTTAAAGCACTTCAATACCATAATGTTGGCACAATCCCCAATGCAACAGTCTTGCCACATTATTATGCCTTTTAGTACGTAGTCCTTCTGCCATTAGTATGTCACAACCAGCAAAGAGGTGTGCAACTGTTTCCAATTCTGTTTTGCAAAATCTACATTTGTCCGTTTCTCCCACATGTTCAATGGACTTTCTAAACCAACATTTATGTAGCCCACTATCTTGTGCCGCCAATATTAACTTTTCATCTATTGGTTTGAATTCGCCTCTCCTTAACCATTCCTGTGTTTGTTACTGATCAACACGAGGTTCTTCCAGAATTTTTCTATACTTACTACTATATTTATGCATTTTCCACACTTCTTGCCTTCTCATCTGGTCCTTCACCTTATTTTCTTTCTTTTGTCTTTTTTTTTGTCTTTTTGGCACATTCAGTTGATGCCTGTTTTTTATCCACTTGTGGTTCGATTCCCATTTCTGCTTGATGCCAATATGCTTTTGCTAGATTAAGCAGGGAAGTCATCTTAGATTTATTCTCCTCATGTTTCAAAACTTTCACTACATTTGGGTCTTGTGAGGTCAGCAAATTATGTGTGGAATCCCATGATTGTATGTAGTCAGTTTCAAGGAGGCCCATCCTTCCTTCAGAATGGGGAATATATAATCTTGGTATGCACTGATTTTTATAAATCATTTGGTGAGCATGAAGCATCATTCTTATTTTCCTATCTAATCTATCCAACACATTTTGGGGCCAGTCAATCACTCCAAAACTGAGTTAGGACAGGAAGAGCAAATAGGTTTATAGTCTGGATTTTGTTCCTAGATATAAACGCTAACACTATTTTCAGGATTAATTTAAGTCTTCTAAAGTACTCCTTACTAAGTTTTATTTGCATTTGCGCATGTTTTACTGTTGATCCTTCATCATTTCCCAAATATTTATACACTCACGCTTGCTAAAGTTCTTTTGTATCACATTCTTGTCCCAAACTGATGTTTTCTTGGTGCTGCAGTTTTCCTGCTTTAAAGGTTGCTTTTGCACATTTATCAAGACCAAATGACATTCTTATATCACCAGAAAAAGTTTTGACAACTTGCAGTTGCACTTTCAATTCCTTATCTGATGAGCTATACCGTTTCAAATCATTGACAAATAGAAGATGAGAAGTCTTTACACTTTTTTGTTTTCTAGGAGCCAAATTATAGCTATCGCCTAAGCTGTTAAGTAAACAGTTTAATGGGTTAAGGGTTAGGCAGAATAGCAGCAGTGAGTCACCCTGGAATATCCCCCTTTGAATTTTTATCCCTGGAATAATAATTCGATCTTTATCATGGCTTAATTGCAAAGTGGTTTGCCACTGTTTCATGGTCACTCTAATGTAGTCTATCAGTGTAGGGTGTATCTTATACATTTTTAAGCACTGTTTTATCCATTAATGTGGGATACTATCAAACGCTTTTTTGTAGTCAATTCATGCCATACTTGAATTCTTGTTCTTTTTACAGTTCTCCACTATGACTTCAAGATCATATGATACTTTGTTCCTTTAGTGCCCTTTTGTTCTATTGCCATAACAGAGTTGTCTTCTAAATGACTACAGACTCTGTTGCCTTCCGACGATGTATAACTATACACTGGAATTGATGCCAAGTTATTGGTCTATAATTTTTAGGGTAGCTTGCAGGTTCACTCTTAAGTAGGAGCATTGTTTTTCCTGTTAGCCAGGTTAGTGTCTGTTCAGAGTGTGCATATAAATAGTTCTTACTCATGGCTAAATCTTCATGCAAAGATGTTAATACTTTTAACCAGAAGTTACGTACTACATCTAGGCCTGGGGTGTTCCAATTTGAGGCTTTTCTTAACTTTGTTTCAACCTCTCTGGCTTTTACTTCATCCCATTTCATATCCTGTACCTTTAAACTTTCTTATTCTTTCTTTATTTTACTTCTTTCATCCATTTAGCATTTTTGCTATGTTCTACAGGATCTTCATAGATACTTCTCCATAATGTATCTATTTCTTTTTTTTTGGTGGTCTCTCAATTCCTTTTAGCTTGTTTCCAAATTCTCTATAAAACATTTTTGAGTCATCAATACATTGCTTATTTTGTACTTTTCCTTTATATTTATCTTTGTATCCTCTACGTTTTTCTGCCTGTGCTGAAATATTTTTAGTTTGTTATTTGGGATAGTGCATGACAGATCCTGGTCTGTTCTAATACTGTGCATTGCCTTTTATCACATCTAGCTTCCTTAGTATTTTTGTTGATCTGTTCCATCTTCTATAATCTTCTAACTGTGACACTTCTGTTTTAACCGCTTTATTCGTTTTCTCTATTCGATATTTCCATGATGGTATTCAATTTCTCCCCTTCCTTTCCCTCACTACCTTGTGTTCTTGTGGTAGAACTTTATCAGTTATTAATTAAGCTGCACAGTAATATATTCTGTTTACTTCTGTTATATCGCATGGATCTCTATGAACAGTCTTAATTATGGTATTCATTTGTTTTATCAGACTTCTGACTGTTTGAGTTTTATTAACCTTCTGCAGTCTGCATATCCTCCTCGCGGTTGGGTGGGCATTCAAAAGACATGCATAAATGGGTGTGCCTTCGTTGAAAGTTGGACGTCGAGCTGGCACCTCGGCATTCATGAAAATCTACTGCCAATCATTAGCGGACCGACGTTCCGCTGTGGTGACCCCTAACCGGGAAAAGCCAAAAGACAAACAACAAGTCTATTTCTTTCATTGATCTTGATACAACTGTCTATTAAATCAACCAACTCTTCTCTTAGCTCATTTTCATCCAAACGGAGGGCACATCCCTTGTTTTCCATTTCCTACGGGCATTCTACAGAAGGTTCTATACCATCTTCTTGTGGCACATTCTCTTCAATTTCATCCTGTGCCATCCGTTGCTCTGTCATATAGGAACTCACTGGCCTATCACTCAGAAACACTGATTGCATCAGAGTTTCCACAGTTACCTGTTCCTTCCCTTGCTGTCTATCTTCAAGTGAACATTTATACTGGTTTCCTGTGAAAGGCTCCAAATTATCTTCGTATGGCACCTGACTAATTGCTTCCTGTTCTACTGGTTCAGCTTAATATGCATATCCATTGCTCTATCCTGTTGTGGTGCTTTCTGAATTAGATTTCCTACACTGAATCCTTCACTTTGCAGGTACTCCATAACCTCAATTTCTGCTTCTTTAACTTCTCCATTACTAATCTCCTTTTCCTCTGTCTCTTTATTTTTTGTATTGTAAAGTTTTTAATGTCTTGATTCCTTTGCCTGCATTTCTCTTCAAATATCTTTGGTGCTGCTCCTTTTATATTGGTTAGTTTTGCTTTCTCCTTTGCATAAATATTACACCATATTAAATCTCTTTTTCTTTGCCATGTCCATATTTCTTCTTCATACATTTCCTGATCTTCCTACTTCTCTTTTTTTTGGAGACTCATTCCATCATGCTGTGATGTAACCTGTGTTAAACCTTCTAAACCCAAATCCTTCATTTCGCAGGCACTCCATAACTTTAACTTCGATTTTTTTAACTTCTGCTTTACTAATCTTCTTTTGTAGTTCTATCTTTATGATACTATTTTTTGTGAAATTTTCCATATCTGGATGCCTTTGCCGGTATTTCTCTTTGAATATCTTTGGACTGCCTTCTTTATATTGATTAATTTGGCTTTCTCCTTTGCATAAATATTGCACCATATCAAATCTCTCTTTCCTGTGTCTTTATTTCTTTTTTATACTTCCCAAATACCTCTTGGTTTTGTTGTTTATATTTTTGCACTTCCCCAGATGCTTCTTTTTCCAAACTGCTCAAATTTTCTTGATCTATACACTGTTTTTTACAAATATGTTGTATTAATGAATGCAAATTTTCATTTGAAGCTTTTGACAGTTTTTCTTGTAGAAGTACTTTTCTTTCCTCTAATTTCTCTCTCATTCATTTTGTATATCTTGTTTCTGGAAATTCTGGGCTTTTTGCATAACAGTAACAATACATAATTTCTTTCTTATCCTCAAATGTCCACTCTATCGTCTTTATGGCTCTTCTTTGGCCTATCGTTATTTTGTGATTTTTGTGGACTGCTACTTCCTTCTACAACAGGTGGGGGCATCCTCCCCTTGGGCCTGGCCTGACCCCATTGTAGAAATGTTTCTGTATTTTGAAGATTCTACACTGTTATTTTTTCCAGTCCTGGCACCAGTGTGACTACCAGGATTGGGCACTTTTTTATCCTAGGCCTTGTGCACCCAGCTATCTCTTCATTTTTGACCTACTTCTGTCCATGATATATGATATATAAATACAGTCTATATCTGTGTTGCCTTGGTGAGATTTTGTAGAAAACAGGGTCCACCTTGTGAAGGTACTCACCAGGACTTGATGAATTCAATTCAGCACTACTACTCTCCTTTGCTCACTAACTTTACATCTCTCCACATTCAAACCCCACTTAACATAAGTAACATGATAAATAAATAACATAACTTCTGTTTGGGGAGTTTCATTCTGATCAAGATTATAAATATGGTTTTCTCACCATCTGCAACCAATTTCAGGCTGGATCCTGATGCTGAAACACTAGTTACATTTTTCATCTAATCCTGGTTTCCAGAATCTAGTTATTTTTTTCAGACTGTTTGCCTTCTTGATAATTGGGATTTTTCCATCAATATTAAAAGAGGCCTTGACCACTTCCATAGTCAGTAAACTATCAACTGATTCTCCACAGTACTTTAGAATGTCCCTCTCAAACATGCACAATTAGAAATGCATCAAAACACTGACAGATTCTTTGAACATTCTGTGTAAACAGGAAAATTCTCAACATTTTAAAACTTATTTACATTTCACAATTAGATGTGCTGGTATGCAATACAAGTTAATCTGAGAATATGCACAAATGTCCTGCCAGACATGTTAACACAGTTGACATTTTCTTCACAAGTAGATTGGGGAATGCCCATCCACTCATGTAGGCTATGCTTAAAGGAAGATAATGAGTTGCACTGCTTACCAAGCAGGGTGATTTTATTCCAAGATTTGGGAGGCATGAACCTGTCCCTCTCCTTGTTTTATTTGTCTTTAGGTGAAGAATCAAGTCCCTGGTTCAAATATTGGTGGAGCCATTGTACTTGCGGAGATACAGGAGGTCCACTCAAGGACAACTGGTTCTCTAATGGTACGCTAAGTGAGACAGAGATCTTCCATTAAAAGTCTATATTGACACAGAATAAAGGAATAGAGTTTCAAACTTCTCTTAGGATTTCAAGCTTCTAAACACTTTGGGCAGGATCCTTTGAGGTCTTTCTAATTGTTAGATATTCTTTGATGTTTTTAGTAAGATGCATCCCATAGAAAGCATTGTACTTGAAAAATGATCTGACCGATGCTGAATATTAGGAGTAATTACTACTTCTGAACTTGAAGATGTTCCTTTGGCAATTACCTGTGCTAAAGAAAAGGATTTCTTGACAACCATTATCACATAATAGTCAAAAGAAAAAGACTTCTCAAACCAAGCTCTTAGCTTCCTGACTATATTTCTTTTTTTTAAGTGGTGTGCTGTCTATACAGTATGGTAAGATGAAGGACTGCCCATCATAAGTAGTGGTACTACATTTTTAACATTTAAATTTAGCCCAATTTTAGTGCACCAAGAGTGTACTAGAGAGAAAGTTCATTTTGGAGGGTTTGGGCATTAAATGGTGACTTAACAGCACCAGTTTTCATTCATCTGCAAACCTTGTTAGCCAGAGGTCTTACACAGGAATAAAGGATCAATACTAGGTAAGCATGAGGAATATAAGATAACTAGCCATGCATATGTTTAGGTAGATGCACTTAAAAGTTTGTGCCACCCTTTTCAAGCACTTAAATGTTTTCACTCTCCAACTTCCCAAATTAAGCAGAGCTGTGCATGACAATAGTATAAACTTATGTCTACCTTTCCAGTCATCAAGGGTGGTCTTAAAAGTTAAGGTAAAAATTATTATTCACAATGTACAGGGACCTACAGTTGTAGGACTTGCAGTGCATGTAAATATATAGTTCAGGAGAGACTTTTTATTCACCCTACTACCAAGAAACTCTATACTTTTTCTTTTTATGCTGATTGTACGAGTAAGAACCTAGTGTACTTACAAAGTACCAAGCTGCCCGGTCTTTTATGTAGGCAAGACCAACTATTCCCTTCAAGAATGTATAAATGAACATCTTTGTGAAATTCATAAATTAGATAGGAATAATGACTAGCTAAGCATACATCTGGTCATTGTTCTGGTCATACTTTTACCTTTTTAGTGCTGCAGCTGATTTCAGAGAGTATGAGAATGGGAACTCTTACTAATAAAACAGAAGAATGCGAAATTAGATGGATTATTTTGCTTCAAGCAGATAAGGGATATGGTCTGAGTGAGACTGTACCTTTGAAACCACATCTGAAGTCACGTGACTCATTCATATAACTTGGGCAGTCACTTTGCTTCAAATTGTATATTTAAGCAGTGTGTTTCTGCTATATAGTTTATTGTCTTTGAGATGTGAAAGTGCTTACTTACTTGTACAATTAAAGTTTTATTTGGTTTTTAAGCCATGCTTTTGGATTTCTTTGCATGTTTTTTTAACCTTTGATTGTTTTTGCTGCTTTGGAAAAAACTGTATACCTGCACCTGGTGATTCTTTGCTGCTGTTAGCCTTAAACGTAGTCAAACTAATACTTTGCTTCACCTGTAGTGGTAAATTATTCCATAGGCCAGGAATACAGGAACTCTCTCTTTAGTTAATCTTTCTTATATGTTGTTGGAGATTATATCTAGTGTGGTTGATTGCAATGCCACTGGTTTTGTAAAGATAGAGGCTGGATAAGATTGAATCTTTCATGGCTTGAAAAGCAATACACATGTCACCCCAAAGCAGCCTATAGGCTACTGAGTATAAATAGAGTTGTGTTAATCTCTTAGCACAGTTGAAGGATTTAAGGCATTTCATTTTCTTGGTAAGGTAATATGATGTCTTTCTATTTGAGTGATACATTTTTATTTATTCCTAGAACTTGACTCTCTGATTTTTTTTTTGTGTCTTTCGGCTTTTCCCGGTTAGGGGTCGCCACAGCGGAACTCCGGTCCGCTAATGATTGGCAGTAGATTTTCATGTGCTGGCTTGCCGGGCCTAATGCACAACCTTCAATGACGGAATGCCCATTTATGCATGTCGATACACAGAAGACGCTCTAACTGAGAATCAAACGGGCAACGGAGAGGTCCCTGCACCATGCCCTGAGTGACACCACTGGTGACTGTCATATTTTTTAATGAGGTGCCTTCAACCTACACAACATATAATGGATTCTGTCTTCCTGGCAGTTTGTGTTGCTGATGCTCAAGTCTTTGTTTCAGGTTTGAACTTTGGGGACTGATTGGTAGGGTAGTAACCTACTCAGAGGTACACTGTTGTCAAATGTAGAATGACAGATCATTCATAGTCTTACTACTCTGAACTACTGGATTTTCACAGAATTGCCCCCGAGTCCTGGGTGACAAATGGTAAGATCAGTAAAGATATGAAAGAGAAAAGCACAATTAAATGCAAACAGAAACATGCACTTGTTTATGACATTTTGAGAGTGAAAAGTTATTCTACACCTTCACACTGTCTGGTGAATTCATTTCATAATGCTTTCAAGTGGCACCTTAAAAATAATACAGAATGGAAAAACAGTGACATTATTATGGGGAACAATCACATGCTACATTCCTTTGTAGACAAACAACTTTCTCTATGGTAGTCTATGGGACAAGGACTTCTTAATACTACAAAGAATTCATATTTTGATCATTCTGGAAAAAAAAATGAAACTTCCAGAGGCTCAGCATGACTGTCATTAAATGGATCATATAGCTATCTAGAAGTGCTATGACAATCCATATAAAAAGTATGGGGAAATGTGAAACAAAAAGTTATATATGGAAGATTATAGGTAAAAATATGCAAAATTGGACATGCAGAAATAAACTTTTACTGAAGTGGCTATCTGAGACTGTAATAAAAAAATAAGTAACATGAAAGAAAGGAATTACAGTAAGGCATTAGATACTTGTGGTGTAAAGAAAGAATGGATGGAAATTAGAAAACAGCATTTTACAACTTATTTTTATATGAGTAAAATATTTTGAAGTCTATGAAAATGTGGTGATACTCAAAAATATACAGAGAGAAGCGTAAATATCGCAGAAAATTAAACAGAAATGTTTAAGACAGTAATATGCTGAACAGAAGATTTAAGGGAAAGAATGTCTAAAAAATGAAAATAAAATGCATGAGGAAAAGTACTGAGTTTCATACAAAAAGAGTTTTTAGTGTTTATTTATAATGTAGTTGAGAAATGTAATAAAGAGTGCATAGAATATGTTTAAGCTGAACTTAAGCAGTGTGAAACAAAAAAAAAAATTCTTGAACTCCTGTTCTTCATTAAACAAATGTCATGGGTAAACATCAATAAGAACCATAAACAGATAACTAGTTTAGAAAATGGACATATACATTTATGTCTGCATGTATGGCATTGTGTACTAAACCATTACATGGCCTGCAGCTGATGACTGTCAGTCACCAAGAAGTATCTTAAATTTTAACATCTTATCTAGCAGATAGCAAACTAGGAGCACAGCACTCTTCTCAAGTTGCCCAGTGGAGTCAACACTAGAAGATAGACATATGTGTTAGATGTAATAAATAAGTACACAGACCTCTGGATTTCTAAGGGTTTGTGTGTAGCTTCCTTAACTAGAAGAGGACTGGATACTACCTGCATTTTTTCTCCAACATTGTTGCTATATTTTCCATAATATATGTTCTTCTTTGTTTTCTTTTGTGTTAGTATGAGTTTGTGATTTGGTCTCTGTATTTTCAATGAATTGTTGCAAAATGTTTTGAGACGGTCTCAAGAAGCCTTTTTTTCTGAAATGGAACTAAAATCTACAAGGTATTATTTGTTGCAATGACCGAAGTTGCGAGATGATGATCTGTCCCTATTGTGTGAAGGATGGTAAGGCAGATGAGAAAGGAAAACAATCTACCATTCCCATCATTAGGCTTTACTAGTGATAGTAGCTGGCTCAACTGTACTAATACAGACTTGGACTTTAAAAAGTATTTGTCAAAAATTAACGGAAATAATTGAAAATCACCTCAGCAGTTTGCACTCCACATAAACCTTGGAAAAATTCTAATCATTTTTCTGCCACATGGGTTTAGTGTATGGAGGAAAGAAGGATGTAGTTATGTCACTGGACAGCATGAGGGCCTAGCAGAAATATCTTTGCCTCACAGTTGCTGGGCCAGGGAATCCATGCTGATTTCCACTTACATCATTTAACCAGTTTTCTATCAATCCATACACATTGCATTTATTTTTGTTCTTGTGGCCCAGATCATGGCTGGAAAGAACCTGTTCACTTTGTTATCAACAGCCCCTATTTTTCCCATTTTCTACATAGGGTTGAGGTGTCTTGTCAGCTGTTGCCATCTGTCTTAATTCAATGCTACTCTTCTACCTCAACAGTTATGCCTGATTGTTCCAGGTCTTCACCTCACATAAATCCATCCACCTATTTGCTGAATGCCCTAGTTTCCACTTTTCTTCCTGTCAGCCCTAAATCTTCTTCACCCGATTGCCTTCTGTTTTTTGCACATGCGCCTGAACCACCATGATCTGCTCTCTTTGGCCCTCTCCGC
Source organism: Protopterus annectens (assembly GCF_019279795.1). NCBI lineage: Eukaryota > Metazoa > Chordata > Ceratodontiformes > Protopteridae > Protopterus > Protopterus annectens. The sequence continues at coordinate 313,228,167 of NC_056749.1, read as the reverse complement.
AATTGGAGCTACTTTGGCTGCTGCTCTGATGTCCTCATTTATTCATCTGTCACACTGTGTGCATCCTACCACCCATTACAGGCACATCATCTCAATCACCTCTAGCTTCCACATCTGCTCTGCTGCCTTTGCTGCCCAGGTTTCTGTACCACATAGTAGTACTGGTTGCATCACTGTTTTGTATACCTTACTTTTCAACTTCTTTAGCATTCTTCTGTTATATACGTCACTTGGCACTCTGTGCTAGTTAGCTGCAGCCCTTCTCATTCTAACTGACTTCCTCATTCAGGCTTCCCTTTTCCTCAACCACCCTTCCTTTATATTTGAAGCTGTTAACTTGTTCCACTATTTTCCCCTCTATCTCACCTTCTTTTGATTTCCTCATTTCTGTGACTACAACAGTCTAATCTGAACTCCACATCATTCCATGTGCTTTCAGTTTTAAATTCCATTCCCCTGTTCTTGAATGAAGTTCTTGTTCTGTCCCATCCAACTGTTTGCTAGGGTAATCCATCACCAGTATGAACAGCAGTGGGCTCAGAGCTGAACCCTGGTGCAGACAAACTCTCATTGGGAATTCATCTGTGAAACTGAACACTGTTCATACTTGAGTCATTAGGTCTTTGTGCGTAGCCTGCATTCATTCTACAAATTTTTCTGGGACTTTGAACCACAGCAGGACAGCTCAAATCAGCTTTCTTGGGAACTTGTCATATGCTTTCTCCAAATCTAAGAATGCCCACTTGGACTCTTTCCTCATCCTTTGCTTCTTCTCAACTGTCTGTCTCACTGCAAAAAATCTGGTCAGTTGTGGTGCATCCTACTCTGAATTTGAACTGCTCATCTTCCATCTTACTTTCTACTACTCTGCATATTTGTTCCTCCTTCTCCCTCTCCAGAACTTTCATGTAGTGTAACAGGAGTTTGATACCCACAGTTGTGGATATACCTTTTGTTCTGGTACACTGGCACTAGAATGCTTATTCTCCTGTCATCTGGAATATGCCTTTCTCTCCTTTTTTTCTTGGCCACAATTTATGTTGTCCTGCTTTATCTAGTAGGTCCTGCAGCTGCTATCTGACTGTACTCTTTTCCTCACTATCACTGCTATGATTAACAATTAGGAGCCATTTCTACCTTGGCTCATCCAACATCTTAATTATATCTGCTGTGACCTCATCTCAACCTGCTGATTTCCCTGACTTCATTTCCCTTAGTCCTCTTCTTATCTCTTCTACTAGGCTCTTCCTCTTCATTCTTTATTCAGTGTAGGCTGTGTCTGGGGAAGTACTATTTCTGCGAGTTTTTTTTTTTCATTCAGAAGTTGCTGGAAGAACTCCTTCCATCTGCCTTTGATGGTCTGTGGACTGGTAAGCAGGTTGTTGATGGAAACCCTTATGAAGGGTGCCTGATGATCAACTTCTTTATCTTTCTGTTTTTGCCTTTGCAACCTGATAGAGGTTTTTTGTGTCATCTACTGTGTTACCTTCCAGAAGCTGGAAGATAGCCTCTGATGCCTTGTTCTTTGCAATGCATTCCTTATTAGCCTGGTCCATCTTTTCTATGTATTCCTTCTTAGCCTGGTCCATCTTTTTTATCTCCCTCTGCATTCATCCTTTCTTTTGATGACTTCCTGGACTTCTGAAATTCAGCACTAACATTCCTTATATACCCAATTTCCACATCTGGCTTGGCTAGTCCTCACACATGCAGTTTTAAGTTGCTGCCATTCTTCTTCAACTCCACCTATGCTTTCTCACTTGTCAACTTCCAGGTCTTCAGCCAAGTCTCTGTTGACCTTATAGCCTTCTCTGACCACTGTATGCAGATGATTGTTGCAACCAGTGGTTTATGCTGTGGGCCAACTGCTTCATTATGGATTATTTGGAAATCAGATTCTACCCACTGCCTTATCCTTACTAGTAGGATGTCTACCTGAGTTGCATGTTGGTCACTCTTTTAAGTAAACTTGTGACTGTTTCTCTTGCAGAACCATGTGTTGGCCACCATCAAACCAGTTGGCATACAGAAGTTTAGAACAACTTCTCATTCTTTATTCCTGTTGCACCATCCATGTGTCCCTGGGCAGTCTTTATATCCTGTTCTGTCTGTCCCGATATGTGTATTCAGGTCACCCATTTGCAAAACCAATGGCTGTCGTCCTGCTTTATCTAGTAGGTTCGGTAACTGCTGTCTAAAGGTACACTTTTCCTTACTATCACAATCCTGGTGTAGCACATAGACAAAGTATGTGACTAGTACCCTAGCCTTACATCGGAGTCTTTTTACTATGAACCTATCACTATTTCTGATGGCATCTCTCACTGTCTTTTGAAGTCTCTCCCTCATCATAAATGCCACACTATGCTAGTCTGTCCTTCTCTTGAGTAGTAGACTCTGGATCCCAAGCTATGTGGCTTTGGAGCACTGCCCTTCCATCTTGTCTCATGGATACATAGGATGTCCTGCCTCCTCCTTACGGTCATGTCATCTACTTCCAAGCTGCATCTTGTCAGTGAACCTACACTAAATGTAGCAATTCTTAGTTCATGTTTAGCAGGTTGATTGTTTTTTATGACCAACTTTCTCTCAGAGCTCTCCCAGATAACCCATGCTGGGCAACTGGACACCACTTGGCCAGTAGCATCCTGACTTAGGGTTGCTGAGATTTATGGCAGGTACACACTGTTCATTAGGGGAATATACACCCCACTAATGATCATTGCTGTAGGTTGGAATAGGCAGGGTCCTCAACCCACTTACCACTGGCAAATATTCATGCCCATTTTTGTCAACAATATTTAATGCGATTAAATCTCCTAGAGCCACCTTTACAGCATCAGGTAGCTAGCCCTAATGTGGCACTATGTCTGTCATCCATGTTTTTCTATCTTGAGGAAACTGTGCATCTCAGTTGATGCTTAAAGTGGTTAATCGCTACAACTCTTCCCCCTAATGGCACCATCAAGACTATGTGCTGCTGCCCACAACTCCATTCATGACCGAGTTTGAAGTTGAAATGCTCAGCATATTTTTGGGAGATGGTAGGAACTCCACAAAGACACAGGAAGAACACACAAACTCCATACAGATGTTGGAGGAGGTCAAGATCAAACCTTGTGCATGGACAGTGAAGACCTTTACCATTATGCCAAGTGGTGTCCAGCTCACTTAACCAGTTGAAATATAAATGAAAGAAAATACAAAATTTGGTGTGAAAACTTCAATGTCTTGATGACCATGCAGGGCACCATCCTTAGGACCCAACACTAATATGAAGACTACTTATCAGAAGTCTGGTGAAAAAATTTTCATGTTTGGTATCCTTGAGATCTAGGTATACTAGTTATGTTGAGACTATTTGTTTTTAAGAGTAAAGACCACCTTTATTTACCCATCTAGTATTATGGCAACTATACAGTATAAGAAGCAGATTCTCATCTTGGGAATAACCTGGCCTACATATTCCGAGGGTAGTGTTGGTTATTAATAAGTAAGACTGATCACTCAGCATTCACAACAAAATACTATGACAAATGAGATGCTATTAGTATCATTACTAAGACACCTGCAGAATGTTCTCTTCCTGCATGTTACTACAGTAACCTTGTATAAGCAATCAGTTTTCAATGGAAAAATCATTAAGTCCAACACTAAACAGCATTAATAGAAATGTTTTTATTCAGACAAAGATCTAGACCAAGTGCCTCTATCCCAAAAACTGTTCCAGGAGTAAACATCAGAATATTTTGCACACCTTAAGCATAAAAGTCAATAAATTCATTTAAAGATGCACCAATCAGTTAACAGATTAAAGCCTGCCAGCATAATTCATTGTTCATTTTGAAATTTGATATACTGGCCTTTTTATGACTGAACATTTTTTAATTTTTTGTCAACATATCTCTGTACTCTTGTGTAAGTTTATTGTCAGCAGTATGCTTCTTGACAGATAGTTTTAGCAAGGAGAAATCCACTTGATTAACTGAAAATTTCCACCTGTGTTTTTGTTTGCATCCAGCATATTTACCATTCCAAAAGGAAACATAGCAATAAGCCAGTCAAATGATTTATGACAATTAAATTTGTATATATTTAAAACTAGATAACTTCTATGTGCAGTTGTGTAAGTGAATAATAATAAAGCCATATTGGCAAGTGGACTGGTAATTATAAGCAGTCATATTCCAGACATCTTCTTGTTGATTAAACAGAAATAATCCTATGGTGTCAAGGAAACCACAGGAATAAACTGTTTACCGAATCTTAAGACTGGCAATGTATTTTTTATTAAATGAGCACATGTGTAGTTACCACTGTATTCTGGGTTGCAAATCTGCATACAGTTATGATATTGTGGTGGTCCTGTATTAGGAATTAGTTATAAAAGAACACTGCTTTGTTCTTCTGGTTGCCAGTAGGCTTTAGTGCCATTCTAATACTGATGTAACCTTAATTTTATAACTATTTTAACTTGGTTGCAGATGCTGCTGGACAATCAACTGAGTTCAACAGTTTCAAGCCCATTATCATGGGGAATATTCTAGAAAAAGCTGTATGCCCATGTTTTGAAAGTTATACATCTCTTTGAGTATTAAATGCTGCAGCCTTTAAAGGCTTGGGATGTACACTGGATGAGACCAGTAAATGACCATGCTCAATCAATTTGCCTGTTTCTCTTTGCAGAAGAAAAGAAAGTATTTTGCCATACTAATTACCTCACCCTCAAGCTAGACATATTTCTGATGTGTGCAGCATCATTTCCATCTCTGATGTGCCCCGAATCCATGTCTATACCCCCTTTGGGGAAAACAGTCAGAACGTTTCCGGACTCTAGCAGCTGTCAAAATTAGTCTTCAGAGCTGAAAAACAGAAAAAAGGTGCAACTGTAATTTATCTTTTATGCTGCCCTAGTAACTACCACTGATGTCAAAGAATGTGGTTACATACCACTGAATTCTGTAAAAATATCCCATCAATGCCTGAAAGACACTGATAATTTTGTACATTTAAGACCATAATCAATAATGAGTATATTAGAAAACGAATGAAAAAAACCACAAGAGCCTAAGATTTGTATAAAGTGAGCCTTAAAAAAAAGAGACTGACTTGAGAATGACAGACTTCTTATAAAAAGATGCGACTATCATTTGAAACAGTGCAGCATAAACATGAAAGTTTTATTATATTAGCACAGTCTGTTATCCTTTCAACTGAGTAATTCAAGGCCATAAAGCCGTGATTGTACCTGACACTGGTGATTCTCATTAAAATGGCTTATTACATTGGTAGCTGAAACTTCAAAGCCTTTACTGGTACCATTATCTCAAAACAATTTTCTACCTATGTTTTTTTCCAATTTACATTGGATAAATTCTGCTAAACTAATTTGTTTTTAATATACCAACTCAAATATGAGGCGGTAGGAGAATGCATTCTTACTGGATGAAGTATGTAATTTTACACTCTGTGACATTAAAATAAAAACAAAAGAAAAAACAGCAACAAGGAGCAGTGACTTATTTTATTTCTGAGTGCATTTAGAAGCGTGGGTATTACTCTCATTCATAGAAATGTGCTGTTAGTACAGTTCTCTTGACAGGGGCATTCCGTGAAGCTGGTAATGGGCTAAAGTGTTGCAGTAAGTGTGGGAGAGACAGCCTTTGAATTATTTAGTGTTACTACCACTACATCTGACGCACAAAATAGAAAAATAACAGAATAATGCAGTATGTAAAAATGGACTATATTTTATTGGAAATGTAGTATCTCTAGCAGGGTGACTTTTCAATGGTTTAATCCTGCAGACTGAACTTAATTTTTCACCTCTGTCAATGCTGGCAATTAGAGAGGTCAACAGCAAACAACATTTCCAGTGCCACAAAGGTAGCATGATTTAGATGATGCTTTTATAGAAACTGCTTTTGTGCATTGGTTCAAGCAAGATGGCAATGCTGTAGCAGTCTAATGCATAAGTGGAGTAGTAAAGCTACATGATAGCCCATCTTTACTTTCCTTAAAAATCCAGCACAAGAACACATCAAGCCAAACAGAAAGTTCTCATTGTCTAAGGCTCGTAGCCAAATGAGATGGTGTTTAGTATTCACTTCTGTAGTCTGACCATCAGAAGATAAATGGAGTTCACATAACACCAAAATGCATCTAAACGAGACATCTTCCAAGTTACATATGAAATGAGTTAAAGGCCACTGATAAAAGCGGAGAAGGACGACAATGAACTTTTGGACTGATTGCTTTCGGAGTACTGAAAATGAAGTGTGCAGTGTCTTTTTTATTTTCAGTAACCTACACACATGCCTAATGCTTCATCTGTTGAACATTTGTTCAGGCATCACTCAGAGTATACACGCCAGACAAAAATGGACTTCATTTCACAAAGGCAGAAGCATACTAGATGACACAGTAGGTTAATACTATACAAACTGTAAAACACTACACCACTGATGTCTTTGGAAGATAGCAGATTATACTACTTGTCACATGCAGTTACCAGAAATGCACAGCACAACAGCTATAGGTATCAATCATATTGGCATGTCCATGTGCATATCTACAAGAATGCATACTATGGCAAAATAAAATTTACAGTATGGTATGGTGTGAATGCTCATCATCATCTTCCCTGTCAGATGAGTGTTGCCATAATCACTACTGCAGCCATTGCTGACAACCCAGTGTGATATGGCTTCCTTGGCTATTTGCTTTATAGAAGTAGTTTGATGCTATTGAATATGTATGTATAATGATGAGCACAACATATTGCTGGGAGATGTTGAATAAAGTACCATAGAACTAAGTTCTCCAGCCCATATAAAATGCAGTCACATATATGGCACTGCAAGCACAGATTTATATCATACCAGTTAAGAGAAAGAGGCTCATTTACATGAGACTGTCCAAATACACATGTATAATACAAATAAACGTCTTCCTGATAGAACTGAAGGAAGAAGTAAACACAGCCATTTCTTGAGAAGACTGATAGTAAATCATATTTTTTTCAGTAACCTCGAAAACCTACTTGCTTTGGTCAAGGAAGGATAAATGCCTTTGTTTACATCAGGATATGATTCAGTTCAGGGGACAATGCATATGCAAGCAGCCTGTTTAATGTTTAGTTTGTTCTTTTATAAATCAGTAGTAGTATATTGCAACCTTATCACACCGGTATCAAACATTATCTTATGTCTTGTCTCTATAGCAAATTTCAAGAAATGCGTGTATTTGAAATGACAGAATTATAGATGAAGTAATATACTAGAACTTTCAGTATGCATATTTCTACAGAAAATTAATGTAACTGTCACAGCTGAAGTGTAGCTAAATCATGTTACAGAGTCTGTGTTCTGAACAAATGATTACTTTAAAAATGGGCAAAATCAAAAAAGCTGGATATTCCCTTTCCTTTTCATTTCTCCCTGCTGTTGAATATGTGTGTATCATGATTATGGGATATCAGTCGTGCTGATGACCCTTTTAAATATGCAGATGATTCTGTACAGCTGCACTTTTTAAACACAGACCATACTCGATATGAAATCACAAATCAAGGCAAACGTCTGTGAGTTCAATCAGTGTATGTTTAATTGGATCATATTCATGCTTCGCAAAGCAATGCAGCTGTGTCAGGAGACAAACAGGGACAGCATCATTCCCTTTCTTATAGTCAGACAGGTGTTTTGATACCAAATTTGAATTCCTGCCATAATTTAAATGCAGATTTTCAATTCTGACTAGCCAATGACCACTGTTTAGCAAGTAAAAATAAGGTATACAGAAAACTGGGTTTTGTCAAATGTAAAACCTTATTTAACTGTAAGTGATTAGGACAACCCACCTTATTTAACTGTATGTAGTTAGGACAACCTTTCTTTCTGTACCCTAAGGATGACTGAAATTAGTTCTACTGAAGTTTTTTTTTTTTTTTTTTAAATAATGAGTATGACAACAATCATGAACAAAATTGTAACAGTCTGCAAAGGCACAGACATCACTTTTCAGTATCTTCTAGCTTTCTATTCCTCATGCAACCATACAATCTCAGTTAACTATTAATGTTTGACAAACAGAAACTGCAACATGAAAAGCCTAGGAAGTAACTTTCAAAGAATCTCACAGTATGCCCTGAACAATGACTATAGCTTGTGTGAAGGCCTATACTTAGAAAACACAGTTAGGGTTGCAAAATGGTCATTTCTATCCTATGGGATGCCTTAAGAACAGATAGCTAAAACTGCATCTTCCATTAATTCTTTGAAAGCAAGTTGAAAAACTATAGGAAACTATATATGTGACAGGTCATCCAATCAAATTAACTACCAACTTTCAGCTTAAGCACTAGCGCCATCTCTAAAGAATCTGCACTATTAGTCTGTCACATGCACTATACCTTAGACTGGACCTCAGCTGTTCAGAGTGGGGAATCATCATGACACCACACTGCTCTACGTCTGTTTAAATACATCAAATGGATGGCTAGGCAGGAGGGACTAGATTGTTTCAGCATCTAATGCAGAATATTATTGTTTCAGGTGAGAGTGGGTGGGTTTGATTTATTGCATTACAACCACCTTCCTAAAGTGAAGATCTGGAGAGAGGGTACAGCAAGAGAAAGTAAAGTGGGTGCTGTTTACAAACATCTGTAGTATGACACACAGATTGGCAATGTTACATTGTGGAGAGGCAGCTGCTATAGCAGTAGTCAACCCCTGGATTTTATAGTGTAGTTTTCTCTACTAGATGAACAAACAAGACAGTGGATAGCAAATGGACTCATGAATCCAGAGTCTTGAAATTTCAAGTTATAATTTACTGCTGCTGGCATTTCTCTTATGGTAATACTGAGCTTATTAAATTATACTAATTAATTTATTTCCTTCAGTATTGCACTGATGGTGGTGGTAACTGTATTAAGAGAATTGTATATGATTTAGAAAATTACATTTCCCATTGTCACCCTTTCATAACTATATCCAAATAAGGAGGTGCAGAGATTATTTCTTATTTTATTATATACTGGCGATTCAGCAAACATGTCTTCCTCTTTTCTCAAACACATTTATTACTCATTTTATTTCTCCCAATCTTGTTCATTCATTGATATCCTTACGGTCTCATTATGTAATTCAAATAATGTGCCAAAGGATTTGTTTCACTTTTTCACTCTGTGTGTGTGTGTGTGTGTGTGTGTGTGTGTGTGTGTGTGTGTGTGAGAAATTTTGTCTAAGACTCGTTAGCCTAGATTGAAAATACATAAAAAGTTGATCCAAGTCTCATGTATCCCAAAACACATCAAGTCTAATCACATTCGAAAGGAAAGTGTAATATGCTGTTGTGCATCTGAGTGATACTGTAGTAGAACTTAAAAGGCAAAATAATTTAGTGCACCATTTGTACCATGCTTCTGCGCACACACTAGTTTGCATTTTAGTAGTGATTCACTGTGTGTGGTGTGTCTCGTTCCTCTGTATCTCTACAACTGTGGAATTAAGGGGCTGTGGGATGCAGGGAGTTTGTCCCCATGAATAAAAAGTTTTGGAGGAGTATTTCATTTATATAAAGTTTTTGATGTAATGTGATTCAACTAAATGTGTTTTACATTAAATATATAAATGTGCTCTGATCATATAAATAGTTGTTTAGATGTAACGTGAAATTATATCTAATGTGTTTTGTGCATATTTAAAATGTCAAACATGCATTTGGTCAGATGAAAGCTATTACGGAAATAGTTCTGGGATTTTACATTTTTGAGGTAGCAGTGTGTGAGTGTGTGTGTTACGTAAGGGTAGAGTTTGCAGGCATGTCTATGTGAGTGTTCGAATATTAGAGCTAGAGTATGTGTAAAGTTAGTTGATAGATATGTGTGTGTGTGTGTGTGTGTGTGTGTGTGTGTGTGTGTGTGTGTGTGAGAAAGAGCATGCGACTGTGTTAGGTAAGGGTATAGTTTACAAGCATGCTTGTGTAAGTGTTTGAATTTTAGAGCTAGAGTAGGGGTAAAGTTAGGTGATAGATGTGTGTGTGTGTGTGTGTGTGTGTGTGTGTGTGTGTGTGTGTGTGTGTGTGTGTGTGTGTGTGTGTGTGTGTGCGGGGGGGGTAGATCTGCATCTGTTTATGTTTGTATGTATCCCTATCTGAGTTGTCATGTGTAATGTTTGTGTTAGAGGAAAAGATTTTCTAAAGTAAGGTGTAGAGTTGGATTTAGAGGCTGTGGCAGGGTTGTGGTTAGCATATATTAGTAAGGTAGAGATGAGAAGTCAAACTCCTCCTAGCCTACCTTACTAATCCATGCTAACCCTTACCCTGACCTTAACTCCAGCCTTACATCTTACCTTAGAAAAACCCTTCATGAAACATTGCCATTTTCCTGTCAGACTATGTCTGGAGTTAGTAGTAGGGTTAACAGATCTCAGTAGAAAAGTTTGTTCATTTTGTAATGATAAAAATGGTAAGCCACAAACAACCATTAATCCAAAATCCAAAATGTGTGTGCACAAAGCCAGTAGTGTAATGAGTTATTTTTCAAGACTGTAAAAGTTTGATGTACTCAGTTCAAACATTTAGCATTATATTTTTCAAAGATCTGTATAAATATATATATATATATATATATATATATATATATATATATATATTTATTGATTTTAATACCCATATCAAAAATAACTGAAAAGAAGACTAAAAAAATTATTTTTTGCAGGAAGCGAGCCACCTGCAGTCCACATACAAGTCCAAGCTCTCTAAACCATCCAAACACAACAATGGTAGAAAGTCAGAATCCTAAACCGGATTGTACTGCACTGTTGGATAAACAGCTACTGTAATAAAGTAAGTCTGTGAGTTTTCAACTGATTTGTGCAAAAAGCAAATCTCTAAAAGACACCCAATCGCAGTGTAAGACAGTCTTTTCAATGATTATTTCCACTGTTTTTCTTAAGTCTAAAGCTCATTGCATATTCTCAGGCACAGCAGAATCATTATTTGAATAAGAGCACTGTCCCTTTATGTTGACTGTTATGCAAACCTGGAATTGGCTTATTTAATTAAGCGGGGGGGAGAAAGGAACCATAATATAGGGATGCATTGTTTTCTATCACTGCTTGGACACTTATTTAGCTGTTCTTTTTTTCTTTTTATGAGTAATAATTTGTTCTATGTATAACAATTTGATGGAGTAGAACGTGTAGAAATGTTTTTTTAATTAATCATAGGTGATGATATTTATATGTAATTTGGAGAATGACAGATCTTGGTTGTTAAACTTGGTACTCTGCTGTAATGCCTTCTGTGTTGATTGCGATTAAGAATACACAAACAATTCACACCCACACAATGTAGTTATTTGTTTATTTATTTATTACTTAATTTTGTTTACTGGGGTAGAGCACTGATCAAATGTGACCATTTGCAGGCTCATTCCTGGTTACATGCAAAGTTGTTGTGTCTTTCGGCTTTTCCCGGTTAGGGGTCGCCACACCGGAACTCCGGTCCGCTAATGATTGGCAGTAGATTTTTACGTGCCGAGTTGCTAGCCCTGACGCACAACATTCAATAAAGGTACACCCATTCACGCATGTCTCCACACAGAAGACGCTCTAGCTGAGAATCGAACAGGACAATGTCTTACTGTGAGGCGACAACACTAGCGCAGCACCACCACCGCAGTAACAGTAAAGTAAGATTAAAAGTATAACTAAATTATAAAGCATAATAACATAGCATAAAATATATATGAAACATATATACATATTAATAATAAAGTTTAAAAAGAAATGGGATCAGAAGTGTACAATACATATAAAATCAGACCTGGGATTCAATAATGCCTACACTAAGTGTGCACTAACTGTACACTATTCTGAGTGAACAGACAACACAGGCATAACTCACATCTTCTTCTTCTTAATTTTAGTTTTCCTGCTGATTTTCTTGCAGCTTTAAACATTGACAGGGATTCATAAAGATTACCACAAAGTGTAGTACACTTAGTGTAATCTTTTGTAGTGACTACAAAGCACAAAAAAATGTGGTAGGGATGTTCTCTAATACATATCATGCACACTTAGCGTAGGCTTTATTGAATCGGGCCCCAGATGTTACTGGTAAGATAAATGTAGCCCAGCCAAAAGAACAGACATAATATGCAAAGGTATGGATGGAAATTATAGTAGTAAAGAGAGTCAGAACTGTGGAATACTAAGGGCTGTTACAGAAGAGATAATAACAGGAGAATTGCATATTAGACATATAACAGAGAATGAATAGGGCAGGTGGGGAAGCAAAGAGTATGATTTTATGTGTGAAAGAGGTTAGGAAATTAAGTACACAAGGTTTTCTGGGATGAATGTAATAGTGTAACCATGAAACCTAGATGACATGGCCTATATTCTGACATGTGCACAGATATTCTTAATTTAGGTGTAGTTTGAAATGAGGTGTGAACTGTCTGTAGTTTTTATTTTAGGAAGATCAGGAGGTAATAACTGCCACAGATTAGGGGCAAGCACAGAGAAGCTGTGGTCTAAAGAATGTAATGGTTAATGCTAAACATTACAGCAGTAATACATGTGCTGCAAATAACATGAACCCCAGCAGTATAATAGCTATTACAAATATCTATTCTCCGTACCTGCAAGGGAAACTATTGATACTCTAACTTGCTGCTAAAACCCCCAGAAGGGCCCATACCAGAAGAATGTAGAGCCCCTGAAATCACAGACACTCAGGTTAAAACAGTCCTCTACAAAGCCAAAAACACAGCATCAGTGGAACCAGACAGTGTCCCAGGCTGCATCCTACACAGCTCAAAGACGAACTAACCCTTCATCTAAACACATTGTTCAATCTCAGCATCTAAACAGGCTACGTACCCATAGAGTGGTACACAGCAATGGTTCTTCTGCTCCACAAAGGTGGAGACACAATAGACCCCGGGAACTATTGCCCTATAAGCCTGACTAGCTTGGTCTGCAAGGCTATGGAGTGCATCATCATGGAACTCATTAACAGAGACAATAGGATCCTCCAAGCACTAGACCCTACCCACTTCGGCTTTGTTAAGGGCAGATCATGTCTCCTAAACCTGGTGGACCTCTTTGAGACAGTTACCAAGGCTATAGACGAGGGAAAGGTGTTACACACAGCCTACCTAGACCTCGCAAAGGCCTTCAACACCATTCCCCATTCTGGTATTATAGACAAACTCACCAGCCTGAACATAAATCCCTATGTCACAAGATGGGTTGCCAACTGGCTCATGGACAGAACCCACATGGTGAGAGTAGCGGGATCTACGTCCGGCTCTAAACCGGTTACAAGTGGCATTCCCCAGGGCTCAGTCCTAGGACCCCTCCTGTTTAGCATATACTTCTCAAGAGGTACAGGCAAGCACAGGAGGACTGTGGCTGACCAAGTTCGCAGACGACTGCAAACTAGGGGCTATAATTGACTCTCCGGCTGACAGACATCCTCCAAAAGGGTCTCACTGAGATGGATACCTGGTGTCAAAATCATGGCATGAAGCTAAATGCCAAAAAGTGCATAGTCATCCCCTTTGGTAAAAACAAAGTACCCACAAACTACCATATAGGTAGTAGTTCCCTAAATACGGAAAAAATAATAAGGGATCTGGGGATCCAAGTAGATAGTAATCTCTCCTTTGATAATCACATTGCCAACAAGGTTAGTAAATCCTTCTGTGGCCCACCTAATCATAAAAGGGTTCGCATCCAGATCAAAAGAGGTCATTGTGCCACTCTACCCATCACTCATCAGACCCATCATAGAGTACAGTGCCCCATTTGGGATGCATCTTGCAAGACACCTGCAACAGTTGGAAAGACCACAGAAGTACTTCACCAAGAGGATCACAGGCCTCAAACAGATGCCCTATGCAGCTCGACTGAAGAAACTCCAGCTTTACTCAGTTGCATACCTCCTACTCAGAGGTGATCTCTGCCTGACATACAAGGCCATGTCCAACCCAGAATTGGACATGCTCCACCTAAAGAAAACCTTATCCTCTCTAGCCATATGCTCTATGGATCTAAACCTAACCACAACAATAAATAGGACGTGCTGGAGGGATAGATTCCTGTCTCAGAGACTTCCCGTGCTTTGGAACAAGATTCCAATCTACATTAGGCAGGGCTCCTCACTAACACTCTTCAAGAGAAACGTTGATGAGTGGATGGGAAGCAGAAAATTTACCCCGGGGATCACTTCAGTGGCTCTGCTGGACAGAGGCACAGGCAACTAATCTAAGGGGGCAGCAAAAGCCAACACATTCTGGCTAGGCTTATAAATGCCTTTGGCCAGATAGCCTAGTATGCACCTATGAACCTATAAAATGTATAAAAAAAAATCATTTTTAAAGCAATTATAGGTACAAAGGTTTTAAATAGAGTGACACTTGAAGAATACAGAAGTGAGAAGTGACAGACAAAGAGCAAACATTAAATTGATATGTTACAGTGTTGGCATATCGACATATGAATTTGAAATGAAATTCGGTCAATATAGTATTTTATGTGATGCCTGTAAGGAAGGCAAGAGCATAGTGGTGTAACAAAACATTTTGCAAAGTTATATTACAACAAAAACTTTCATTTTTGCATGCAGTTTCCCAGACATTGATAAAACAAAACTATTTTCAGGATTTATGTACAGTTCAGAAATGTTGGAACAATAATGATGCTGATATTTACACAACAGGAGAAACACTAGCCTTGCATCACCACTGAAACACTGCAAAATGTCTGAGTTAAATAGCTTCTGAGAACTAGCTAAACTCACCTCAGCTAATATTTTTATAGTGCTTTATTTCAAATTAATACAAATGCAGACATAATATTTTTGTCTGATATGGAACATTTGGAAAATATATTCTGCAAAAACCACAATGTAGCTGTGATAAAACTACTGTCAGCAGCCCACATGTGGGTTACTGTCTAAGAAAATTGCAAATATACTGTCATAAATATCTAGCCAAGCTAGCAGGCCTGCTCAAAAATTACACTATTATAAATTTCATGAGGATTCGGTATCCCTAAATAGCCATCGCTTTCTCTCTTTCAGAAGGTAGGCACAATAATCAGAGAAAGATCAAATTTTGCATTGCTAGGATCAATTTTCTCATTGCTGGGTTGTGAATCATCTAAATTCTTTATGGTGACAGATTAGATTAAAGAAATAAAAACCTCCCTAAAAAAAATGGGAAAAGACCATGTAGTATGACTATTCAAAGAGCTAAACAAAGGCCTTGTGAAAAATAATTTAAAGTTGCAAATCATTAATGAAGCCAGACAATGAATCTGACAGTTAAACTGATTCAGCTAGTGGGAGTTTCTGCCTCCATGGAATGTGTATATTGTGTTAAATATTTACAGTCAGTGAGGTCAGTATGACACCCTAATAGAACTGAGTACTTCCTTGAAGTTTTCTTCCCAAACTCGGGAGGTAGACATTCCATTTCAGCATGAATCTTTACTATCTCAGTTTCATGGTGGCTTTGTGATGAGAAAGCAGTATTTCTTTAACCAGATCTGTTAATTAGTTTATCTGCTGGGGACGTTGGCAATGTCAATTTTATTACTAGACTTAAATCATTAGAGAGGTCTTTGTGAAAAGACCATCTTGGAAACCTGAGCCTTGTAGCATTATGCACCACTAGAATCAAATATTTACTCTCTAAAACTGACAAACCACCTAAAAAAACAAGCTTTGACTAACTTTAACTCATTATGTTCACATATTTGCCAAACACAAGCTGAATTATTCTTTTATTTATAAACTGATTTCTGATTTCTGGTCCTCCTAAGCAATTTGCATTTTTACAGGTAATTATGGCATTGAACCTACTTTTACAATAATAGAAAATAGTGCCTCACTCAGAAACACATACAGGGTATGTGCTTATGCATGTATTTATGTATGTGTGTGTATATATTATATATACATACATATATAATATGTGTGTGTGTGTGTGTGTGTGTGTGTGTGTATATATATATATATATATATATATGGGTCTACTTCTTCTGACTGAAAACTCACTTTTTCGAAAAGGAGATGTAGACCCTCATTTGCGCGAAAGTGCACTTCAGCGAAACTGCACTTTCGCGAAGAACGGTTCAACGAACCGCTAATTAACACAGGTGCTGAAGCACACTACAGTGGAGAAAGGGAGTTTACGTGTTTTCCCACTGTAGTGTGATCTCAGAGTTGGTATATTTAAGTATGGAGCATAGCCCCCCACATGTAGGGTGCAGGGGGGCTTGTCCCCCTACAAAAACAATGTTTTTGGGTTGTTTATCGGTTCGTTGAACCGATGTTCACGAAAGTGCACTTTTGATGAAGTGCACTTTCGCGCAACTGAGGTTTCCAATGTCTCTGTTAATGAGATCCATGATGATGCTCCATAGCTTTGCAGACCAAGCTAGTCAGGCTTATAGGGCAATAGTTCCCGGGGTCTATTGTGGCTCCACCTTTGTGGAGCAGAAGAACGATTGCTGTGTGCCACTCTATGGGTATGTAGCCTGTTTAGAGGCAGAGTTTGAACAGTGTGTTTAGGTGAGGGGTTAGTTCGTCTTTGAGCTCATGTAGGATGCAGCCTGGGACACTGTCTGGTTCCATTGATGCTGTGTTTTTGGCTTTGGAGAAGACTGTTTTAACCTGAGTGTCTGTGATTTCAGGGGCTCTACATTCTTCTGGTATGGGCCCTTTTGGGGGGTTTAGCAGCAAGTTGGGGTATCAATAGTTTCCCTTGCAGGTATGGAGAATAGACATTTGTAATAGCTATTATACTGTTGGGGTTCATGTTATTTGCAGCACATGTATTACTGCTGTAATGTTTAGCATTATCCAATACATTCTTTAGACCACAGCTTCTCTGTGCTTGCCCTTAAACTGTGGCAGTTATTACCTCCTGATCTTCCTAAAATAAAAACTATAGACAGTTCACACCTCATTTCCCACTACACCTAAATTAAGAATATCTGTGCACACGTCAGAATACAGGCCATGTCACCTAAGTTTCATGGTTACACTATTACATTCAACACAGAAAACTTTGGGTACTTAATTTCCTAACCTCTTTCGCACATAAAATCTTACTCTTTGCTTCCCCATCTGCCCTATTCATTCTCTGTTATATGTCTAATATGCAATTTTCCTGTTATCTCTTCTGTAACAGCCCTTAGTATTCTACAGTTTTGACTCTCTTTACTACTATAATTTCTATCCATACCTTTGCATATTATGTCTGTTCTTTTGGCTGGGCTACATTTATCTTACCAGTAACATCTGGGGCCTGATTCAATAAAGCCTACGCTAAGTGTGCACGATATGTATTCAAGAACATCCCTACCGCATTTTTTGTGCTTTGTAGTCACTAAAAAAGATTACACTAAGTGTACATGTAGTCTACACTTTGTGGTAACCTTTACGAATCCCTGTCAATGTTTAAAGCTGCAAGAAAATCAGCAGGAAAACTAAAATTAAGAAGAAGAAGATGTGAGTTATGCCCGTGTTGTCTGTTCACTCAGAATGGTGTACAGTTAGTGCACACTTAGTGTAGGCATTATCGAATCCCAGGTCTGATTTTATATGTATTGTACACTTGTGATCCCATTTCTTTTTAAACTTTATTATGAATATGTATATATGTTTCATATATATTTTATGCTATGTTATTATGCTCTATAATTTAGTTATACCTTTAATCTTACTTTACTCTTGTTACTTTGCATGTAACCAGGAATGAGCCTGCAAATGGTCACATTTGATCAGTGCTCTACCCCAGTAAACAAAATTAAGTAATAAATAAATAAACAAATAACTACATTGTGTGGGTGTGAATTGTTTGTGTATTCTTAATCACAACTCCACACAAATGGCATTACAGCAGAGTACCAAGTTTAACAACCAAGATCCGTCATTCTCCAAATTACATATAAATATCATCACCTATTTTATGGTTCCTTTCTCCCTCCCGCTTAATTAAATAAGCCAGTTCCAGGTTTGCATAACAGTCAACATAAAGGTACAGTGCTCTTATTCAAATAATGATTCTGCTATGCCTGAGAAAATGCTGTGAGCTTTAGACTCACTTTGACTAAAGAAAAACAATGGAGATAATCATTGAAAAGACTGTCTTACACTGCGATTGGGTGTCTTTTAGAGATTTGCTTTTTGCACAAATCAGTTGAAAACTCACAGACTTACTTTATTACAGTAGCTGTTTGTGCAACACTGCAGTACAATCTGGTTTAGGATTCTGACTTTTTTCCATTGTTGCTTTTGGATGGTTTAGAGAGCCTGGCCTTATATGCGGACTGCAGGTGGCTCCCTTCCTGCAAAAAATCATTTTTTAGTCTTCTTTTCAGTTATTTTTGATATGGGTATTAAAATCAATAAATGTAACATGTAAAAAACAATGAAAATAAGGAAAACCATTGCAACATACATTAGTTTATTACATGGAATTAGAGAATTAGAGAAAGGCTGCTGGTGTGTGTGTGTGTGTGTGTGTGTGTGTGTGTGTGTGTGT
The DNA here is from genome assembly GCF_019279795.1 of Protopterus annectens. Lineage (NCBI taxonomy): Eukaryota > Metazoa > Chordata > Ceratodontiformes > Protopteridae > Protopterus > Protopterus annectens. Next base: position 313,209,599 of record NC_056749.1, on the reverse strand, counting down.
GTGTGTGTGTGTGTGTGTGTGTGTGTGTGTGTGTGTGTGTGTGTGTGTGTGTGTGTGTGTGTGTGTGTGTGTGTGTGTGTGTGTGTGTGTGTATTTTTCATGACAGATAAGCATTATGAACCAGATTAGTTTTTCTGCCATATACCAAATGAATGTTGTTATAGGATTTATCGTAACCAGAATAAACTAATGAATAATAATATTTACTCAAAATGTCTGCACACGCCATTAAGAATTGTACTGTAATGAAATCCAGGTCAGCTCTGAAAGCAGGACAGAAATTAGCTTGGCATACCAATCTAATGAACAGCACTGTAGATTAGTTTAAGAAGTAATAGAGATTTTTTTTTTTTTTTAGATACAGACATTTTCCTGCTGTAACTGGAAGAAGTAGTGAGGTTAATGTGACATGATTAAGTGGTTCTTCTTTCTGGAAATGAGGCAGGAGAGAAAAGTGATGCAAAAACAGCTGAAAGGACACAAGGCAAGGAAGAAAACAAACTGGGAAGGGAATGAAATAAACGAAAATGAAGATGAATATAAAATACATAAATAACACTACTTAGCATCTCTTAGTGGTTAAGCAAACGGACAAGGGACAAAACTAGCTATTGCCAATGTCTATGAAAAGAGCGTGTCCTTAGCTTTATGTTAAAAATAAATGTAAAACTGGTGCATGTATACGAAAGGGAATACTTAAAATACCATTTTGCCTCATTTTTTCATACTGCTGTCAGGTACAATTAGGTACTTTTGAAGGATTTACATATTAGCTATCAATGATATTTTTTATTCAGTCAAAATACCTATTAAAACAGAAAAATGTCCTATCCCACCACTGCACCCACCTTTTGTTGTTAACTCTCCATTCCACCAAAAAATAAAATATAACAACTCCATGGTCACACCACAGCTGAGAAAAGGGGGAAAAATGAAAAGCATACCAGCACCTCACACAATGCATTGCAATGCAATACAATGCACTGCAGTGAAACTCATGGCAATGTAACGTCTTCAGTATGAAGATATATGACAGTACAGCCATCGCTGACTCGTAGGTATGTCGTTTTGAAGAACAGGCATGGCAGTAGGAGAAAACAACAGGGAAACTTCCTCACTAAGTCATGCCTGATGTTTAACTGTTTTCAGACAATGAAAGGATTTGGACTAACCATAAACAATGCAACTGCAGATAAGTTCATGCACTCCAGCAAACAATGCTGAAATATTCCGAATTGTGCTTTTGTCTTTGTTCATCTGTAAGGTGCATAACAGCAATTAATTGGCATTATAATACAAATTACATGCTACTTATCCCTCTGCCTATGATGCATATACTCTGCATCTAGTATGTCACTTCACTTGGTGTGGTATAAATATTATATAAACTACATCACGTATTATAAACTGATAAAAATATGTCTTAATATAAAAAAAAAAAAAAAAAAAAGCCTAAAACATTTCTAATAAAAAAGTTAGATATCCATTTTGGGAATGGTTCTTTTAATGAAACATGTAAAGGTTATTTCGTATGAATCTGTGAGAAAATTGGTAGTACTTAAAACAACACACACACACACACACACACACCTAAATTTGGAATGGGATGTGGTTCAAAGCCCATCATGTCAGTCTTACTTTTTTAGAGCTCCAGATGTTCTTCTAGTTTTCCTGTTTTCATCCTTAAGAATAGAGGAATAATTTGACCCTTGCTCGAATGATGGATGAAAAAAGGAGTCAGAAAATTGATAAGGGTTTGTGTGAACGTCTTACAAATATGGAGTTGATGGAAAGTGTGTTTAAAAGTTTAGATTCAGTGGCTGAGGGCCAGATCTTTTTAGGGAAATATCAGACTGGAGGTGATTGCAGAAACTATATCTGACGAAAGACTTGCACTTCTCTTTCTAAACTAAACTGCTTTCATCACTGAATGCCCAGTCCTTCATAGACTAGGAGAGACACAGACATTATTTGGCAAAAGGTAGAAGAAAATCTTGACAACATGCATACCAGACAAGTAGTCTGCGAGCTGCATTTATATTCAGCAAAATAATGTACTTGAATAATTCCCACAGGACACATAGGCTGAGAGTGGGTGATTTGACAATTAAAGCACATCAAGACTATTGAAAAGATGTGTTTCTTATAGAACTTTTAATAAAGTGTGATAGGAATTGAAAGAAATGGACCTAATTACTTGGGTCACTGGACATGTTGAGAACTAAACGGACTCAGTTTTGCACCGGAGAATGTAAACATTGTGGCCTCTAAGCAAAAAGAGTCTCACAATATTGTGACAGCTAAGTGAAGCTTAAGAACAATACAGGACAAATCTGTTCTAAAATCAAAGGTATTGTAAAGCAACATTTCTCAAATCAGCCCACATGACAGAGAAATATATAGAATCCTGAGTCTAAAGAAATACTCCAAACAATGCTGGGAAGATTTAGTCAGTGAAGACTCTAAGGCAGAAGGGAGTCCTACAAGTCATTTTAGGAGCCTAATAGGAAGAGGGAAAGTGATCAATTACAGATAATACAATAAGCACTTTCTGCAATCTACAGCACAGCAGCTAGGAAATGTTTTTCTGTCCAAGTTGGGAACTCCCGTTGGAAGCCTTATTGTGTCTTTATCTGATTGGCCTGAGGACTTAACTGTGTAAAAGTCTTTCATCCTGCTGGTATAAAAGCCTTGCATTTGCACATCTTGCAAATGAGGTTACCTGTGCCTTGTATACAAGTAAACTTCTCCAGTTTAAAATCTTCCATAGTAAATGTTCCCCATAGTTGCCCACTGTTTATAGCCATTTGACACACTGACAGTTTATGCACAGGGCAGCACCTCTCCAGGACATCCTATAGTATACTACAAAACACCCTCGCTTAAACTTTTAAGTGACTCTCCCCTACACCTTCACCTTCCCATCTACTAAGGATGTAGTATAATGGATAGGCACTTTCCTGTCATCTCTGTTTCTGGCCTGGTAGATATGGGCATCCTGAAGCAATGTAGTAGCTGCGTCATGTTCACTCACGACCACTTAAATTTAGAAAAGACAAACACAGTATGTGAGAGCTGTAGATACACAATGTCATTGGAGACAAAGCTCTCACATGCACAGATGAAAAATGCTTCTCTCCCACGCATTAATTTGACCCTGGGAAGATCTGACCACAAAATGATCTCCATTAGTTTTAAACTAACCTATAACCCTCATCATAATCCAAACCTGTTAAAAACTTTGCCAAGACCAGTTACCTCAAACTAAGTGACAGATTATTAAACTTCCAAGCCCTTTTGAACCTGTGTGACACTGAGGCTTACTCTGTGCTGTACTCAAAAAGCGCTGTGCAGCCACATTCATAGCTGCACAGAGGAGGCAGTACCTGTCCAAGTTAAACCTATGATTACTGGCAAAAATAAAACTGGTGGACCCCTAGCATTAGAGGGCTATTCAACAAAAGGAAAAAATAGATCTTCTCCTAAGTCAAGAAGGAACAGACAAAACAGTACAGAAAGACACTCACTAGGCTAAACAAATGAGAGATGTTCAAATCCCCCAAATCAAACTACCAAGGCAAAAATAGCCTCCCAGGTGAAAGATAACCATAAGGCTTTTTTAAATTATGTTTATATCCACAGGGGAAATGGTCAACAACACTTACACCCATCCTGAAACTATAGCAAACATGCTGGCTGACAACTTCAGTTAAAACCTCTCCCCCCATTACCTCCTACCACACACAACTTCAGTTAAAACCTCTCCCCCCATTACCTCCTACCACACACAAAGAAATACCCCCAATCATCCCCCTACCAGTCATTATGAGGGAACAGGTCCTTACTATGCTCGCTAAAGCCAAAAAACAGCCTACATGGGTCCCTATAAGATTCCATGATGCTTCTTAAATAGCTTAAAACAGAATCTATCAGGGCCACTATAAACCCTCTTTAACCACAACCTCCAGATGGTCTTTGTCCCAGAGGAATGGAGGACTGCAACAGTTGTCCCTCTGCACAAGGTGGGCCCATCAACTGACCAAGGGAACTACAGACCCATAAGCTTGAGCAGTCTTATCTGGAAGGTCATGGAGAGACTTATCATCGGCTTAATCAATAACAGCATAGAAAATCTCTAAATGCTGGACTAGACCCAATTTGGCTTTGTCAAATGGATGTCTTGCCTGCCCAATCTGGAGAAAGTCACCAGGACCATGGATGAGGATAAAATGGTACATGCCACTTATCTAGACCTGGCCAAAGTTTTTGACACAATCCCCCACTTGGGGATCATAGACAAACTTACTGCATTAGGCATAAAGTCCTACATCATCAAATGGATAACAAACTGGCTCACTGACAGGACACATGTTGTCCAGATAGGTAAATCCACTTCTGATATGAAAACTGTTATTAGCAATGTCCCACAGGGCTCAATTTAGGTACCACCTCCTATTTGGTTTATACTTCTGTGAAGTGAAGGCCAATGTTGTAAACCTCTGGCTCACCAAGCTTGCAGATGACTGTAAGCTGGGTGCAATTATCAATCCCCAGATGATTTTGATCCCGCAAACAGGCCTAAAAACAACAAACTACTGGTGCCAAAACCATGGTCTGAAACTAAAGGCTAAAAATGTGTAATCATACCCTTCTGTAAATGAGATATCCCTGCAAATTATAATATACTGACAGCACACTCCAAAACGTAGACCCAGTGGTGAGGGACCTAGGAACACAGACAGTAACGTAAAATGTGACCGCCAGCTAGCTATGGTAGTGAGGAAATCCTTCTGTGCATCTCAACTTATAAGTAAAGGTATGACATCAAGCTGTAAGGGAGTCATAGTGCCATTGTACTCATCTCTCATCTGGCTCATAACTGAGTACATTGCTCCCTTTTACATGGACCTAATCAGGTACTCACAACAGCTGGAGTGGCCCCAGAGGTTTCAAAAGTGCAAAGGGTAAGACACATGTCTTATGTGGACCGACTAAAAGGCCTTTCTTTTTACTCTGTCTTATAATTTATTGACAGATGACTTACGCCTAACCTATAAGGCATTGTTTGATCCAGGTCTGATGAAAATGTTACATATTCACAAGAAAAATTATACGAAGGTTCCACGGATATGAACTCTATTTGACTCTAACAGCAATTGCTGGAGAGACAGATTCATATCCCAAAGGCTACCCTGAGACAGATTCATATCCCAAAGGCTACCTCATCTATGGAATAAACTTTATAAAACAAAACCCATCCTTCACACTGTTCAAAACAAATTGGATAAAGGGATGGGGAACTATAAATTTACCTTTTTTTAATTTCTCCAAGTCTGTTGTGTTTCTAACACTGACAGGAATGGACCCCATAACTAAGTCAAAGTATGATTAAAGTTAATGAAATTAGTATTGTTTCAATCTTTGATGTTAGCCAGAAGTGCTCTTCGCAGCACCTGCAATGTCCCCAGTAATGACTCCTTCTCCAATTGAAATTAGTATTGTTTCAATCTTTGATGTTAGCCAGAAGTGCTCTTCGCAGCACCTGCAATGTCCCCAGTAATGACTCCTTCTCCAATTCATACGGAGTTGCATGTATCAGTAACATATCTAAACACAATTGTAGATTATTTTTTATAAGACCTGTTACTCCTATTCCTACTGGAACTGCCTGGGTATCTTTCTTCTACATTGCTCTTGTTTCTGCCTGCAAATTCTGATATTTTATTACTTAGTCTCTCTCTGTATGCAATACACTGTAGTCACTGGGTATAGTAATTTCAATGATCAGTGCTACTTTTGTCCTCTTTTCATGGACCAATATATTTTATTTTATATTTATTTTTTTATTTATTTGATATTTGACTGGGATGGTCCAACTGAGCCAACAGTCCATTTTCAGTGGAGACCCGAGGAGTAAAGCTCCAGTATAGTACAAAAATGTACAAGTACTTTTGATATGAACAATACAGTACTAGTTTAAAAAAATACAAGGTAAAAAAATACAAAAATGGGGAGTTAACAAAAAGCCAAGAAAGCAGGTACACAGTAGGTAGATCATAACATCAAGAACTGAGAAAAAAATTTATATAAAGTTGATATGAGTCATGCAGCAATTTAAGTATGATTATTTTTAAAATAAGGGGCTATACACGAGCATACAGATTTACTGTGACTTCTGTTTGATTGAGGAAAAAAGACTCATAAAAGAGTAACAGCTGTAAAAGAAATGAAGAATATGCATACAGATAGACGAAGGGGGGAGAGGAGGATTTAAGTAGGGTCATGGCAAGGGGAAGATCATGTGTTTGCTAGGTAGTTTAGTTCTATTTTGAAGTTATTGCAATGTGTGATAATTCTAATGTTGGAGGGGGAGTTTGTTCCAGGCTTGGGACAATTAGTATTTATATAAGTGTTTGCCAATGTTTTTGTTAGGCTTGTAAAAGAGATTTTGGTCGGAGCTACAGAGTGAACAATTTGGGTTGTAGTACGATACTAGGGAGGAAAGGGAGGGACATGAAGTAGGTTTGTTGAGTATGGAGTGAGTAATTCGCAGCTGTGATAGAAGAAGGTTTTGGGGGAATTCTAGCCATTAGAGCTGCTTTAGATCAGTGCAGTAGTGAGATTGGCAAGATTGGTTAGAGGAAAATCTAGCGATTTTATTATAAGTTTGTTCTAGTTTGTTGCATAAAGTAGTTTGTAAGTTTGTGAGAATTGGAAATACATAGAATAGACAAGGTAGGAGGAATGCTTGAGCCAGAGTAATTTTAAAGTTTGAAGTAAGGAATTATTTGTTCCTATACAGTAAATCCAGTTTTTGATGCACTTTTGAGACACTGGTGAATGTGAAGGTCAAATTCTAATTGATTATCAATTATAGTGCCAAGGAGCTTTATATGTGGTTCAGCTTTGATGATGGTGTTGTTGAGTGATGGGATGGTAAAGGGAGATTTGTGATAGAATGGTTTAGGAAGGAAGAGAAAGAGTTTGGTTGGTTTGGGTTTAGGATGAGCTGGTTTTCTGTAATCCATTTTTCAACAGAATGAAAAGAATTTTGTGTAAGTTTGTAGAGACTGGGTATGTTGTCAGAGAAGGAGATCAGTGTGGAATTATCTGCATACTATATCAGACAGGAGTGATTGCTGGATGTGTGGAGGTTGTTAGTAAAAATATTGAATAGAGGGGGCCTAGAATAGAACCTTGGGGGACTGTTGTATGAATAGGTCAGAAAGGGGAGCAGAAAGTGTGCCATCTGACAGACTGTTGCCTTTTGGTAAGATAGCTGGAGAACCAGTGAAGGGTGGAAGTTGATAGGTTGAGTTCAGATAGTTTAATTAGTAGTTCAGAGTGAGATACTGTATCAGAGGCTTTATAGAGATCTAGGAATAGGCAGGCTACTAGCAGGTTGTTGTCTCTAGACTCAGCTACAGTTTGAGTAAAAGAAAGAAGGGCGGTGGCAGTGCTGTGGTTTGGCCTTAATCCATGTTAGGTAGGGGTCAGGAGGTTTTCATGGATAAGAAATTTGAGAAGTTGTGTGTGGACACATTTATCGAGAATTTTTGAGAGTGGGGAAAGAATGGCTATGGGTCAGAAATTAGAGTGCTCCATGGAGTTACCTCCTTTATGTACAGGTATTGTATAGAAGGATGTCCAGATATCAGGGACTGTGGCTTCCTGGATTGATCTATTTACTAGTATAGAAATAGGGTAGGTAAATAGAGTCAGTGGCAAGTTTGAGAAAGAGGGGGGCGAGTTGTCAGCAGAGTGAAAGCATGGTTTTAGTTTATGCAGGAGTGATTTGTTGAAGGCAATGGGGACCGGTTTCACTGAAAAGGGGGGGGGGTTGTTTGTGTAAGGAAGAAAAGAGGTAGGGGGATGGTGTTGTGGTTGTTGTTAGTAAGTTTGTGGACAGAATCAATAAAGTGATGGTTAAGTAGGGTTGCAGTTTCCTGTGGGATGTTAGGGTAGGGATTAGGAACTGTAGGGCTGTCTGGGTGAAGAACTTTGTTGATGGTATTCCAGAACTTTTTTAGATTAGAGGAGTGGTTGGTTTGGGCCTGGTTGTAGAATTGTTTGTCATTATTGGTTTGTGTTTTGGTAAGATTTCCAAGTTCTTTGTAGTTTTGGAGGTATGCAGGGGATTTGGTTTTGAGCCACGTTTTCCAACCGCTAGCTCTTTTGTGCAATAGGGAGTAAGTCTTTTTTTTGTAAGCCAGGGGGTGTAGTTAGAATTTTCCTAATTTTTCTCGTGGGAGCTAAAGAGTTAAGAATTTCAAGGAAGATACGGTTGAATTTTTGTACTGCTTCATTTAAGAGAAGATGATGTAAACAGGCTCAATTTACGTTAGATAATCTAGGATTAAATATTTCAAAATTAAAGTTGGAGAGTTTTTGGCAGTCTCTATATAGGTGTGACCTAAAGAGTTGGAAGAGTATCTGTGAATATGGGTGGGAAGATGGTCGGTAATAGTGTCGCATAGAGTGTGAGGGTTGTGGTAAAGCTTTGGGTCAGTAGTATGTATCCAGTCTAGGACAGAGCTAGTATTAGAATTATCGTTGATGCAGTGGGGGATGTAATAAGTTGACTGAAACCGTGGAGATTTAGGCTAAGGTTAGGGGAAGTAGTTGTTAGTTTTTTCCAGTCAATATTTACATCTCTGAGGATGACTGCTTCATAGGGTATATTGTGTGAGATCCATGACAGTTTGTGTTTGAGGATTGGGATATTATTGCCTGGCAGGGCATAGATGGAGGCTATAGAAAATGTTTTGTGGGTATTTACGTGACAACTGAGTATTAGTAGTTCAGCAAGATGAAAGTTAGGGAGAGGGGTAGGTAGGGGGATATGTTAAGTTAAACACAGAGGATGGCAATGTCACCTCCTTTTTTTGGAAATTTGTGTAGCCTGTATATATTATATCCTGGGGATAAGATTTCACTGTTTGAGATCTGTGGTTTTAGCCAAGTTTCAGATAAGGCTAAGATATGTGGAATGTTGTGGACTATCCATGCATAGAATTCAGAATTTTTTTTAAGTAGGCTTTGTATGTTCATAGAATAGATGGATAAACTTTTGGGGGAAGAACAGGATGGGTGGGAAGGATGGGGGAAGCTGGGAGGTATAGTAGGTTGGAGTGGTGAGAGGCTGTGGCCAAATTGATTTTGAGTAGATGTAGGAAGGAGAAGTTATATGGAGATGGGGAGATTATATACATTTTAGTGGAGTCATTATTGTTAGGGGTAGTGAAAGTGTAGGAGATGGATTTGGGTAAGAATGTAGTATGATAAGAAGTTAAGAAAGTGAGAAGGAGGATTTAGTGGAGTAGTTAGATAAATATGTAGCATGTTGTAGAATATTGTGAGTAAGGGTAGGCAGGTATGTAGGGTAAAGTAGTTGGAATGTTTAGGATAGTTAAGGTGGTTTGGGTATGGAAGTTGGTGAGAGACTTGAATAAGCTATATGAGAAGTGGAAAGGGTTGGGGTGAGGTAAAATTAGGGGGAGTGGTTTTCTCGCATCTGTCTTTTGAACTGTTGGTAATGGGTAACTCCATGTGATATAGATTTCATCATTTTCTATGATGCTTCGTGTTTCATGTTTCCAGTGTTTTTCAGCTACTTCAATATTATAATGTTTGTACAATCCTGTTTGCACAATCCCCAGTGCAACAATCTTGCCACATTATGCCTTTCAGTATATAGTCCTGCCATTAGTATGCCACAACCAGAAACAAGGTGTGCTGCAACTGTTTCCAATTCTCTTTTACAAACCTACATTTGTCTGTTACTTCCATATGTTCAATGGACTTTGTAAACCAACATGTACATAGTCCACTGTCTTGGGCCACTAATATAAATTTTCATCTTTTGGTTTGAATTTGCCTCTCCTTAACCATTCCTGTGTTTGATCCTGATCAACATGAGGTTGTTACAGGAGTTTTCTATACTTGCAACTATATTTATGCATTTTCCACATTTCTTGCCTTCTCATATGACCCTTCACCTTATATTCTTTCTTTTGTTTTGGGGCATATTCAATTGCTGCCTGATTTTTATCGATGTCTGGTTAGATTTCCATTCCAGCTTGATGCAGATATGCTTCTGCTAGACTAAACAGGGAAGTCATCTTAGATTTATTCTCCACATGTTTCAAAACTTTCACTATGTTTAGGTCTTATGAGGTCAGCAGATATGTATGCAGTCTCATGAGTGTAGATCTATACATGTAATCAATTTCAAGGAGGCCCATACCTCCTTCGGAATGGGGAATATATAATCTTGGTATGCACTGATTTTTATAAATCACTGAAGCACCCTTCCTGTTTTCCTATTTAATCTATCCAAACCTTTTGGAGCCAGTCAATCACACCAAAACTGTAAGTTAGGACAGGAACAACAAATTAGTTTATAACTTTAACTTTGTTCCTAGATGTCAATGCTGTTTTCAGGATTAATTTAAAATATTCCTTACTCAGTTTTATTCACATTTGTTCATGTTTTATTACTGATCCTTTATCAATTACCAAATATTTATACACTCCCTCTTGCTCAAGTTCTTTTATATCACATTCTTGTCCCAAACTGATGTTTTCTTGGTGCTGCAGCTTTCCTGCTTTAAAGGTTGCTTTTGCACATTTATCAATACCAAATGACATTCTTATATCATCTGAAAAAGTTTGACTACTTGCAGTTGTGCTTTCAGTTCCTCATCTGATGAGCTACACAGTTTTAAATCGTTTACAAAGAGAAAATGAGAAGTCTTCACATGTTGTTGCTTTCTGAGAGCCAAATTATAGCCATGACCTAATCTGTTAAGCAGACAGTGTAATAGGTTAAGAGCAAGGCAAAAGAGCAGCGGTGACAGAGTCACCCTTTGAATTTTTATTCCTGGAATAATAATTTGTCCTTTATCATGGTTAACTGCAAAGTGGTTTGCCACTGTTTCAGGATAGCTGTGATGTAGTTTATCAGTGTAGGGAGTATCTTATACATTTTTAAGCACTCTTATCCATGAATGTGGGACACTGTCAAATGATTTTTTTTAGTCTATCCATGCCATACTTAGATTATTCCCCTTTTTACAGTTCTCCACTATGACTTTATTTAACAAATGATCCTTTGCTCCATATGACTTTATTACCCTTTTATTCTATTGGCATAACAGAGTTGTCTTCTAAATGACTATAAACTCTAAATTCACTAATGAGGTACTGCCCATGTCTCTTATGGACAGAGGCAGTCTGTTAAAAGACTCAGGACTTCAACACTCAAAGACCAACTTCCCCTGATACTACCTCATCCCATATCTGGGGAACTAGTCTTATCCTGGGTATTACTGGCTAGGCTTATAAAGGCTCTTGCACCATCAGGCTAGTAATCACTTATGAACCTATGTGGGATTGGTTAATCAAAACTACCTAATCAATGAAATCAAGCCATAATCAAGCCATAAGTTAACTGTTTTGCTAGGGCAAGAAGGAAAATTGCTAGGATTCGTTTTTTCCTCCACACAGGTTGCCATCAGTTACCACCAGCTCTTTTCCTTATTCAGTGGGTCTACAGCATCCATTTATCCTCCCATGGACTGAACCTGACCCAAGTCCTTCTCCACTATGGAGATACAGGATGCTAGTATATCATCACACTTCTACTGAGGAGTGTGCACTTCGCCTACCACCTTGAAGTACCCCTGTAAGCCTCACAATAACTGTATTTGAGAAATGCATACATGCTTCCATTCATGCAATATATTGTTGGCAGTGTGGAGCACACCATGCTATTAATGTTGCCATTGGAGCAAGCATAGGCAACTTTCCCCTGGATGGGGGAACAGGTGTTGGCCACTTAATCCCATCCTCTCCTGCCTTGCCCATCCAGTTTTTGTGTCACCAATCAAACAAGGGCTATTTTGGACATAGTAAGGACTTCATCCCTCTGCATCATGAGGCTAGGTAAAAATTGCTAGGGTTGTGAGCATTTGTTTGCACCAAGCCTTATTAAGTTTTAAGATCCCTTGTAATCTGTGTGTTAGTTAAGTGAAAGTACTTCTAGTCTGCTACTATTGCCGGTGTGTGGCAGAGTTTTATTCAGTAAGAATATGCTTTCTCATTTTTGCTGTCACAGAAAGAAGATTGCCAAGCCTTTTTTGCTGCAAGAGAAGGAAAATTGCCAGGTCATTCAGTCTTGTGCTGTTTAAATGCAAATAGTGCTAATCTGCATCAACTACTTAAGTAATCCAGAGTTTGTTTAGAACACTTTTTGCTGCTTTTGTTGTAACAGATATAAAATTGTTAGTATTCCGAGTGTCTGCTTGTTGTAGCCCTTAATATGTATGTTTTTTATTGGTTGTTTGACAGTAAAATTATTTGTATTTTATTTATTTATTATTGCTTGTTAACCGGGTTAGTCCAGCTGGACTTGTGGCCCATTTTCAGTGGAGACCCGAGGAGAAAAGCTCCGGTACATAGTATAAAATGCAGAAATTTGCAACATTACAATATAAAGTACAGAAATTTGCAAACTTACAAAAAGCTCTGGTACTTGGTATAAAATGCAAACATTTTTAACATTACAAAATATAAAAAAGTACAGAAATTTGCAAAAACTTACAAACTTGTAAAAGACTGGATTACAGAAGTTGACATATTACTGGTAGATGATGTGAGTTATATATGTCATAATTAGTCTGTACAGGAATATCAGTTTTACAATAGTATATATACTCTTTTGCAATGGAGAGGATGTCAATTGGGAATATGAGTAAGATAGGCCAGAGGCTCGCATGCAAAAAGTGTGAAGAGATGTACAGAGAAAGACCTATGATATCGTGTTACGTTTGGCAAAGGAACGATGATTTAGGTGTGGAGTTAGTGGTGTGGGTAGTTTTTAGGTGGGAGCGTGTGAAGGATGTTCCCATTTGGAGGCCAGATGGAAGAGAAGCATGGATTTGAAGTTGTTGTGGTTTGGTATTTTACGTAGTGGTGGGGGGAGAGTGTTCCACTGTTTGGCTATGGTGTGGGACAGTTTGCCAGATGGGTGTAGGGGTTTGTGTACATGTAGGAGGTTTTGGCCTTTTGATCTCAGGGTGCAGCTAGGTGTGTAGGGTGTTACAGATTTGGCAAGAGAGGGGCATTCTGTTGGTTTGAAGAGGAGTTTGTGGGCTGTTGTAAGTTGTATGTATTTTAGGTGGTTGTGAAGTTCTAGCCAATTAAGGGTGTGTAGGGAGTGGCAGTGATGGGAAGAGTTCCTGGAGTTGGTAGCAAATTTGCAGATTTTGTTGTAACAAGATTCAAGTTTGGAGCAGAGGCCAAGTTGTAGGTTGGAGAATAGGGAAGCACCATACAAGAGAGAGGGGAGAAGGAAGGTAGATGCGGGGGTTTGATGAGAGGAGGGAGTAAGGTAGCAGTTATGTCTGTAGAGGAGACAGATTTTCTGGTGGGTTTTTTTGATTGCTGAGAGGATGTGGGAGTCGAATTTTAGGTTATCATCAATGGTAATGCCAAGTAGCTTGGTACTGGGAACGATTTATAGAGGAGTGTTATTGTGGCTTTTGATGGAAAATTGGTCTCTCTTGAATTGCGAGGTTTTGGTGGGAGTGAAATTCATTAGTTTTGTTTTGATTGCATTTAGGGCTAGGTGATGGGATTGCATCCATGATTCGGTGTTGGAGAAGGTGATTTGGGAAGTTTGGAGGGGCAGGAGGCAGAACAGATGATGGTGGAGTCATCAGCGTATTGGATGACTGAAGCATTAGGGATGGAGTGGTGGAAGTTATTGATGAATATGTTAAAGAGGAGTGGGCCCAGTACTGATCCTTGAGGGACTCCTGTGGGTGTAGGTAGGAAAGGGAAGGTTGATTCTTTCCATTGCACAGCCTGTTGGCACATGGAAAGGTAGCTGGAGAACCAGGCTAAGGTTGAGGGAGACAGGTGCAAGTTAGAGAGCTGGGATAGGAGTAGAGGATGGGAGATTGTGGTAAATGCTTTTGAGAGGTCAAGAACTAGGGAAGAAACATATTTGCCACTATCACGTGCTATGTTGACTGTTTCAAGGAAGGAGAGGAGGGCTGTCATGATGTTATGGCCAGGGCAGAAGCCATGCTGGGTGGGAGAGAGGAGTTTGTGCTGGGTTAGGTAGGGCATGAGCTGGGAGTAGATGTTTTTTTCTAGAATTTTGGAGAGGGGTGAGAGTATAGCTATGGGTCTGAAGTTGGTAGTGTCAGTGTTTTTACCGCCTTTGTGCAGAGGGATTATGAATGCATGTCGCCAGATGGTTGGTACATGGGATTCCTGAATGGATCTATTTATGAGAATGGATATGGGATAGGCTATTGCTTCAGCTGATTGTTGAAGGAAATTTGCAGGAAGATTGTCAGGGGCAGTGTGGCATGGTTTTAGCTTTTGGAGTAGTCTTTTTATAGTATTGATGGAGACCAGTTTAAGGGAGAATAGGGGGAGAGGAGGGGGGATTTGGGGGGTGGGGTGAGGGGGTTGCATTGGTGGGTGGGTTGGGGAAGGTGGAGGATAATTTAGCTATGCAATTGATGAAAAATGTGTTGAATTTAGTGGCTGTTTCAAGGCTTGAAAGGTTAGGATTGTGGCAGGGGTTGGTATTACTGGGGTTGAGTATTGAGAAGATGGAGGTCCAGAATTTTTTTGGGTTGTTTGAGTGTTTGGAATGCAGATTGCAGTAGTAGTTTTTGCGATCTTTTGTTATTAATTTTTTTGGCTAGGTTACGTAGATGTTTATATTCTTGGTGGGTGCTGTTTTTTGTTTTGTTTTTGGTACAGTTTCCATTTTTTGTTTCAATGAATCATTATCAATTTAGTTTGTTGGGATAGCCAGGGGCAGGGATTAGTTTTGATGCATTTGGTTTGGAAAGGGGCTAGTTTATCAAGTAAGGTAAGGAAGGTATGGTTAAAATATGAGACAGCATTATCTAGTGGAAGGATTTTTAGTGGAGACCAGTCAGTAATCTTAAGGCATTCAGAGAAGATTTTGGGGTTGAAGGAAGCTAGGTTACAGGATTGCTTGTATAGGTGTTGTTTTTCTCTGTGAGAGGGTAGGCTGTCTATAAAAGCTGGTAAGTGGTCGCTTAGGG
This sequence comes from Protopterus annectens, assembly GCF_019279795.1. Lineage (NCBI taxonomy): Eukaryota > Metazoa > Chordata > Ceratodontiformes > Protopteridae > Protopterus > Protopterus annectens. The sequence continues at coordinate 313,194,504 of NC_056749.1, read as the reverse complement.
GGACTGGTATTATACCGGCACTGGAGATATGGTTAGGGTGGGTTGGTGATATCCAATCTATGATGGTACCAGATGTACCGTCTTTATGTGGCCTGGTTGGGAGGTTTATTAGTTGGGTGAAATTATAGAGGTTGATTGAGTGTTTTGGGGTATCTAAGAGGAAGGAGGCCCAGTTAATATTTATGTCACCTAGAATGTAGGTTTCATTTGTGATATTTGAGCTAAACCAGGAGAGGATGTCTTCTAGAGTTTTGGTATTGTCTCCAGGTGGGATGTAGATGGAACAGATGCAGATGGATTTGTAGTTGTTTAGTTTTAAAAAGCCTACAGCCATTTCTGCATTGGCAAAGGTTGGTCAGTGGAGTAAAAGTGAGAGTGGATGGGGTAGATAATAGCTATACCACCTCCTTTTCTATGGGGCCTATCATTACGTATGATGTGGTAGCCCAGGGGGAGGATTTCGTCATCTCTGATGGAGGGTTTGAGCCAGGTCTCAGAGACTGCGGTTATGTATGGCTGGTTATGAGAGAGCCAGGCATGTAGGTTGGGGATTTTATTACAGAGGCTTTGCACATTTACGGTTGTGAGGTGGATAGCCTTGAGTTTGTGTGGATTGGAATTTGTGTTAGGGTGGGTAATGCTGGGGTTTGGACCTGGGTTAGGGTGGATGTCACCTGAGAGTGAGAGTGAGATATGAGGGAGGAGTTGCCTGAGGAGGAGTATAGAGAAGTGTGATTTTGGTAGGGGGAGGGTTTTTTTGAGAAAGCAGTTAGAATAGGGTGAGGTGATGGTGGGGTGGGGAGTATGGTGAGTTTGAAAAGATGGGATTGGTTGGAGAAGTAGAGTTCTGGGGAGATTTGTGAATATGGGTTTTATGTATTTGGGAGGCCTGAGGTGGTGGTATGTGTGGTTAGAGGTGGGTGTGTGTTGGTGGGGAGGTTAAGTTGGGTAATATAGGTTAGGGATAATAGAAGGGTAGCTAGTAGTAGAGTTTGTGGGGGGCAGGTAGGCATTGTTGTATGGGTGTGTGAGGAGTGATGTGTGTATGGGAGTGGGTGGGGTTTGGTATAAGGTATATGTGATTAGCGTAGGTGTTGAGGGGGCATGGTGTGAGGAAGTATAAGAGTAGGTGCACTGGGGTGGGTGGGATTTGGAGGTAGGGTAGGGGAGCGGAGTGAGCCCGCAGGGCGAATGGAGCGGGTAGAGCCAGAGGAGTGAGAGAGCTCAGAGAAAAACAAACAATCATTAGACTGGGATTCAGAGTTAGAAATGTGGGGCTACAGTTGAGTAAGAAGATATTCTGTAGTTTTCTAAAGGTATAACTTTATTAAGTTATAACGTATGTTATTATAGAAATTAAGTTTGAGTTTAGATGCCCAGGTTGAGCAATTGAGGAAGTGTAGAGTTTAATGTAGTGAGGGAGGAGACGCTATAAATACAGAGACTATGCTAGTGAAAGAAATAGGGAAAAGTTTCAGTGCAAGTGTTGTTGTTGTATCTTTCGGCTTTTCCTGGTTAGGGGTCGCCACAGCAGAACTCCGGTCCGCTAATGATTGGCAGTAGATTTTTATGTACCGAGTTGCCAGCCCTGACATACAACCTTTAACGAAGGTACGCCCATTCACGCATGTCTCCACACAGAAGACGCTCTAGCTGAGAATCGAACAGGACAATGTCTTACTGTGAGGCGACAATGCTACCGCAGCACCACCACCTCAGTGTGATAGTTGTAAATTGTTGCCACCTAGTGGCGAAAGGAGAAATGGCAGGCAGAATAAAATCAAATAAAAGAATATTCTGCTTTTGCTCTATACAGTTGAGAATATTCTGGAGTGGAACTTAATGCAAGTTTAGGGGAAAAAGGTGCAACCAGGAGGGGCAGGAGAGGCAATGTGGGCTGCGGTAGGCTGCTATCACGCACGCGGGAGGTACATTTTACAGTTCTCAAGTTAATACTACCAATTGTGTCGATAAGTGTACCTACACTGAGGTTTCCTTCCTTAGTAGATGTTCGTTGGGAGTGTTGAGTGTTTGCCTGGAGTCCAGGCAGCTCCAGGGTGTCTTCTTAGTACAGATAAGGGATGTCTTCCCTGCCTTTCAGTTCCCTTATGGGGCTGAGAATCTTGGGGGGGGGGAGTACCAGAGGTAGAAGCTGGAAAGAAAATAGGGAGAGGCAACAGTTTAGTTGATAAATGGCAGAAAGAAAGGAAAAATATATATAAAGAAAAGGGGGGGGGCAAAAGGAAGGGATAGTGCAGAATTAAAAAGGGTTAGTAGTAGGATGGGCTGAAGTGCCAGGTCAGAATAGGGAAGCAATGTAGCATGAGGGAGAGAGCTTTTGGTTAAGAAATCAGAGAGGTAAGGATACAAGCAGCGTATTAGTGTGAGAATGCCAATGGAGAAAAAGGATGCAAAAGAACCTTATAACCTGTGAGCCCACGGGGATGAAGAAAAATGTTTAACATCAGGTTAGACGGACAGAGCACTATTAGTATAACATATTGTAAGCACCACATGCATTAGTAGGTATAAGCCCTTTTGGTTAGAAGGGGCACAGAGGAGAGAGAGATAATTGGGAAACAGCAAAACAGTTTAGAACAACAGTAAATTAGCAACATATAGGTACATGAGGTCTCTGTAGGTAGTTTAAAATGTACATTGTTCACTAGTTGCTATCTGGTTTCAGAGTGTTTATACAGTTGTGAGCAAAAAACAAGGGAAAATGGGTCATATAATGCTCCGTACAGTGCTAGCAACAGTTATTACACTTTGTCATGCAAATAAACATTCACAATTCCATAATTAGGTACTAAATAGCAGACCTCTTCATTACTGCTTGTTGGAGTTACTCTCTCTACGCTAGTCAGAATATTAATCAAGGCTGCATGCCTATTCGGTAACTGTATATCGGTTACACTTTAGCGCTAGCTAGAATATTAGCCAAGGGGCGAATCTATGTCAAAGAAATTGTAGTTAAGAAAATACATCAATCTAGATGGTATGCACTGTCTTAGCAACATTCACTAGGCTGAGGAGTCAAAAAACACATACTAAACAATACATTTATGATGAATAACCAGTGACTTCCAGCCGCTCCAACAGGAGAGGACGACAGTGTCTCAGATTAGTCCACCGCTGACAGTGGCAAGGAGATGGTTCTCCATGCAAGGTAATAATAAAAAAAAAAAAAACAAGTCAGCGTGTGGAGGTTAATTAGCATGTAAAACAGTTCAAAATGTTCATAATAAGCAGAGTGAAATGTTTCCAGGTCAGCTTTAACAGGTATTAAGAAAAGCACCTACCGGGACGCGAGACAAGCAGCCCGACCGCAGGACCGTTTTGAGGGTAGTGGACACACCGAGCGAATGTTTGATTTACCCTGCTATTCTGTTGCATTCTTATATTGTCATTTATATCTTTGCCTACTGTTGTATGAGTCAGGGCTGATATGAGCTGCTCATAGCTGCTACAGTTGCTAACTAGATTTGAACTGTTTTTACCGGACTTAAGAATCCAATGAAACAGACACCACAAGCATGGGGAACTCAGTTCTAATAGCCTATCTAGGTCCAAGATTTTTAACAGCATAAAAAAAGTGTTACTTGTATTCTTGAACCTATTGAGACTTTCAATATCCCTTATCAAACTTGCCAATAAATTTCATTCCTTATGCAATCTTTCAAAAAAATTTTTTTTTTCGGGATTCCATTTACTTACTAGATGTTCATGAAAGTTCAAGCTAAGTCACTGTCTGTTTTCCTCACATTTAAACAATCCCGTACTTCTATATGTCTCACCAAACTGTTCTGTGTGGAGTGGAGGGGTATAATGCATTCAAGATTTGCACATTTTTTAATTGATATAATCTTTATCTGCCATGTTCTAGTTTTTGCATCGCTGAAATTTTTTTGTGGCATGCTTTTCCCCCCTCTACCTGTCACCTACTGACCCTCCGCTCATTGGCTAAAGCATATTCATTCCATAGAGATGGGCAATGCTTCGCACAGATCCCCGGAAGCAGAAGCCATATTGAGGGGGTCATCATCCACACAACCACTGGGAGTTTGTGTTCTGGATTGCAATCTAGGAATAATTGTAATTTTTGTATGAATGGCCCTAATCCCTCTCCTTGAGTGGTGATGGGGGTACTGTTATCACTGAAGGGCCAACAATGTCTATTCCCTGCACTAGTCCTGCTCACTAACTCAATCTTCATCCACAAACAGGTTCTGTGTCCAGGAGTGGTGGCATAAGACTGATTGGGACTACACCCCTTTCCACCCAGGATGAACATGTTGATCATCCTCTAGTGGGCTGGAAGGAGTGTGCTTCTGCTGTTATAATAGTTCTGCTTGTTGTTTTCTGTTGGCTTGCTTTTCTGCTGAACTGCTGAGATGGACCATGCAGTATTATGCACATAACTGCACCAGCCTGTTCTTCTTTCACTAATACTGGCCATGTGATATCTAGCCTTCAATTCTGTGTGCTTTGAACAGCAGTCTGCAACCCTGCACAATACCTGTGGCACCCATGCCTGTCACTCTTTATCAAAGACTTTCTAGTTCCTGTGGCACCAATGTCTGTAACCTGAACTGTGACCCCCATGTAATATTTACCAAGATTTGTGGAATCTATGCCTGTGTCTTGTGCCATTTATTGTCATATTGTCATGTTTATACAGAAGTCTAAACCTCAAAATGCACTCTCTCGAGGCACTCCTAAAAATGGAGAGCATCGATATTTGTGCAATAATGGAGACCTGGTTCAAGGCTCCAGAGAGCACCCCTGCAATACCAGGCTACAACTCTTACCACACTTTTTGGCCACCAAACCAGGACCGAAGCAATAAAGGCAGAGTAGTGTCCATATTCACCAAGGATATTCACACCTCCAGGCTAGTTGCCCAACTCAATGCATCTGAAATTCTACAGGTGCAACTAACACTAGGTAAGACTGCAATCCAAATTGTAGCTTGCTACAGATCCCCTACCATGCCCCAAGATTCTCACTACACCTTTCTAAACATACTAGAAAATATTAAGATACAACCAAACATCCTAATACTGGGTGATTTCACCTACCCTGCCATTAATTGGGAAAACTACTCAGGTACCAACACCTTTGCCCAATGGTTCTTGGAATTCATAAATTCCAATGCCCTGGACCAACTAATCCACAGTCCCACCAGGGGCTCAAATATCCTAGACCTGGTCATTGCCAACATGGAAGATCAATGTTCCACACCAGTGGTCACCCCCTCTTTGGTCAAGTCTGACCATAAACTAATCACCCTTGATGTTCACGTCCCACTCCCACCCCCCAGTAGGGAAACCTCAAAAAAAAACTTCTCCAAAGCCACCTTCATGCTACTCAAGTCAGAAGTGACAAACTTCATGACATCCATGCAGATGGGAACTGAAAGTTCGAAAGCTGAATCCTACACTAAGGCACTGTACAAGCACATCCACTTGTCCATGAATCATGCCATTCCAAACAGAACCAAGACGGCCTCCTCCAAAAAAAGGAACCCAATCTGGTGGTCCCCTGACAAACAAACTATACAACAGAAGGAAGAAATTGTTGCAGAAAAGAGGAAAATCCCAGGATGCAAAATACTCCCTTACCAGCCTCAGTAAGAAGCTGAGATCCCTCCAAAGCTAGTCACAAAAATAAAATTGCCAAAGATTCCAAGGACAACCACAAGGCATTCTATAGTTATGTCAAGAATCTAAATGGCAATGCTCAGATCTGCTCTGAGCTACAACAGAATGGCATTAAATATACTGATCCCAAGGATATTGCCAATATCCTGGCAGATCAATTCAGTGCCAACTTCACCCCCCCTCATCCCCTAAAGGGCTCATCTCAAAACCAAAAGATTGCCAAATTCTGGTAATCATGGCCACACAGGTAAAAAAACACACTCTCCAAAGCTAAGAGTACAGCATCTATGGGACCAGATGACATCCCAGACTGTGTACTACATAAACTACAAAATGAACCAACACCTCACCTAAGTGTCATGTTTAATCATAGCCTCACCTCAGGCTTTGTGCCCAATGAGTGGCGCACAGCTACAGTTATCCCACTCCACAAGGAGGGATCCACCTTGGATCTCGGGAACTATCGTCCCATCAGTCTGATGAGCCTGATCTGCAAAGCTACGAAACTCATTATCATGGAACTTATAAACAAAGACACTGGCAACCTTCAAACACTGGACCCCACCCAGTTTGGTTTCATAAAGGGCCGATCTTGTCTCCTCAACCTGACTGACTTCTTTGAATCCATCTCTAGAGCTATGGAAGAGGGTAAAGTGGTCCACACAACCTATCTGGACCTCTCCAAGGTCTTCGATACCACCCTCCACTCTGGAATCATAGATAAACTTACTAAGCTGGGCATTAATCCCTACATCACTTGATGGGTTGCTAACTGGCTTACTGACAGAACTCACACTGTAAAGGTAGCCGACTCAAAATCCAGCTCCAGACAAGTGACAAGCGGAGTACCTAAGGGTTCAGTCCTGAAACTGCTCTTGTTTGGCATCTACTTCCCTGAAGTACAGGCCAGCACTAAGGGACTCTAGCTAACAAAGTTCGCAGATGACTGCAAACTGGGAGCCATTATTGAATCCCCAAATGATGTGGATATTCTACAAAAGGGCGTTACAGAAACAGATGCTTGGTGGCAGAGCCATGGGCTCAAGCTCAATGCCAAGAAATGAATAGTTATCCCCTTTGGAGCAGTACAATAAACACCGAAAGTGTGATAAGGGACTTAGGGACACAGGTGGACAGTGGTCTCACCTTCGATAACCACATAGCCACAACAGTCAGGAAATCCTTCTATGTGGCACACCTCATCACTAAGGGCTTTTCATCCAGAAAAAAGGAGGTCATTGTCCCACTGTACTCATCCCTCATTAGTCCCATTATAGAGTACAACACCCCATTTGGTATGTACCTCATAAGGCATCTGCAACAACTGGAAAGGCCACAGAAATACCTCACTAAATGAATCACAGGGCTAAAGAAGATACCCTATGCTGACCATCTAAAAAACTCCAACTATACTCTGTCACATATCGCCTACTCAGAGGTGATCTCTGCTTAACAAACAAGGCCATGTCAAACCCAGTGCTGTTGGACATGCTACATTTAAAGAAATACCAATCCCTCTGAGCCACATGCTCCAGGGATGTAAACCTGGTTATCACAATGAACAAAACATGCTGGAGGGATAGGTTCCTGACTCAGAGACTCCCCATACTCTGGAATAGACTGCCCATACTTGTCAAGCTGAGCGCCTCTTTGGCCCTCTTCAAAAGGAACCTTGACGATTGGATGGGAGATAGGAAGTTCACCCCAGGGATCACGTCAGTCACCCTGCTAGACAGGGGACCAGGGAAGTAAATATTCTAGGAAGAATTAGCCAGGGAATTGTTATGGCTAGGCTTGTATAAGCCCTAGGGCCGATAGCTTAGTACCAACCTATGAACCTATATAGTACTGAAATCATTGATAATGGTTGACTTTTCTGATTTGACTGGGCTAACTCTTCCATATTACATCAAGCAACCACTGCTATAGCTTGTGGCTGTTAGCTAACTATCTAAGCAACCACCAATGTATCAAAGATAACATATCACTCACTCTCCATATAAATTCTGGACACATAGAATACCACTCTACCTGTTTACTCTTTCAGATAAAAACCTACTTGGATTAGGCAGTTTGATTCATCATACTCACAGACAAGCCCTCAATATTACCAGATACAGAATCCAGCTGAGAGAGATGTAGACACATATCTGAATAGGAGACAAACATCTCATAGGTTCATACCCTAACATACACATATGAATCTAACAACCTGACCACTACTCTATCACTAATCTAGCACCACCAGACCACTAAGATCCAGCAACAAAAATCACTTGCAGATCACTAAAGCCAATAACTCTGCTGGTGAAGCACTATTCTCTTGCGCCATAGCCAAATTATGGAACTCACTCCCACCCACAATTACCTCCGTACCATCATGCACCCACTTCAAAACTTTACTAAAAGCGCACCTAAAAACATGCTGGCTATGCCCTTGCAACTCCCACTCTAATATCATCCACCCCATCCAACCACTACCTTTCTTTCCACTCCACTAACTACCTTGATTATAGCAAGCGCAGATGCTCATAAGCCTAGTACTTATTATACAGCAGGAACTTCTCATTGTAACATTTGTTAATGTCTGTTATGTACTTCACAGATAAAGATACTAGTTGTCTACTGATGTACTATGTTCTTCATCTGTAAATATGTTGTAAGTAATTGCTATGTTAAATTGTTAATCGCTATGTACTCCAATGTAACTACTGTTTGCTTATTTTACTGTGGAGCTTTTCTCCCCGGGCCTCCGCTGAAAATGGACCTATGTCCAGTCGGACACTCCCAGTCAACAAATTTAAATAAATTAAATAAATAAATAAACAACATCTAGGGACCTTTTTATAGCCAAGCATCCTAAATATATTTGACAAAATTTTGGAATCTTAACATTATTCTAAGGTATATATGTAGTCTCAGGCTTGGGTGGTCAAGCATTTACAGGTTGTCTTTGTCCATTAGAGACATAGATGAGAGACCAGGGGTGAATTTCTGATTCCCCATCCACTTGTCCAAGTTATGCTTGAATTGTTAGGGAAGAACTCTGCTTCACATGAATGGGAAGTCAGTTCCAGAGAAAGAGTAGTCTCTGGGACACATGCCTGCTCCTCAAACATGTCCTATTTATATTGCAAGCAAAATTTACATTTCTTGATGGAATAATTCTGATGATATTTGCTTTGAAGATACATAGAAGGCCCATCAGAACAGGATCCAGGGATGCCTTGCATGCCAGGAATAGATAACCTCTTAACAGTCTGTAGGAAACAGAGTATAGGGATAGGGCTTTGAGGCATTCCATGTAGGACATGTTGTTAATGCCCTGTATCCTTTTTGTGAGGAACATTTGTTAACATTCCAGATGTTGCATGTGCCTGGTCAGGTACATACCAAAGGGGACACTGTACTCAGTGAATGGTCTGTTGGACAAATACGGTGGAAAAATGACTTTTTTGAACCTAGATGCCATACCCTTCTCATAAGTTGTGTAACACCAAATGATTTTCTTACTATGGTAGACACAATGGTCAAAGCCAGGTTGCTATCTATGTGTTCACAAATCCCTAACTACTGGATCTACTCTTAGGAGGAGAGTTGTCAATGATGTAGTTTCCAGGGGGTACATAACATCCCAAATGATGATATCATGCTTTCCTTGGCACTAAGTTTTAGACTGTAGTTTTCTGAGTTAACCCCTCTTGGAGGCTATTAGTGTCTCGAGGGGATTCTATGACTGTACCTAATTTGCGATCATCTGCAAACTTGGTCAGATAGGTCTTTGGCATTGGCCTTGACTTCAGGAAAGTAGATGTCAAAAAGGAATGGATCCAGCACAGAGCCCTTAGTTACTCTGGTAGTGACTGGCTTCTAAGTGGAGGTGGACTCCATTATCCAAACTTCTTGGGACTTATCTGAGAGTATTAATACTATCCAGCAGGTGACACAGTGGTGTATTCCTAATTCCATGAGCTTCTCTGAAATGCCCAAGTGGGATACTGGAATAGCTTCTGTAGCTTACCCTGAACTAGCTTGAACTGTTTTTTTAACTGTTTGCTGCATTATTTTAAAATCTGCACTTAAAGTTACATTTTAGTCGAATTTGATCGAAAGTTTGTTTGTCTGTTTAATTTAACTGTTGAGGCTGCCCACTAAAGTGTGCTAGCCTGTGTAACTGATTTATCACTGTTTCTGCATTTTCTGTGTGTTTCTATCAAAAAAACAAAAAAACAAAAAAATAATCCTTGTTTTCCTGCCTTTCCTCGACTAGTTTAGACCAGTTTACAGGCATTGCTGTATTCTGGGCTGTGGTGTAGTTCCTGTGTTGTCCATTACCTTACTTGGATAGAAGGAAGTTTCTTTGCTCACCAGTGGGAGTGGGGAGCCTTGAGCAGCCTACCTGTCCCTGTAGGAAGTGACCTCAGCACAAGAAGCTGTAGTAATTGGTTGTTTTGGACCATTTCTAGCTCTTTTGTAATTCACTGTTTAAAATCTGCCTCTGGGTGTTTTTTTCTGGCTATACTGCTCAGACAAGCTCCTCGTAGTCCTGCAGAGTGGTCCTAGCAGCAGGGAACTCAGAAAAGTGACTACTTTCTGGATTTAAGTATCTTTGCTTTTTTTCACTTGGAATAGCTTCTGTAGCTTACCCTGAACTAGCTTGAACTGTTTTTTTAACTGTTTGCTGCATTATTTTAAAATCTGCACTTAAAGTTACATTTTAGTCGAATTTGATCAAAAGTTTGTTTGTTTGTCTGTTTAATTTAACTGTTGAGGCTGCCCACTAAAGTGTGCTAGCCTGTGTAACTGATTTATCACTGTTTCTGCATTTTCTGTGTGTTTCTATCAAAAAAACAAAAAATAATCCTTGTTTTCCCGCCTCTCCTCGACTAGTTTAGACCAGTTTACAGGCATTGCTGTATTCTGGGCTGTGGTGTAGTTCCTGTGCTGTCCATTACCTTACTTGGATAGAAGAAAGTTTCTTTGCTCACCAGTGGGAGTGGGGAGCCTTGAGCAGCCTACCTGTCCCTGTAGGAAGTGACCTCAGCACAAGAAGCTGTAGTAATTGGTTGTTTTGGACCATTTCTAGCTCTTTTGTAGTTCACTGTTTAAAATCCGCGTTTGCACGGCTTTGCGCAGTTGTGCGCATAGCGCAGCGTCGGTTAAACAGGGTTAAACTTCTTCTGGCTCCACCAGGTCTGCTCTTCAAATTTTCCCTTAAGGAAGCTCTACTCTTAGTATAATCAGACTACTCACTATATTATAAGCCTAGCGCTTGTTCTCAATACTTCTCTACTAAGTAAGCACTCTCGTACTAAGTAAAGCACTACATCTACTTACCACCCCTGTGAATATCCACTTCCCTTAAAGGTACAGCACTCCCTTATACTGTTCTAGCATGTCGAGTGGTAGATTACTGGCGTCCTCTCCAGTTCAGCTGGTCAATCTGGGTATCTTGAGACAATGCTACAACTGTCTCATGTACACAGACAACCCTCTCCTCCTCCCAACAAACACAAATACATGTGAGAGATGCAACTATATAGCCAAACTGGAGGCTGAACTCTCTCAACTCAGGGCTGGCATGACCAGACAGGAGGAGATGGTAACCACACACACAACAATCCCAGTCCCACATAGACCTACCACAACTGCAAACCAAACACATAAAAACACAAAGACATACTTGGAGGCTCTAATAAAAAACTTACCAAAACAACAGAGGCTCCCAAAGCAGACATCCAAAAATCCACCACCTCAAACAAAACACATGCAACACATACTTCAATAAATCAGTGTGTCAACCAATCACAGCCCTCAAGGCCAAACACCTTGCCTGATACACTAGTAATAGGTGACTCTATAGTCAGACACACTGATGTCCCGCTGACCAGGCTGAACAGGTGACTCTATAGTCAGACACACTGATGTCCCGCTGACCAGGCTGAACAAGGAGAAGGTGACTGTGAGCTGTCTATTGGGAGCTAGGATCCGCCACATAACACACGCACTCAAGTCACTCCAAAGCAAGTACAAATATGACTCCGTCATTGTCCATGCTGATGTGAATGACCTGAGACGTACCTCCCTGGACTACATGAAAAGAGACATAGAGGAGCTCTCCGATTATGTAGCCCAGGCTGGTATGACCCTGACCCTAAGCAGCATCTTGCCCTCACCAAGAATGATACCACAATACAAAGACAAGATGATCAGCTTTAATAATTGGCTCAAGTACTGGTGTCATTCTAAGGTGATCCAATGTCTGTCTGCCTGGGATGACATGTTGGACAAGCCACGCTGCTTCGCAAGGGATGGCTTACACCTGTCACCACTGGGCTTCTGGATATTGGCTAAGGCTCTTGCCACCCCCATAGTGCCTTTTTTAGGCAAGGCTCAAAAGACAAAACCACCTCCTTAGAAAACAAAAATGGAAAAAAACTAAGGGTAATGCTGCTCAACACCAGAAGTCTAAATCTCAAGATGCAGGCACTTGATGCACTCCTCAGCATGGAGAACATTGATGTCTGTGCAGTAACTGAAACCTGGTTCAAGGCTCCTGAGAGCACCCCAGCACTGCCAGGCTATACCTCGTATCATGCTTTTCGGCCCCAAAACCCGGGCCGAACCACAAAGGGAGGGGGAGTGTCCATATTCATCAAGGACACCCACACCTCCAGGTTAGTAGCAACACATGAAGCATCAGAGACCATACAGGTGCAACTAACCATAGGAAAAACTGCTATACAACTGGTAGCATGTTACAGACCACCCTCCCACGCTCAAGAACCCCACTCAGCCTTCCTGAAGACATTGGAGGATATGAATGTATCACAAAATACCATCATACTGGGAGACATCAACTACCCAAACATAGATTGGGTACATTATTCTAGCCCTAATACCCTAGCCCAAAGGTTCCTGGAATTCATAAATTCAAATGCACTGGAACAACTAGTCACCTCTCCCACTAGGGGAGATAATATACTAGACCTGATCATCACAAACATGGGGACAAAATGCTCCACACCTGAAGTATACCCCTCACTAGTGAGATCTGACCACAAACTAATCACCCTGGATATACATATCCCACCTCCACCCCCAGCACAAAAGACCACAGTGAAAAACTTCTCAAAAGCAGACTTCACTCTTCTTAAGACTGAGATGGTATCCTTTAAGCCCACTGTGCCAGTGGATACCACATCCCACAATGCCGAATCCTTCACAAATGCTTTCTATGGACATCTCCAAGAATGCATGGATCATGCAATCCCAAATAAATCCAAGTCCCTCTCCACCAAAGGTAAGCATCCTGTCTGGTGGACCTCAGCCATAAACAAATTGTATAAAAAAGAAGGAAGCTACTGCACGTCAGAGCAAAATCCCATGAAGGGAAGACATCTCTGATCAACATTAGCAGAAAACTACGTTCTCTCTTAAAAACATCCAAGGCCAACTTTGAGAGAAAAATCGCTAAGGACACTAAAGATAACCACAAAGCCTTCTTCAGCTTTGTTAGAAACCTGGGCGGAAACCCTCAGATATGCTCAGAGTTGGTTCACAACAACAAAAAATACACTGAACCCACAGATATTGCGAACATTCTGGCTGACAGGTTCAGTGCAAATTTCTCCCCTCCCTCACCCCCAAAAGAAGAAATACTTATCCCAGCTGAATGTAATCTCCCTGTCATCTCAGATGTCCAAGTGAGAACAGCCCTAAACAAAGCAAAAAACACAGCATCAATGGGACCTGACGGTATCCCGGGTTGCGTGTTACGTGAACTCCAAGAGGAGCTAAACCCACACATAAAAATGCTATTTAACCTTATCCTTACTTCGGGATATTTACCTGAACACTGGCGTACAGCAACAGTGGTCCCACTACACAAGGGGGGTGCCTCTACAGACCCTGGAAACTACTGCCCCATAAGCTTAACCAGCCTGGTCTGCAAAGCTATGGAAAGAATCATTATGGAACTCATAAACAGAGACATAGGGGACCTACAGACACTTGACCCCACCCAGTTCGGCTTTGTAAAGGGCAGATCCTGCCTTTTAAACCTGGTTGACTTTTTCAAAACAGTCACTAGAGCCATTGATGAGGGCAAAGCAGTCCATACAGCATACCTGGACTTGGCTAAGGCCTTCGACACAATACCCCACTCAGGCATCATAGATAAGCTCAACAGTTTAAAAGTAAACCCTTATGTCACTAGATAGGTTGCAAACTGGCTAAAGGACAGAACCCATAAAGTTAAAAGACTCAAAGCCAGTCACAAGTGGTGTCCCACAGGGATCTGTCCTGGGACCCCTCTTGTTCGGCATTTATTTCTCAGATGTTAAAGCAAACATGGAAGGGCTGTGGCTAACAAAGTTCGCAGATGACTGCAAACTAGGCGAAACAGTCGATACACCAGCAGACACATACATCCTACAAAAAGGCCTCACAGAAACGGACAACTGGTGCCAGAGTCACGGCCTTAAACTAAATGCCAAAAATGTATAGTCATCCCCTTTGGGAAAAACAAAGTACCCACAAATTATCACATAGACAGCAACCCACTGAGTACGGAAAAAGTAATCAGAGACCTAGGGACCCAAGTCGACAGCAACCTCTCATTTGACACCCACGTTGCCAAAGTGGTTAGAAAAACATTCTACCTTGCACACCTCATCATGAAGGGATTCACATCCAGATCCAAGGATGTCATTGTACCCCTATATTCCTCCCTCATCAGACCCATGATTGAGTACAATGCCCCATTTGGTATGTACCTCACCTGGCATTTGCAACAGCTGGAGAGACCACAAAAGTACCTCACCAAGAGGATCAAGGGTCTCCAACATATGTCTTATTCTGCCAGACTAAAGAAACTTCAGCTCTATTCAGTAGCATACCGCCTGCTCAGAGGTGATTTCTGCCTGACGTACAAGGCCATGTCCAATCAGGATCTGATGGACATGCTCCACCTCAAAAAATCCAAATCCATCAGGACCACGAGAGCTAAAGACTTAAACCTCGGCACAAGTATGAATAGGACATGCTGGAGGGATAGATTCATAACCCAGAGGCTTCCCATGCTTTGGAACAAGATCCCAGTTCGTATTAGGCAGAGCCCCTCACTGACTCTCTTCAAGAGAAATCTTGATGAGTGGATGGGAGATCGTAAGTTTACCCCAGGGGTCACATCTGTGTCACTGCTAGACAGGGGCACAGTAAACTAATTCTATTATATAAGGGGACCTTCATTGTGTCACTACTAGACAGAGGCACAGTATTCTAAATTTATTCTGTACATTTTTGTACCATTTCATGGGGTGGCAAAAGCCACATCACTATGGCTAGGCTTACAAATGCCCCAGGGCAGATAGCCTAGTACTATACTATGAAACTATGAAATGCCTTGGCCAGGTCAAGGTCGGCAATCTGCACCATTCTGCCCTCAACAATTGCCTTAGTGACCTTCTCAAAGAAGTCCACCAAGTTGAGTAGACATGATCTGCTCTTGATGAAAGTAAACTGGGATGGATCCAGTGTCTGAAGATTTTCTATATCATTATTAATCACTCAAATGATAATTCTTTCCATGGCTTGCATATGAGACTAGTCAGATTTATGGATCGGTAGTTACTAGGGTCCATAGAGGGCCCATCCTAGTACAGAGGGATGAATGTTGCAATTCTCCATCCACATGACATGAAGCTTTTCTAGAGTCTATGGTTAAACAGTGACTGGTGATCCTTGTAAGTCATGATCCATGGTATTTAAAAGTTATAATGAGAGAGAGGGATATGATAGATAGTCCTACATCTCCAGTCCTATGTGGT
The DNA here is from genome assembly GCF_019279795.1 of Protopterus annectens. NCBI lineage: Eukaryota > Metazoa > Chordata > Ceratodontiformes > Protopteridae > Protopterus > Protopterus annectens. Next base: position 313,179,011 of record NC_056749.1, on the reverse strand, counting down.
TCACTAGGGATGGGCTACATCTTTCTCATTCGGGCTTCTGCATATTGGCAACTACACTTTCTGCCAGCATAGTACCTGTTTCAGGTAAAGTCAGTCACATACACCAACCATCCTAACAGTTTCAAACAATGCCTATATTAACACAGCACTGCTGTACACTACAAGCTTAAACAAAAATGCTCCCTACCATAATAGCCCTCCTAATCCTTGAAAGTACAGACATCTGCATAATTACAGCAAACTGACTCCAATATAGTGACACAATTCCTTCTCTACATTATCTTAATGCCTAGCACTTCTTTAGACTCTCCACCAAAGGTGACTGTGCCTGTGATCTGTCTCTGAAGGGGGCAGATATGTTTTTTATTCAAATTTCCATTACCTGAAATCTAATCCAACAGATAACACATTCTCCTCCATATCCTGGTGATTACTGTGAAGGCTGCCAGCCCAGCTAGCTAGAATGTTGTAAATAACCCTATGCCATTTGGAAATATTACTATGATCCATAGGCTTGTCTTACAAATGTAAGTAAACTGTATGTTATGTGCTGAGCTTCAAAAATGTAACCACAGTGAGTGCACCCTACTGGAAAAGAGCAAAACTCTAAGAAAATAAGTTGCATTGCTTATGATGGCGTTATCTCAGTTAGGCGACAGAATGCCTGTAGCTAGAAATTCTTTCTATTGTCTGGAAACTAACTAAGAACTATCTCAGAGAGTGAGTCTGTGCATTTTGTATCTTGTCTTTGGACCTGTAAACATTGCATTTGCTTGGTTCTGTAAGCAAGACTTAGATCATAGTATCTCTCTTAGAGATGGATATAAATACAGTAAAATTAGTTTAAATGTTTTCTCTATTTATGTGAGACTGTCCTGCAACGTTGTTTTAAAGTATTTCCTGTGATACTGAACTCTATTGTCAATATGTTGAGTTATGGAGTATTGTCTTGTGCTTTTATTATTAAATATATTTAAACATTTTAATCATGGCTGGTTTGTTTAGAGATATTTAAGCTCCTAGAGTGCTTGCATATGTATTTGGTGATGCTATACAGGCCACTCTTAAATAGCCTTGGCCTTGGTCACACTTACCATTTGGATAATAGTAACATTACACAGTAGAACTGGTCAACCTTTGGGAAGGGCCTTATAGTAGCTGATGAAGAGTGGTTGGTGGCAGCTGGTACTACTGTATAGTCTGGGCAGAAAGGGGCATAGCTAGTAAACCTGTGCCAGCATTCCCCAGGACTGTCTGTGCATTTGTATATAAATCAAATCTCAAGGTGTGTGTGTGTGTGTGTGTGTGTGTGTGTGTGTGTGTGTGTGTGTGTGTGTGTGTGAGCTACTTGGGCAAGGACAAGAAGTACTGGTTGGACAGCGAGGGTGCTGGAGGTTTTGGCTTGACCACTCAGCTAAGATCTTAAACCCAATAGATGTGTTAGTGGGGAATATTATTGGGGATATGGATAAAGAAAGAGAAACCAGCCTCAAATTGATTGTGATCTCTGTGTGCTCTTAAGGGAAATTGTACTTTACTGTGTGTGTACTTGTCATCCTCCCAATGTGCATGTCTCTTACTGGTGCTAGTGGTGAGGACTAAAGCTCCTTGATTACTGGGCCAGTGCAAGGGCATCACATCTACTACCATGTCCACCTTACAAATCATGGCTAGGTGCAGAACCTCCTCCATGATGCTTAAAAGCAATGAAACCTACCAGAGCAAATTAGAATCCCCAACTACTACATATAATGAAACCAATCTGGCTGGTGTCAACTACCTATCCAAAAACTGGAGACATGCATCACAAACAAATGTGCACAACATTCCTTGGACATCATCCATACCATCTATCTCATCCAATTAGTGCCCCTTACACTAAGGGCTCAAATCTACTAAATCAGAGTCTTACAAATATGGCACCACTATGCAGCATATCTGTAGCTGTCTCCTCTTCTGCTCAAATATGTTCACCGTGATACCGTACTTTCCACAGTATCCCAGTCTAATATGTCTTCAAATTTCATTGTCTTCAAAGTCTTCTTCACAGCTAACTTCCTAGCACTAGCTACTAGAGAGAATATCAGGGAAGATAATTAGTTACAGTAAGAAAATAAGTTAAGAAAGGAGATTAATGAAGTATAAGGAATGAAAAAATACTTGTTCACGTTTAGGGATATGGTTTATCCTGAATTTCAGCAAGAACAGAGACAGATTTTAGCTAAGAAATCTTTCAGAGTGGTTTTGAAAGATGGGAGTAAGGCCATAGACCTGATGGATACAGGTAAGGAGCTCCAGGCCTTAGCAACCTTATATGAGTACAGACACGATGCCCAGCAGATTTGCTAGGCTTGTAGACAGATGGGAGTTTTTGGTCACTGGATCACAATGATTGACTGGGAATATAGTTGTGTAAAAAGTGTTTCAGTGCTGGACAGGCAGATATGGATGCTGGGTTTTGAACCAAGAGTCACAAGTGAAATATGTATGTAGAAAGTATAATATTAGAGTAAGTGGGTTGGTGAGAACTGGGGGTAATGTATGGCAGCAAAGCAAATCTAAGCAAGCTTCCCACCATCAGGTCAATTTATAACAGAGATCAATCAGTTTATAGCCAGATCAAAGTCATTAACAAAAAGATGCAAGTAAAACAGGTTGTGTGTCATTTCCTGAAACTAAACAACTTGCATATGCAGTATAGTCTACTGGTCAAGCAAAAGGGTAAATTGACCAACATATTAAGAGGTCCTTAGTGTCCAAGGACTATTTCACAGAGAATTGCAATCACAGAGCAGGTGTGTATTTAACCAATTAAAGTTAATATGTTCTTCATGATAAATATGCTTATATTAAACAATGGCAAAAATCTCAGTAAACCTGTAGGTGTAGGGCCTTACAGCACAGCTTCTGCAATATTGAGGTCAGATGTAGTGATCACATGCTCTTCTCTATGAAGGAAGATAGTGACTGAGTGTTTTATTTTTAATTTCTGCAGATAGCCGACTTTCCCATTTCATGGTTGTAGAAATTAGACAGCTGTATACTGTGCATGTCTGGAGTTCTGATTTCGATCAACAGGTCCAGTTTTTAGCTTTTTATTTAGGAGTACACCCCCCCCACATTCAATAAGGCAACTATATTTTATTAGTTATCCTCTTAGCAGGACACTAATTGTGCTTCAGTGGGGCCTGATTGTCAGATTAAGTGGCAAACAACCATTTCCCACTAATGCAGACAAAACCAGATGATGGGGCCTATGGCAACCTGAAAATGCAAAGTAAAGGAATGCTCAAATTGCTGTGGATAAACAGAGCTAGATGTGTGAATTTGAAACAATAAAGAACTTTCTTAAATAAGTTTTGTGGGGGGATTACAATGTATTGCTCTAATTATATCTGACAACAAAGAGCAGAAATGTAGCCATTAGTTATGTATGCATTCATTCATTCATTCATTCATTCATTCATTCATTCATTCATTCACTTTTTTAGCCATAATCAGAAATCTGAAGGTTACAAAGTCAATAAAGTAGTTGTAATTGGTGGAAAAGTGGACAGTATGTGGATGAAACTGACCCTGTTGTCATTTAGCCATAGTTCGATAATCAATCTGGTTTCAAGGAGTATGGTGTGCTTAAGTGCAACAAGTTGAAAACAATATATTAGAAATTCTATGTTGAGAAAAAAATTGACTTTAGCACTATTTTAATAGTCAGAGAGGATGCATCTTTTAGCTTGATGGTTTCAGGATATATAGAATAGTTAACCATACATGTGTTAAGCAGCCTGTCTTTGAACTAAACTAAATCTCAAATTTTATGAGGTACCATTCCATCTTTTCAGCTGTTACTATGGTTGTTGTTGTTTGTCTTTCGGCTTTTTCCCGGTAAGTGGTTGCCACAGCAGAACTCCGGTCTGCTAATGATTGGCAGTAGATTTTTTTACGAAACACCAAGGTGCGAGCTCGACGCCCAACCTTCAACGAAGGCACACCCATTTACGCAGGCATGTCTTTTGAACGCTACCCAACTGCGGGGAGGACATGCAGACTCCACACAGAAGGCACTCCCATGCCACGCCGAGAATCAAACGGGAGAACCTGTTGCTGTGAGGTAACAATGCTACCGCCGTACCACCACAGCATATTGAGCTGTTACTATGGTACATGTTACAAATTTGATATATTTTTTAACCATCGTTCAATCTCTTAGGATATTAGTAGACAAAACATAATACCATGTATCTTTTATTTATACTCAATGCTTCACATATTCTCTAACATGAGACTACCTAGCTTGCTATAACATGTAGTCAATTTGAGCTAGTAATGGAACATTTTTGTCATCACTTACATATCCTGCTAGTATTACATTTTTTCAATAATGTTAATTCGAAGTCATTTTTACTAGGAGGAATACAATGGTCCTTCTAGAATCTGAGATCAGTTTTACCACTGCTTTAGCTCTACTATATTCGTCTGATGGGTGTGTATGAAACAGTGTCTTTCCCAGAGTTAGTCTGACCTTGACATGAGAATACTAAAGTAAGGGGTTCCCCATTTTCTTTACTTGTGCTATTACTGTGCGAAAGTCATGTTGTTATTTTAAGAAAATCATGTGATAGTAGAACATGTCTTTACAACACATTTTTACATCAGTAAGAAGTTTGTACAGTCAGGGCTAACCAGTTTTGTGTTTAGAGATGATGGGTTTTGTGGTATTATAATGCAGCCTGTTAAAATATTAACATGTCTGAAATAAACTCTCTCTCAAAGTAGCTTTGGCATGTAGTTATGAAAAAGCAGACTACCACTGGAAGAATATTTAACATGTGCAGTAGCATGTGACCAGTTATTTATTTAAAATTCTAGCTATGCCAACAGTTGCTATAATATTGTCTCACTCATTCAAATTAGCTTTACATACTCAATTGCTTACTACTGCACCAACTTGCTGTGAAGTCACCAATCATCACTGCAGAATACACCAATGTAAGTCATATAGTAAGGGAGTGCATTGTTTAATTTAAATGAAATATTTATTCATTAAAACAGTTCATTTTCCCACACTAACATCTTATACTGTCCAACCAGAACAAGTAAAATATTATTTTAATTTAAAATATCAGGCTACCTCCGATATCAGCACGTGATGCAAACTACACCAATGGGAAGTGGATGCAAACCTAAATGGCCCTCATTGAGGTAACACTTCTACCCCCCAAAATGGCAGGGATATAGATAATAAAGAGCATTTGTCTTATACATTATGGGGGAGTATGCTTGCACATAGGCTGTATTTTAAAACCACTCAAACTAAATAATCTAACTTATTTTTAATCACAAAGTGGTACTTTGTGCATGTACAGCGGGATGCTGTACAATTCTGCTTCTCTGAAATGGAAAGATAACTATTTGGTAGCAATTAAAAGTAAAACATAGTCAATACATTAAAAAAAAAACATATTTCATATGAGGTTGGTGAGGCTGCAGATCAGCAGCGTTATACCATCAGCCACCCCTAGTATTCTGTTGAGCTTCATCTGCCAGACAGCCTGTAGGAAAATATGTATAACTTATGCAAATAAGCAAATATTGTGTTTGCATGTGTATGTGTGCATGTGAAAGAGAATTTGCATGTGTGCAGACTTGAAGTGGCTTGCAGTGTGTATGTCTGATGGTAGTGAGCTGAAATACATTACTGTGGCCACTATTTATTTAATTTAAATGTATTTATTCAGTTAATTATTTGATCATAGACAGAAACCTGAGGTACACAATAAAAAAATAGCTGTGATTAGTGGACACAGAGTTAGTCTCTGGATGAAACTGACTGATCCCTGCTGTCATTTATTCATAGTTAAACACTTATTAACTTAGCGTGACAGTGCTAGTATATGTGTGTGTGTGTGTGTGTGTGTGTGTGTGTGTGTGTGTGTGTGCATGTGTGTGCACGTGTGTGTGTGTATGTAACCAGTTGCAATGAATATATCAGGAATACCAAATGAGAAGAAAAATTACTCCAACAGTGTTATGAAAGTCGGTGAAGAGTTAACTTTTGGCTTGATGATTTCAGGGTACTTAAAAAAAAGTAATCCACACATATAAGACTAGAGGTAAGTTAAGCCTAGTATTTCTGAATAAGAGCCTGTTCCACGCCTAAGCATCTGACTTGGGTGTTAAGGCCTATTAAAGTAAAGCCAGAGCAGAGAATGAAAATGGTGTAAACAGTTGTAATAAATTTGATATACGCTGTGTGACAAAGTCAGTTAGAAAGTTAAATCACAAACAGAATACCATTAAGTAGAGAAACAATAAGATATATGTCTGACAGTTATCCAGAACATATGTATTTTTTACATACAGCTATAATGAAAATGTCTCAACAAAATATCAAGTCTGTAAAATATGTCCCATGTATGATTTAAGAAGCCATTCACTAGTGATACATTTTAGAGCTATTTGTAATTTAGGAAACTCAGATATCAGTAACATAACATGAGACCAAGACAGACAGAGCAAGAATTCAGTGATGCCTCATACTTAATTTTTCTTAGACTGAGTTATCATTCTACCATGACACATAATATGCTATGCACTCCTGCAGAGAACATGACAAATTACTCCAACAAACAAAAGTATAATGTACACTTCCTACACCCAGAGCTAATATTATAACATGGGCTGAACATTCACTTCTACAATGAAAAAGGATTCTTGTGGTCACCAAATAAGACTGCACTTATAAATAGAACAAAATTATGTAGTTTCTGATCATTACACTCTTCTTTCTACATAAACTGATGAAAGCGTATAGCATATAAAATAAAGAAAATCTAAAATACTGTAATATTAAAATTTAAACATTATTTGTTAATTGCTTAGTATTCAGTTTATTAAAAATAATTAGGCAACATATAATAGCATTGTGCAAAAGAGCTGTAGGCTATATGAAGGCATAAAAATACAGTACTCATCTCTGCTATGCACAATAGAAATTATATAGAAACTTGGTTTTTGCAACTGCAACATTAAAAAAATGCTCTCTCTCTTGTGTCACATAATTTTATTGGTTACTCTATCTCAGTTATACAAAGTACAAACAGCAGTACTAGACACCATACTTTGGGCAGGAAATATATTATATTTAAAGAAACCTATAGTTCTGCTGTATTGTGTACAGCTACACATTACAGAAATTACTTACTTGTTACAAAATAATAATTGTACAAGAGTACCTTTACCCAATCTTCTTGTCTGTGACTGACCTTACTACCAAATATAAAACTTTGTACCCAGAACTTGGGCCCACATTAGGATAAGCAAAATAATAATCATGTGCTGCATAAGACGAAACATAAAAAAAAAAAAGTGTGTCAACTAGAGAAGAAAAGAGTATAAGGAAATAGATTCCACCTTCCAAGCTCTCTCTCTTAATCAAGCAGGCTCCCCTAAAATAAACACATAGGTTTATAGGAGGTTACTAGGCTAGCGGCCATAGAGCCCTTACAAGCCTAGCCATGTTAATCCTGAGTTGCCTCAATTGTCCTTGGTTAGGTGATTTAATTCACAGAGTGAGTCTATGATAATCACAGACTATCCCTGTCCAGGAGGGACATGGATATCACCCCTGAGCTGAATCTATGGTCTCTCATCCATTTGTCCAGGTTGTGCTTGAGTAGAGTAAGTGAGGAGCTCTGCTTCATGTGAACTGGAAGTTTACTCCAGAGTAGCAGTAATCTCTGGGAGAGATATCTGTCTCTCCAGCATGTTCTGTTAATGTCACAGGCTAGGTTAAGATCCCTAGAGTGAGTGACTCTTCTTCCATATGACTTGTGGATGTGCAGCATATCCTTTAGGGCAGGGTCATAGACTGACCTGTAGGCCAGGCACAAGTCGCCTCTCAACAGCTTATATGATACAGAGTACAGTGACAGGGCTTTCAGTTTACCTTCACAAGTCATTGTTTGGAGGCTCTGTATTTTTTTGGTGAGAAACCTCTGTGGTCTCTCCAGCTGCAGGCGTCTGGTGAGGTACATGCAGAAGGGAGCACTGTACTTTATTAATGGTCTGATGAGGGTCAAATACAGTGGAGTTATAACATCCTTAGACCTGCATGAGATGCCCTTCATCAGTGAACCTGGTAAGCCAAAGGCCATCTACTTCAGGCTGGACCTCCAAGAAATAGATTCCAGACAGTAAAGGGCCCAGCACAGATCCTTGTGGTACACCACTGGTGACGGGTCTACTGATAGAGGTGGGGTCACCAACTCTGACAGAATGTGTTCTGTCAGTGAGCCAACTAGTTACCCACCTAGTGATGCAAGTGATAATCCCCAGATGGGGGTGACTCTCAATGATACCCGAGTGAGGGGATTGTGTCTAAATCCTTGGCTAGGTCAAGATAGGCAGTATGCACCATCTTACCTTCATCCGGGGCTTTGGTGACTTTCTTGAATAAGTGTACTAGGTTAAATAAGCATGATCTACCCTTAATGAAGCGAAACGGAGTTGGGTCTAGAGAGTTTGAAGGTCACCTATGTCCTTGTTCATAAGTTCCATGATGATTCTTTCCATGGCCTTGTAGATGAGTGTGGTTAGACTTATGGGTCTATAGATCCCAGGGTTGGTTGATGCCCCCCCCCCCCCTTTGTGCAAGGGGATTACTGTTGCTGTACTCCACTCTGCTGGGACAAAGCCAGTTCTCAGGCTATGGTTAAAGAGAACGCCAAGTGGGTCTGCTAGGTCCTGTTTTAGATTGCTTAATAAGCAATCAGGGATGTTATCTGGTCCTATTGAGGCCATGTCTTTGACCTTGTAGAACACACATCTAACCTGATTTGTACAGATACTAGGCAGAGGACTGGTGTCAGGTATGCTTTGGGGTATGGCTGGTGGGGACGGGGGGGGGGTGAAGTTTGTGCTAAATCTGTCAACTAGCAGGTTGGCAATTTCCTCCGGTATGATACGAGTGGATACGAGTGGATACCATCTACTACCAGTTTAGCACATAGCTGGACATTCCCTTTTAGATTTTGGACATAGTTAAAGAATGCCTTATGATTATCCCTAGCTTTAGAGGACTTCTTTAAGTGTAGAGGGAATTCTTCCGCTGCCGAGTCTGTTCCCTCTTGTTCTTAGATATCAGTTTCTTCCTTTTTGTTTATACTTGAGGTCCACATGGGCGGATTGTTTTTTCAGGAGGACCTGGTTTTAATCCAGTGAGGTACAGTTGAGTCTATACAGTTGCTTAAATGTTTATACAGGGTATTTGTGTACACCTCTGCATAGGAGTCATATTCTCTGTAATTGTAGGGGGTAGAAAACTTTTTATGCCATCACTTAGTAGTTCGTAGTTTGTTTTGCAAAAGTTTTTTAGCTTTTTGCTCCTGTGCAGTGACAGGTTCAATAGTTACTTTGAATGAGACGGACTTATGCTCCCACCTTACTAGGGAGGGCATCACACAGGGGGGAATGCGGTGACCCCCCCATGTTGGTGAGTACTATGTCTAGGACATTTGACCCCTTGTGGGTGTACAGACTATCGGTTCCAGAGCATTTGTAGTGACAAAGTCCAGGAATCACTTGGCAAGCATGTTTGTTCTCATGTATGTCACCCAGTCAATTGAAGGGTAGTTGAAATCTCCCATGACTAAGTTGTTGGGCTTTATGGTAAGTGACTCCAGTAAGTCCAGGTAGCTAGTGTGCTTATCTTGGCTCATGATGGGGGACCTATGTCTAGCAATGATGTGGTAGGATATTTTGCCTTTAGTTAATTGGATGTGGAGTAGTTTGAGACTATAGTACTGCTTGACTAGTCTCAAGGTATACTTGGCTTTAATGAAGATGGATACACCTCCATCTTTGATTCTTTCATGCTCACGTTGAGGTCTGAACATGTGGAAGGCATTGTAGCCTTGCACAGGCAGGGGTTCTCTCCATCTCCTTGAACCATGTCTCAGTGACTGCACAGATGTCAGCATCTTCTAAGGCAAGGAGTGCTTTCAAGAAGTGCAGTTTCATGTTTAAACTCCTAGCATTAAGCAGCAGAACCTTGAGTTTGTCTCAAGTGTATTTTGTTACATTAGAAATGTTGTTGTTTTGATATTGCCTAAAAAGGGCACTAAGGGGGAAGCAAGTGCCTTTGCCAGTATCCAAAATCCTAGAGAAGATGGGTGCAGACCATCTCTGACAAAGCAGTGTAGCCTGTCGACCATATCTTCACAGGCTGACAGATACCGGATTCCCCTAGACCAACACCACAAGCTGAGACAATTGTTGAAGTTGATCATTGTTTTGTTCACATTTTGGCATCATCCTGGGTGAAGTTAGAATGCTGCTTAGGGCTAAGGTCATGCCTGCCTTGGGCACATAATCTGAAAGTAAAGTCATGTCTCTCTTCATATTGTCCAGAAAGGTATGTATCAAGTCATTCACCCCAAAATGGACTGACAGAGTCATAATGGTACTTGTTGAATGACTTGAGTGCATGTGTGATTTGATGGATCCTGGCACATGACAGGCAGATGACCGTGACCTTCTCCTTGTCTAGGCTGGTGAGGGGGACATCTGTGTGTCTCACTATGGAGTCACCTATGACCAAGACATTAGGTATGGAGGCGTTTTGCCTTAGGGGCTTATTTGCTGAGACACTGCTGTATGTGTTTTTATGAGTAGTGGTTTCTATTTGCATGGCAGTGTGTTCAAGTTGTTTACATTTGGGAGGTGCCTGATTTTTGGTAGACTTCTAGTGAGTAACTATGCATATGTGGGTTTGTGTGACATGACCTAATTTTGTGTGAGAGGTGAAGTGTGTCTGCTGACAACCTGTTTGATGTCCGGTTTGTTGTTAAGTGAGAGAATCGATTCCAATTTCATAGTGTAATTAAATCTCTCACATACAGTATTTGTTTTGGGAGTAAGTGGTTGTCAGTATAAATGAGGCGGTTACTACATTGCCTCAGGATGGCCATGTCAATTAGGCTGGCCGGTGAAATGATGGGAAACTGCCTGTCCATTATAGAAGGTTTTTCCCATATGTACTGATAAATAGGGAAGGGATGGGGTAGTTTGATCAGTTTTTATGCTAGCATTAGCAAAGGTGCTATTGAAGGATATGGGTGATAAGTGTGGCAATGCTACTCAGTGTGCCTGTAGTGCAGTAGGGAAGCTTGGGATGGTTCCACTGACAGGTTTCTAGGGAAAAATTGAGTTTCAAGGCATTTGCATCAATACAGGGCACCACTAACTCCTGTCGTATGGTGCACTGCAACTTGCAAATGTGAGTATAAATACAGGTGAAATTTAAACACTTAGCTAATCTACCAATAGGAAATCACAAAATGAACCTTACTCCAGCAATCCCCAGCTCAGACAAAGCTGGATCCATACTATTGCTCAAGTGTGTCAATAACAGGATAGATTTAGTAAGTCTGAATCTAGTCTATGCTATCTAGGTATCAAAACAGTGCAAATAAAGTGCAGAGAATGAAGCAGTCACAAACAGAAAAAAAAACAGAAAGGATTCAGTAATTTGATAAAATACAATTCAGAAAGTGCTGAAGAATCACAAAATATATTTTCTTGTCTTTTTGCCTTGGATGCCTTGGAAAAAGCAGAGACACTCTAGACCCCTGGCAAAGGATGCCAAACATAAAGCAACTCTAGTTAATTGAGCCAAACCAGTGCAGACGTGAGGTTTAAATACAGATGAAATTGAACACTTTTAAGCTAATCAGGGGTGGTAAATGCACTCTTACTATAACAACCTAGGTTCCATCTCTGACAAGCACATGAACTGAACAAAAGGTAGCTGTGCAGGCATGCCATCTAGCTGTCCTCACCCTTGTACAACAAAGAAGTTTCTTTAAAAATTAAAGAATTATTTCATTTTTCCCCATCTCTGATGAAGGACTCACCATCTCTCTCTATTTAAAAAGCATTCTCTGTCTGATTTTATACTAGTGGCTGTTCTCTTCTTAGTGGCTTTCTGGTTGTAATCCCACTATAGTGAGATCGAAGCAAACCACAGTGCATATGTAACAAGATCAGACCTAACAGAGAATACTTACAGCCTGGTAAAAAAAGCCAGCATTACCCCATTGCATTTGGATTATTACATTGCCATATGAGAGGATGAGCCTAAATTGAGCTTACACTTAAACTCAGTCTAAGATCCAGTTGATTCTGGCTCAGTAATCTCTCTATACGAGATTCTGACTGTCCATGAACTGAAATAAATCTCACGCAACCTTACACTGTGGTTTTGCTGGAATTGTCTGAGGTATGATGGATCTTTGGAGCTGCTGTCATGGCACATGTCACAGATTTCACAATCTTACCTTCAGTTCAATTTGTATGGGCTTTCATAGCAAAATCACAACGTCCTGTATGCTTTGTTTCTTATTTAAATATTCTGCTATGCATTCCATATAGTCCCTCTAATGTGAGAGTATGCAACTGATTTAGCATGGTCACTATAACTGTGTTTGGACATCACTCCTCGTGATTCATGAATTTTACAACAGTAGGTGCAGCAGACTTGAACTGGTAATGGAATATTTTTTCTTCTCACTTAGCTATCCTGCCAATATTATAATATTTAAATACTTGCTGCTGTATGTCATTTTCAGAATGAAGAGTGCAATGCACTTATCAGAGTGCCTACACAGCGACCTGTTATACTGATTTGGTTACATGTTAATTTCATCATATATGCATGCTTGTCAGAATTTTAGTGACCCTGAACTGACGGTAATACAATAATGGGTGTGAAGATTGCCCTTTTCTTTAGATTTCATGTGCTGCTACTGTGCATAACAGGCATGAAATACAGTACATAATCTTACATAATGTGCACTTGAGTAAGTAGTTTGTGCATTCAGAGACACACATTTTATATTTAGAGGTGCAGGATTCCATAATATTATATCTCAGCCTATTCAATCTCTTGATATATCTGAAATGAACTCTTTTTCACAAACGAAACAATTCAATGTATTCAGAAGATGAAAACTATTGCGATAATACCATTTAGCATATGTAATAGTAGTGTATGACCAGTTATTAATGTAAAATCATGATCATGCTTAATGCTAACCTTACTATAATATAGACATGTCTATTCATTTGCTTGTTGCAGCCTACCCATTGCTTTAAAGTCACTAACTAAAACTTATCAATATCTTTAGGACAATTAATCAGGTACTTTTTGTAAAGCAGGACAAGGTGGGTCATTGGATGATTGTAGGTGTCAGTATTAAACAGACAGACTGGAAACTGTGTTGCATATATAACCCAAATTATGATAACCCATCCCTCCTTTCAGACTTTGGTGTAAAATGGTTGCTGTCTTGATGCCATGGGAAATTATTGCCAGAGACTTTGATGTAACCTTAAACACTGAAATAATGGTACATTTAGAAAGCTAGAGCCTCACACAACACCTAGATAGGTGCTATTGGAAGGGAGAGGATAGAAGTCTCAACTGATGTTTGGTGGAGGGACCTCCTGTGCATCCTAGAATACATCTTCTCTGGAAATTAGCAATTGCAGAAAAATAGTGTGGATAGTTTCTTGGCAACAAGAATTGTACTAATAGAAGATAAAAATTATTTTAATAGACTACATTAGATCATACCCAGATTAAGGTAATTATTATTTGTGATCGACAAAGGAATAATAGACTGTGGAAATGGAGGAAATATTTGTCGGAACAAGAAAGGAAAAGGGAGTGTATTCAGCTGTGTAAGGACATCTTGACATGGAATGCCAGAGAAACTAATTTCAGTCACCTACAGTGGTGGGTTGGTATAAAATGTGCTCCTTGAAGAATTCTGATGGTAAAGGAAGGCTCCTGAAACAAAAGAACACATGCATATGTAAGAGCTGAAGCACATAAATTGAAATATGACAATTTACAGGAAAATACATTAGAAGATAGAGGATAAAATATAGAAGTGTTGGAAGCTAAAATAAATAAGAAGAAATCCCACTGATGAAACAAAACAAGGTGAGAAGAGACAATTTTTGGTGGACAGTGGGGAAAAGTACAGAAGCTCTGAGTCTAGAAGTAGAAAAAGAGAAAGCCTTAAGGCATATACAAAGTCCTGGAATCCTACTGTAGGGAGATATGCCATTCAAAGTGCATCACTATATTTGCATACAGGATATTATGAATGCCTCAGAACTTTGGATGGGGTGTTCTATGCTTTTGGAAGGAAAAATTTAAAAGGGCAATTGGTAGCATCCCCTCATGGGTTAAAAAGAGGAATCATGTGGGTGATCATGCCCCAGAGGATGAATTTTACAAGCTATTGAAAGATGTATTGTTGGTAACATTTATGTTTTATTTTAATGAGGCAGAGAAAATATACTCTGCCATATGGTAACTCTCCTAGAAATAGGCCAAGACAGACTGGCATCTGTGTTAGTCAGGGATATGGGGTTTTCATTTCCTAGAACCAGAGTATTTTTGTAAAGGGAACAACAACAAAAAAAAAAAACACAGGTAGCCTAGCAAACCAAGCAGATATATTCAAACATATTTAATATACATAACAAAGCAGCAGTAAGTCTGCATGTCCTCCCCGCGGTAGAGTGGCGTTCGAAAGACATGCGTAGAATGGGCATGCCTTCGTTGAAGGTTGAATGTCGAGCTGGCACCTCGGCACCCATAAAAATCTACTGCCAATCATTAGCGGACCGGAGTTTCGCTGTGGTGACCCCTAACTGGGAAAAGCTGAAACAACAAAGCAGTAGTAAGTAATGGTCATAAAACTCTAGTGCCTCTGCTGTATCACCTTCAAGGAGTATAAAAGACCAAAAAAAACAAGCATTTTTATATAAAAACAGTTAATAATTTAACAATTAAGTAATCCATTAAACAATTAAATTAAATATTGCCAGTTTAATTCCTTTAGGTCTTAGTACTGAATGTAAGTGTTACAGTTTAAAATAGCAGCAACATGCTTAAATGCCCAGTGACCTGTTTAATGTAGGTGAGAGCAAAAGAGCATTCAAACTAAGGTTACTAGAGCATGTAAAGAATATTGAAAAGTTTAGATCTGAGAGTCATATTGCACAACATTTTAAACTATGTCATGGTGAGGCTCTATTTGGCCTAAATGGTGGTATTTTTGGAGCATATATCTTTAAAGTATTGTGATGTTGCTGCACAAAAATATAAATTGTTGTAGAAGGAATCTATTCATATTTTAAACTATAGCACTTTAATTATTTTAGGTATTAATACTGAATAAAACTGGAGATATTTAATTTAATTGTTTATGGATGAATTAATAATTTTTTAAAATAGTTTTTATATAAAAATGCTTTTTTTTTTCTTTTATACTCCATGATGCATCCCAGGTGTCAGAGTTTTACTGCCCATTGCTTGCTGCTGCTTTCTTATGTATATTAAATATGTTTGAATACATCTGCTTGGTTTGCTAGCATACCTGTTTTTTTTCTTTTTTTTTTTTTTTTAAAGGGGTGGACTGCTTAAAGTATTTGGTGAAAAGTAGGATCATTTAAGAAAAACACCATAAAAAAAGGGTGCCAAATGTAGTTGGAATGGTTTACTATCAAAATTTTGAAGTAAAAAAAATGTATTTAAAATTGAAAGGCAAGGTCAAATGTCTGCATATGAAGGTGAAAATGTTGAATCTGATGAACGAATTCAGCAGATTCAATATTTCCGAATATCGAACTTGAAGTCTGTATAGAAGCAAAGGTAAGTGTAACTCCTACACTGCAGATTTGTTTTTTTTTTTGAAGGGGGCAAGCCCTCCTGCATCTCCCACAGCCCCCAACAAACCCTGCAAACTATATATGCCAACTCCAAGATCGCACTATAGTGAGGAAAGGGACACATGTTGTAACAGAGTACATATCAGCGAATGCACAGTTGCATTCACTGATATGTACTCTTGCTCTCATACCATTCGGCAACATGGAAATCGGCTAACTGCCATTCTGCATATCAGTGTTCACCGAACCTACATTCTAAATTGTGATAGCAAAACAGATGGAATATATTTTAATGTTCTCAATGCTAGGGTCAAATTTCAGGTCTGGATGAAGACTATCCATATCTGCCATTAATTAGGATGGTTATTAACAATAGACAAAATGATCGACAGTTTAGAGGTATGTGGGATGGGGGGGGGGGTGCTGCTTTATATAGTATGCAATTCTTCATTCGTTTGATCACAATGAGAAACCTAAGGTATAGGCAGTTAAATTGTATGCAATTGTCTGCCACATTAGTGAATGTGTCTATATATATATATATATATATATATATATATATATATATATATATATATATAGATATATATATATATATATATATAGATATATATATATATGTATATACACATATATATGTGTGTACATCTGTCTGCTCATATGCATGTGTGTGTGTGTGTGTGTGTGTGTGTGTGTGTGTGTGTGTGTGTGTTGGAGTATGCATATTATTTGTTCATCCACTTGGATCTTTTTCAGGTGCATATACATCCTCACAATTCTCTAAAAATGCTGGGAAATTGCTTTATTCAGACTGTCCTTAATGACTGAATTTATTTCTACCACTGTAGCCTGGATCATGGCTTGAGGGTATACATAAGGATCAGTTTATTAACCCAATTAACAAATAAGCAATGAATAAATAAATGTTGTTCAATCTACCATACTGCTGTCATCATAAGGGCTGTACTTCAGATTTATGCTTGTACTCTGTCCTTTTTTGTAAGGTTGTAGAAGTCAGGGTCGAATCATTCTATGCTTCCAATTTGCATTTGGATACAAAATCCACAAAATATGTACACACAAGCTGCAATCGCTTAACACTAGCTACAAATCTAACCTTTTTATGTACAATGACTAGTGTGAATAATGTTATCACTACTGGGAATCTGGTGTGCTAAGGAAAGTGTAGCAAACTGTAAATCATGTGCCATCATGTTTACACTCCCACTAAACATTTTACATGGTTGAGCTGATTTCTGGTATCTGGGACACAATCCTCCCTGTCCTGCCTTTTGGTATAATGAT